>NC_139702.1:8535484-8967984 GCF_964188405.1 Protomyctophum parallelum
CTCTATTTGTTGTGCAACAAAGCATATAGAGGTCTTATGTGGTTAGTCTGTCTGTCTGTCTGTCTGTCTGTCTGTCTGTCTGTCTGTCTGTCTGTCTGTCTGTCTGTCTGTCTGTCTGTCTGTCTGTCTGTCTGTCTGTCTGACAGCCAGTCTCTCTGTCTGACATCCTCTCTTCCATGTTTCCTGTTTCATCTGTCTTGTCTCATCTGTCAGTGTGAGGCTAATTATTTTATTCGCAAGGACACAATGGCCTTTGTCTCAACGTGCACACATGTTAGTGTGTGTGTGTGTGTGTGTGTGTGTGTGTGTGTGTGTGTGTGTGTGTGTGTGTGTGTGTGTGTGTGTGTGTGTGTGTGTGTGTGTGTGTGTGTGTGTGTGTGTGTGTGTGAGAGAGAGAGAGCGTGCACTTCGCAAGTTTTTTCAATTCAAATAAGCTAATCTGGAGCTTCATATCTTATTCATTACAGAGGGTCAGTTAGAGAGAGAGAGAGAGAGAGAGAGAGGACGGGAACCCCTTTTGGTGTTGTAAACATCATGTTTTACTTTAGCTAAAAAAAAAAAATCGTTAAAATGGAGCGCAAAACTCAGGGTCAGGGGTCAGGGGTCACTCAAGGGTCAGTTAGAGAGAGATAGTTTTTCTTCCTATGAGTTAACCCAGGACGGGAACCCCTTTTGGTGTTGTAAACATCATGTTTTACTTTAGCTATTTTGTTTAATCGTTAAAATGGAGCGCAAAATCTTTGAATATATTCTTTCAGAGCGAACATTTTTTTCTTATAATTCTTTTTATCCCACGATTTTGTAACCCATTTTTCACCCCTGTATCAAATTATCTAATGTGATCCTGGGCTTTATACACACCCTCCGCCAACCTGGGGAGAGCAACGGACTTGAACTCATGCTTCCTTCATGCATGAGTGTCCAAGTCGCTCCTTTACATCTGACAGGGGGGACAGTTTCCCTGGTTGGACGTAGCGCGTGGAAGGAACACGTTATTCCAACCAGTTCCTTTCCCCTCCATCAGGCGCCCCGGCTGGCCAGGGGGAGGCAGTTTAGAGACCAGGATTACTGCATGTTTTTGTGAGGGTACCTACCCTAGAGCGAACATTTTTAACTTGAATCTTTGCTTCTTGTGGGCCGGGGTTCCTTCCTGGAACAACATATTTTCAGATGGGGGGCTCGGCGGCCAAATACAGATCATTCTGGGGGTCCTTGAGCTGAAAGAAGTTGAGCACCACTGACATAGAAACATAGGGTTTAACCCTGTGAGCACCACTGACATAGAAACATAGGGTTTAACCCTGTGAGCACCACTGACATAGAAACATAGGGTTTAACCCTGTGAGCACCACTGACATAGAAACATAGGTTTTTCCTAAAACTGAAGAAGTTGAGCACCACTGACATAGAAACATAGGTTTTTCCTAAAACTGAAGAAGTTGAGCACCACTGACATAGAAACATAGGCTTTTCCTAAAACTGTTAGGATCTAGAAGCATTTTTTTAAATGGGTTAATTCAGTGCACACACAAAACATCTCTTCTTCATTTTGCATTATTTACTGTATATCGTCTCCAACGGGTGGGAACCTTGTATGCCCCAAACGGATACTTTCCAGAAAGTGTGTTCCAATAGATCCAGAGTAGTATTATTTTGTCAAAGGCGCTTAGTTTGTACTTTTCATTGGTTCAATATATTTGAACCCATTTAGGCCTGACTTAGAAATTAAAAAAATGTTCGCTCTGAAAGAATATATACCGGTATTCAAAGATTTGCGCCACATATTCACGATTTCTCAAAAATAGCAGACCTACAAGCTATTGTAGCTTGTAGATCTGCTATTTTTCAATAGCTACAGTATAACATTACACCAAAAGTGATTCCCGCCCAAAAGGGGTTAAAACCCATACAGATTGAACTTAACACTTTCACTTACAAGATACAAGGTTTCTGCCTGACAGCGACGATATGGATTGTGTGCTTGTGCACAGCAATGTGTGTGTGCTGTCACGCTGATGTGCATTATGTTGTGTGTGAGTGGCCGTGTCCTCGGATAAACCCCCGGCCTGCTCCTGACTGTGTGAATAGAATGGACAATCAATACTGTCCATTAAGCCACACTATAGAGTGTCTGTGTCAATGTTACTGTCCGGGGAAGATCGATATGAACACACACACGTGCACGGGCACACGCATGCACACACACACACACACACACACGCGCGCGTGAGCAACACACACACACACACACACACACACACACACACACACACACACACACACAAACCATAGCTTTACAGTAGATTATGATTCTGCAAATTGTTGGGTGAAGAATCACATCATTGACATTTGGAATACACTCACATGCATGCATGAGTATCAGTGTATGCATGAGTGCATGTAATGGGCTTCATGCACTGTGCAATTGTTTTAGACCTTTTTCTACGCTCCGGACCGTCTACAGTCTACACACACAGTCCCACCCAATTACACACATCTACACCAAACACATACAACACGTACAGTACAGTGCCCAAGGGTATAAAAACAAGCAAAACTATTAACCCATTCTGACCTGAGATCAGATTCATACGAGGTTTCCGCCGGACACACACTGGTCTGACGAACCCATTCTGACCTGAGATCAGATTCTAAAAATGTCAGTCGTTCTTCGATTTTTTTCAAAAATAGCAGACCTACAAGCTCATATCGCGCCACTCGGTGGCGCGATATGAGCTTGTAGATCTGCTATTTTTCAATAGCTAAAGCATAACATGATGCCAACACCAAAATGGGTGCCCGGTCAGAATGGGTTAAAGAAACAACAAAATTAACGGAAGTTAATGGAAATGTAAGAGTTTCTTATGTGGCAAGTAAGTAACTGTATGTTATGTGAGGCAAGCTAAACTCAGTGACCTTAGACGGGTTCTACAGAGCAGCACAGTAAGTGACCTCAGACAGGTTCTACAGAGCAGCACAGTAAGTGACCTTAGACAGGTTCTACAGAGCAGCACAGTAAGTGACCTTAGACAGGTTCTACAGAGCAGCACAGTAAGTGACCTCAGACAGGTTCTACAGAGCAGCACAGTAAGTGACCTTAGACAGGTTCTACAGAGCAGCACAGTAAGTGACCTTAGACAGGTTCTACAGAGCAGCACAGTAAGTGACCTTAGACAGGTTCTACAGAGCAGCACAGTAAGTGACCTTAGACAGGTTCTACAGAGCAGCACAGTAAGTGACCTTAGACAGGTTCTACAGAGCAGCACAGTAAGTGACCTTAGACAGGTTCTACAGAGCAGCACAGTAAGTGACCTCAGACAGGTTCTACAGAGCAGCACAGTAAGTGACCTCAGACAGGTTCTACAGAGCAGCACAGTAAGTGACCTTAGACAGGTTCTACAGAGCAGCACAGTAAGTGACCTCAGACAGGTTCTACAGAGCAGCACAGTAAGTGACCTTAGACAGGTTCTACAGAGCAGCACAGTAAGTGACCTTAGACAGGTTCTACAGAGCAGCACAGTAAGTGACCTCAGACAGGTTCTACAGAGCAGCACAGTAAGTGACCTTAGACAGGTTCTACAGAGCAGCACAGTAAGTGACCTTAGACAGGTTCTACAGAGCAGCACAGTAAGTGACCACTGGAAGGTTCTACAGAGCAGCACAGTAAGTGACCACTGGAAGGTTCTACAGAGCAGCACAGTAAGTGACCTTAGACAGGTTCTACAGAGCAGCACAGTAAGTGACCTCAGACAGGTTCTACAGAGCAGCACAGTAAGTGACCTCAGACAGGTTCTACAGAGCAGCACAGTAAGTGACCTTAGACAGGTTCTACAGAGCAGCACAGTAAGTGACCTTAGACAGGTTCTACAGAGCAGCACAGTAAGTGACCTTAGACAGGTTCTACAGAGCAGCACAGTAAGTGACCTTAGACAGGTTCTACAGAGCAGCACAGTAAGTGACCTCAGACAGGTTCTACAGAGCAGCACAGGAAGTGACCTCAGACAGGTTCTACAGAGCAGCACAGTAAGTGACCTTAGACAGGTTCTACAGAGCAGCACAGTAAGTGACCTCAGACAGGTTCTACAGAGCAGCACAGTAAGTGACCTTAGACAGGTTCTACAGAGCAGCACAGTAAGTGACCTTAGACAGGTTCTACAGAGCAGCACAGTAAGTGACCTTAGACAGGTTCTACAGAGCAGCACAGTAAGTGACCTCAGACAGGTTCTACAGAGCAGCACAGTAAGTGACCTTAGACAGGTTCTACAGAGCAGCACAGTAAGTGACCTTAGACAGGTTCTACAGAGCAGCACAGTAAGTGACCTTAGACAGGTTCTACAGAGCAGCACAGTAAGTGACCTTAGACAGGTTCTACAGAGCAGCACAGTAAGTGACCTTAGACAGGTTCTACAGAGCAGCACAGTAAGTGACCTCAGACAGGTTCTACAGAGCAGCACAGTAAGTGACCTCAGACAGGTTCTACAGAGCAGCACAGTAAGTGACCTTAGACAGGTTCTACAGAGCAGCACAGTAAGTGACCACTGGAAGGTTCTACAGAGCAGCACAGTAAGTGACCTTAGACAGGTTCTACAGAGCAGCACAGTAAGTGACCTTAGACAGGTTCTACAGAGCAGCACAGTAAGTGACCACTGGAAGGTTCTACAGAGCAGCACAGTAAGTGACCACTGGAAGGTTCTACAGAGCAGCACAGTAAGTGACCTTAGACAGGTTCTACAGAGCAGCACAGTAAGTGACCTCAGACAGGTTCTACAGAGCAGCACAGTAAGTGACCTCAGACAGGTTCTACAGAGCAGCACAGTAAGTGACCTCAGACAGGTTCTACAGAGCAGCACAGTAAGTGACCTTAGACAGGTTCTACAGAGCAGCACAGTAAGTGACCTTAGACAGGTTCTACAGAGCAGCACAGTAAGTGACCTTAGACAGGTTCTACAGAGCAGCACAGTAAGTGACCTTAGACAGGTTCTACAGAGCAGCACAGTAAGTGACCTTAGACAGGTTCTACAGAGCAGCACAGTAAGTGACCTTAGACAGGTTCTACAGAGCAGCACAGTAAGTGACCTTAGACAGGTTCTACAGAGCAGCACAGTAAGTGACCTTAGACAGGTTCTACAGAGCAGCACAGTAAGTGACCTCAGACAGGTTCTACAGAGCAGCACAGTAAGTGACCTTAGACAGGTTCTACAGAGCAGCACAGTGACCTCAGACAGGTTCTACAGAGCAGCACAGTAAGTGACCTCAGACAGGTTCTACAGAGCAGCACAGTAAGTGACCTTAGACAGGTTCTACAGAGCAGCACAGTAAGTGACCTCAGACAGGTTCTACAGAGCAGCACAGTAAGTGACCTTAGACAGGTTCTACAGAGCAGCACAGTAAGTGACCTTAGACAGGTTCTACAGAGCAGCACAGTAAGTGACCTTAGACAGGTTCTACAGAGCAGCACAGTAAGTGACCTTAGACAGGTTCTACAGAGCAGCACAGTAAGTGACCTCAGACAGGTTCTACAGAGCAGCACAGTAAGTGACCTTAGACAGGTTCTACAGAGCAGCACAGTAAGTGACCTTAGACAGGTTCTACAGAGCAGCACAGTAAGTGACCTTAGACAGGTTCTACAGAGCAGCACAGTAAGTGACCTTAGACAGGTTCTACAGAGCAGCACAGTAAGTGACCTCAGACAGGTTCTACAGAGCAGCACAGTAAGTGACCTTAGACAGGTTCTACAGAGCAGCACAGTAAGTGACCTTAGACAGGTTCTACAGAGCAGCACAGTAAGTGACCTCAGACAGGTTCTACAGAGCAGCACAGTAAGTGACCTTAGACAGGTTCTACAGAGCAGCACAGTAAGTGACCTTAGACAGGTTCTACAGAGCAGCACAGTAAGTGACCTTAGACAGGTTCTACAGAGCAGCACAGTAAGTGACCTCAGACAGGTTCTACAGAGCAGCACAGTAAGTGACCTCAGACAGGTTCTACAGAGCAGCACAGTAAGTGACCTTAGACAGGTTCTACAGAGCAGCACAGTAAGTGACCTTAGACAGGTTCTACAGAGCAGCACAGTAAGTGACCTCAGACAGGTTCTACAGAGCAGCACAGTAAGTGACCTCAGACAGGTTCTACAGAGCAGCACAGTAAGTGACCTTAGACAGGTTCTACAGAGCAGCACAGTAAGTGACCTTAGACAGGTTCTACAGAGCAGCACAGTAAGTGACCTTAGACAGGTTCTACAGAGCAGCACAGTAAGTGACCTCAGACAGGTTCTACAGAGCAGCACAGTAAGTGACCTTAGACAGGTTCTACAGAGCAGCACAGTAAGTGACCTCAGACAGGTTCTACAGAGCAGCACAGTAAGTGACCTTAGACAGGTTCTACAGAGCAGCACAGTAAGTGACCACAGACAGGTTCTACAGAGCAGCACAGTAAGTGACCTTAGACAGGTTCTACAGAGCAGCACAGTAAGTGACCTTAGACAGGTTCTACAGAGCAGCACAGTAAGTGACCACAGACAGGTTCTACAGAGCAGCACAGTAAGTGACCTTAGACAGGTTCTACAGAGCAGCACAGTAAGTGACCTCAGACAGGTTCTACAGAGCAGCACAGTAAGTGACCTCAGACAGGTTCTACAGAGCAGCACAGTAAGTGACCTTAGACAGGTTCTACAGAGCAGCACAGTAAGTGACCTCAGACAGGTTCTACAGAGCAGCACAGTAAGTGACCTTAGACAGGTTCTACAGAGCAGCACAGTAAGTGACCTCAGACAGGTTCTACAGAGCAGCACAGTAAGTGACCTTAGACAGGTTCTACAGAGCAGCACAGTAAGTGACCTCAGACAGGTTCTACAGAGCAGCACAGTAAGTGACCTCAGACAGGTTCTACAGAGCAGCACAGTAAGTGACCTCAGACAGGTTCTACAGAGCAGCACAGTAAGTGACCTTAGACAGGTTCTACAGAGCAGCACAGTAAGTGACCTCAGACAGGTTCTACAGAGCAGCACAGTAAGTGACCTTAGACAGGTTCTACAGAGCAGCACAGTAAGTGACCTTAGACAGGTTCTACAGAGCAGCACAGTAAGTGACCTCAGACAGGTTCTACAGAGCAGCACAGTAAGTGACCTTAGACAGGTTCTACAGAGCAGCACAGTAAGTGACCTTAGACAGGTTCTACAGAGCAGCACAGTAAGTGACCTTAGACAGGTTCTACAGAGCAGCACAGTAAGTGACCTTAGACAGGTTCTACAGAGCAGCACAGTAAGTGACCTTAGACAGGTTCTACAGAGCAGCACAGTAAGTGACCTCAGACAGGTTCTACAGAGCAGCACAGTAAGTGACCACTGGAACGTTGACACGCAAACCGTAAACGGACAACAAACGGTCGGTGGATGATGGTAGCATGTAGCTCCCCAGAGGGACAGGTCGAGAGACAATGGTTGTTGAGAGAGAGAGAGAGAGAGAGAGAGAGAGAGACAGGTCGAGAGACAATGGTTGTTGAGAGAGAGAGAGAGAGGGACAGGTCGAGAGACAATGGTTGTTGAGAGAGAGAGAGAGAGAGAGAGAGAGAGCGTGACAGTTTGAGAGGGAGAGACAGGTCGAGAGTCAATGGTTGTTGAGAAAGAGAGAGAGAGAGAGAGAGAGACAGGTCGAGAGCCAATGGTTGTTGAGAAAGAGAGAGCGTGACAGTTGGAGAGAGAGAGACAGGTCGAGAGCCAATGGTTGTTGAGAGAGAGAGAGAGACAGGTCGAAAGCCAATGGTTGTTGAGAGAGAGAGAGCGCGACAGTTGGAAAGAGAGAGACAGGTCGAGAGTCAATGGTTGTTGAGAGAGAGAGAGAGAGAGAGAGAGAGAGAGAGAGAGACAGGTCGAGAGTCAATGGTTGTTGAGAAAGAGAGAGCGTGACAGTTGGAGAGAGAGAGACAGGTCGAGAGTCAATGGTTGTTGAGAAAGAGAGAGAGAGAGAGAGAGCGTGACAGTTGGAGAGAGAGAGACAGGTCGAGAGTCAATGGTTGAGAAAGAGAGAGCGTGACAGTTGGAGAGAGAGAGACAGGTCAAGAGTCAATGGTTGTTGAGAAAGAGAGAGAGAGAGAGAGAGAGAGAGAGAGAGAGAGCGTGACAGTTTGAGAGAGAGACAGGTCAAGAGTCAATGGTTGTTGAGAAAGAGAGAGAGAGAGAGACAGGTCAAGAGTCAATGGTTGTTGAGAAAGAGAGAGCGTGACAGTTGGAGAGAGAGAGACATGTCGAGAGTCAATGGTTGAGAAAGAGAGAGCGTGACATTTGGAGAGAAAGACAGGTCGAGATTGAGGCAAGCAGCCACTTGGCCTCTGAGCACAGGTCATTAGCGGGTCAACTGGTTGTTCTTGTTCACATCCACTCAAAATCTGCTGGTGTGCATGACTCGTTTTGAAGAGATAATGGAAGGTGCAAAGCATCAGTGGTCCTTTATTTGTGTGTGTGCGTGTGTGTTCTTTCATGCGTATATGTGCATGCATGCGTATAATGTGTATGCGTGTGTGTGTGTGTGTGTGTGTGTGTGTGTGTGTGTGTGACTGTGCTTTTGACTGTGACTGTGACTGTGTGAGTGTTTGTATGAGAGAGATTGAGAGTGTGAGGGGGAGACGGTACAAGAGAGAGAGAGAGAGAGAGTTACAAACGAATCACTGGTCCCTTATTTATTTGTGTTTGTGTGTCTGTGTGTACTCACCGTTGTGTGCGTGAGACCTAATAGTAGCCTTTGTCATCTGTCTGGCACTGGAAACGATTGCTAAGTTGGAACACACACACACACACACACACACACACACACACACTACTCTGTCCCTCAAGGCTCTATTCTGGGCTTGGGAACCTGAGGACAGCAACCCATTTTTTTGTGTCATGGTTTGCATTGAAACCAGGGGGGCAGTCAGACAGATATTTAACCAGGGGGGCAGTCAGACAGATATTTAACCAGGGGGGCAGTCAGACAGATATTTAACCAGGGGGGCAGTCAGACAGATATTTAACCAGGGGGGCAGTCAGACAGATATTTTGTGAAGCCACCAAGGAAATCGGGATTTCCTGAAAGTTCATATAATGGCCTGTTGTGGCGCTGTCATTGGGCCCAAAAAAACCCATAGCCCCATAGAAGTCTATGTATTTGGGCGCAACTTCACCTAGACTGTATTACCTTAATAAACATGGTCATGAATACTTTCTGCTTCCAGTCACTACGGTAGTTTAAAGTCTAATTTCTTTTTTTTTTCTTTTTTTTTTTTAAGATATTTTTTTTTTAAGGGATAGAAAGTAGGCTGACAGGAAACGGGAGAGAGATGGGGGGATGACATGCGGTAAAGGCCGTGTCGGGTCCGGGAGTCGAACCCGCGGCACACCGCGACTGGATCACCAGTCCGGTGCCCAGACCGTTACGCTACGGCCTGGGCCTAAAGTCTCATTTCTAATGTCATAATATTCTTTTTGGAAAATGATGGTCCCATTTATTAAAAGAATGACCATAAAGTCGCGTATGTTCTGAGGGGCGTGGCTACCGTTACAGTCTATGATCGGGATTCCCCACCCACTCGAGTCAAAATAAAAACCAACTAAGAAGAAGGGGGGAAGTCCCGCCTCGTTGTCTGGGCCAGCCAATGGGCCAGCTGGGCCCAAACGGATCTAGAAAGATGGCGATTTACAATACAAGGACTGACAGGCTTCATTTTACGTTCATGTTAGACCCGGGGAACGCTTTGTCCATATTTTTTACAGTCTATGATTGAAACACACAGAACCTTTCAAACAGCCAAGTAATTCATTGTTTGTAGCAAGGAAGCTGAATTGTTATGAGATTTGAAGACGTGCTAATAAATGATGGCTGGAATAGCTATTGTTTATAGAAATCACTCTCATAGAGTGTCATATTTTAGGTGCATGAGCAGCACATGAAAGAGAGATAATTTAGAATCAAATGGAGAGAGAGTTAGGATGGGAGCAAGAGGAAGGAGAGAGAGGAGGCTAGGGCTTAATATATTCTCTGTCGTACGACAGTCGACAATGGCCGATCTGCGAAGCACGCTGTGAGCTTTGTATATCGTCTGTTTTCTCTGCATGACACGGCCATATGACAAAGCATAAATCAGGCTTTAAAGCAAACAAATGAAAAGATATAGAAAAACGTAAGGGACAATGATTGGAGTGTGTAGCAAGCAATGAATGAAATAAATGATTGTCGGTTCTGGCCACTGTCCATTCATTCACCCATTCATGAAAGATTCCAGCACATCAAGACTTGAGCTGTGACAGTATACAAAACACAGCTAGATTAGCTCTGCTAGCTGCTGGTGTGTGTTTGAACAATGAGGCCTGCTATCCAGGTTATAGTGTGTTTAGACAGGCTGATAGTGACTGGCCCCGGGCCATCATTCTAATCCTATATTTGTGTATTTCCTTGTTGGCCCTGCACTTGTGTGAACAGGGCCAGAGGCTTTGGGATGTTGTGCAAACACACTATGCGCAACACCCAGGATTACTTTACCATTATCTTCTTTCTTTGTCTGCCGGAATGGCTTGGTTGAGCGGAGCACAGATACAGAAAGAGCGCTCTCAATGTATAGCTAGCCGATGTGACCCCTGTAGCACTCTAGCATGTCGAGTGCCTCAAAACCGTTATTGCTTTGTACAGTATTTTTCCTTGGCCTCTACTGTACATCGACCTATATGACTGAAATGGTGCAGTCAGAGCAACTGCTATCACCAAATGAGAGGCTCTGTCGGATCAATAGGGTCGACAATAATTCCACATTTTTCAACAGAGTTGGGTTGAAGTGTCAGGATGCATCTGTTTGTAATCATCATTTGCCTTCTATCGTTTTAATCTTTAGCGTTTTACGAGGCGGAAAAGCACCTTGTAACTTCTACATATTTTTATAAGCAAGTCAGAAAAGGGAGGGCTATTGTAAGTTTTATAATTCTCGCAAACATAGTCATGCGTGTACTGTATACATATTTCTTTTATAGCACCACCTCAAGTGTTTTATTACTTTTATATGATAGTTTTATTATAAATCAACTATTAATCAATCAATGGAAAACAGCAGATTATGATTTTATAGTCCCTATCTATGAAATAGGATTCCATTGTGTGTGTGTGTGTGTGTGTGTGTGTGTGTGTGTGTTATGTATTTTTTTTAAATTAAAGTCATACTGTATAAGCTTTTCAAAACTTTTTTTTTTTTTATATAATGTTTTTTTGTTCTCTAAACTATGTCTAGTCATGACTGTCTGTCACGAGTCACGACACTCATGCCAATATTACACAGGCAATGTATATATATATATATATAATTTGAAAGTTAATACATACAGATTGTTGAATCTCTATTGACAAATGTATGCAGATGTTTAGTTTAAAAATATATTTTGGTGCTAGGAAGTAGGAACCCACAGCATTTGTGTTGTAGCAATACTTCCCTACATTTTTTTTGTTCATTATTTTTATTGGCCTTTTCCATGGGCATTTAGGGTCAATGAACAGTTTTTCATTCAGTCACATCTACACGTTTTCTTTTATGTTATTACGGTACATACAATGATTAATAGATTCTAAACACCTGATGTGACCTGATTTTTATTTTGAACTGAAGTCTGGGAATCACAGACAAACAACAGACAATGGACCTGGCCATAGCGTTGCCAAAAAGACTACTAAAAGATATGTTACACATTATATGACTATGCAGTTATTGTAGGTCAAGTGATTTCATAATCTTTTTGGGGTGTCAGTAATGAAGCAACCATTTCTGAATGACTGTAGTGAGTAGAGTGTAAACAAAGTGTTTTGAAACCTTTTACCGATAATTATATTCCCAACCCCAAGCAGCAGATGAATCCCAGATTGACTTAGTTTGGAACTCCCTGGATTTACCAGTCCTTACTGATCCACAAAATGCCAATTTGATAAAACCAATTACAAGCAGAGAAGTGGACATTTCCAGGCTAAAAGCAGGGAGGTCTCCGGGATCAGGCGGTTTTTAACACAGAGTGGTATAAAATGTTGAGAGCGGAGTTGTCCCCACTATTACTCAATACTTTCAATGGGATTCTGCGGGGAGGTGATGCCCCGCCTTCTTGGAAGGAGGCCATTATCTCGGTTATTCCAAAAGAGATAAGAAAAGATAAACTGGAATGTGACAATTATTATCGAACAATAAGTGTTTTTATATTTAGATTATGAACTTTTCACCTCTATTATGGCTCGGAGGCTGGAGGACATTTTGTCCACCATTATAAGTTTGGACCCAGCAGGCTTCATATGTGGGAGACAAACCTCAGACAATATTAGAAGGTCACTACACCTCTTAGGTCAAATTACTACGGATAAATCCAAATCAATCCTAGTAGCACTGGATTCTCGGAAAGCCTTCGTCTCCGTTATGTGGACAGTAATAGAAAGTAATGGCGAAATGTGGTTTTCATGAACATTTTATAAAAGTTATCGAGGCCCTATATGAATGTGTGAATATATGTCCTGGCATTTATTTCTTTACTTTGTTGTCTTTCAGGACTGAAGACGTACCTAATCTCTGGAAGGCAGGTGGAGCATGATGGCCAATGTGCATGCTCCCAGTCGGGTGGTGGGGCCAGCCCTCCCTCCTGTCCCGGGCCCCACACCCCAGACCTCATTCCTGGGGGAGCACAGGCCGCTGAGCCCCTGCTTCCAAAAAGAACTCCAGATGGGGCCGTGGTAAGTTGCACAGAGAGAGAGAGAGAGAGAGAGACCTAACAAAAGTTAGGTGCATGGAGCAATTGGAGCATTCATGTACAGTAATTTACCTATATTTTATTTGACACCAAATCTCTTGAAAATAGCTGATCTACAAGCTCACACCGCATCGTGTCGCCTATTTGACATGCCCAGAATTGGGATGTTAGGGTTTATTTGGTTAACGTGGAGTCTCTTATTTTAGGCATGGCATTATAGTATATCGTTGCTGTCTGGAAGAAACCACCTAACTCCATTTTGGAGTTTTTTTTCCCCCTTTTTTTGCATACCGGTAAATCAGTGCTATTGAACACCCTTTACATCTGTGTGTTGTTTCGAAAATGTTTAACCAATGGAAAGTAGTAAAAAGTGCTTTGGACAAAACCTCTTAACTCCATTGGACTCTCAGGGCTCGATTTTTGTCGCCGCCGTTACCCGCAAGGCCCGCAGCACAAGTGAGACTTCAAGGCAGCAACGCATCACTCTTCCATGCCATGGGCTATAGAGCGTCGCAGTCCTGCCCCCTCGAGAGACCCGGAAAATAGTTCCCCGTTCATTTTCCTCATAGACATTTCAAAAAGTATTTATTTAAAGACGTTTACGCCGCGGACAAAGCCAACTGGAGTTGTGACAAATCATGACAATAAACAATGTTTTGGGCTGATCAAATGATTAGAAAGAAGAAGAAAAAAGGCAGGATACAACACTTTTTTCTTCTTTCTTCTTACAAATTATTTTCCTGAAAACATTTTGGAGATAGGTGGTTCTTCCCAACAGCAGAGATATATAAAAGGACTAAAACAGCAGATATACATGCTCACAACATGTCACAATGCGGCTCATTGTGAGGTGGTAGACATTTTGCTAAAACATTGTCGTACAACAAAGAATAAAAAGGGGAATAACGGGTTAAAGTTTCTAGAACATCCCAGAATGCAACGGGCAGCCAGTATTTCAGACAGCTTCCAAACTGACTTCATGTGTTCTTTGTCTCATGACTTTCATTTGTTAACAACCAGGGCTCTCTCTTTCTTTCCTTCATACTCCCTCTAGTCCTCCTGTGTGTCCTGTAGTGTGGTTTTGTCGCCAGCGGGAGAGCAGAGCGATGAAGTTGCTGCACTTAATGGCTGCCAGGAGGAGCACAAGACGGGCAGTGCCAAGGTAAAACACACACCAACCTACAGCATGCACACACAGTGTCAGCATGACTGCATTTATCACTGACTATGTAAACACTCTCTCAAGTATCTGCCATTGACCCTCTCATTCCCTCCACCCAACAAACCCTTCCTCCCTTCTCCGTTTCTCTGTTTATTTTTCCTCTTCTCCTTTTTATCTTCTTCTTCCTCTTCCTCTTCCTCTTCCTCTTCCTCTTCCTCCTTCTCCTTCTCCTTCTCCTTCTCCTTCTCCTTCTCCTTCTCCTTCTCCTTCTCCTTCTCCTTCTCCTTCTCCTTCTCCTTCTCCTTCTCCTTCTCCTTCTCCTTCTCCTTCTCCTTCTCCTTCTCCTTCTCCTTCTCCTTCTCCTTCTCCTTCTCCTTCTCCTCCTCATCTTCCTCCTGGCTCTCTAGTTTGTTCCAGGCCACAGCCCCAGGGCACTCAATGGTCTGCTCAGTCCCCCACTGGAGGACCCCGTGCGTGCCAGCCAGAGTTCCCTGTGTGACATGCTCCAGGACAAAGAGAAGAAGACCAGCACGGGCACTGGGACTGGCATTAGCCTGGGCATGGCAGGGGCCGCGGGCGCTGGCATGGACCACTCTGCCCTCATCCCGCTGCGTGCCAAGGACTTCAGAGAGAAGAGCGACGGCCATTTTGTGGACGTTATCAAGGAAGACAGGTGAGGTGACATTTATAAAAAATATTGTTATTGCTGTTTCGGAAATGACATCACGGCCTGTCTGTTATACTGATTGACGATGACTAGGTGGATGTTTTGACGGCCTACAATGAACCCCTATTCTTTCCGTGTGCCAATTCACATTGACATACCAGCATTATTCACATAACTGCTTCATTGTCGCTATTGTTTCAATACTGTGCCTGTATCAACAGAAAATGTTATAGACACCAGTTCTCTCCCTACAGGCTCCTGTATTTGCCATGTCATCACAGCAGAAGCGTGTGTGTAGGCTATAATTTATTATGTTGTGTTAATAGTGAACATGACCATATATTCTTCGGCAGTTAATCCTCTGGAGAATTCTGAACAAGTTAAATGGCTTTCCTTTATGTCTACAACTTGCACTGCATTCAAACCAAAGAAAATAAAACACTACATTTCTTATTTACAAGTAAGCTGATAATAAATGAGTTAGGTAAGGTAATGTAAATTAGATTTCATAGCCATCTAGTCTGTGGGGTAACAAGAAGACTCACCCCGGTGCGTGCCCGTTTTTCCTCCCGGAATTTTCCCCATAACTTTGTAATATGCTATTGGCTGTTTGTATTCTTTTTGGAAGAATATAAAAAGATACTCCTGTGGAAAGGCTATATTATATTACTTATATTGACCCTATAAACAATTTAGTATTATTTAGTATATGTAAGGTTTTGCCCCCTCAAATGGTACCTCGTCAGATAATCCCCACATATCCTACAACAACTTCTGTGAACAGACTTCACTGTAGTAGCTTTTCATAAATTATATTTGTACTTAGGCTGTTCTGCTGTCATGAAAGTTTATAGTTAGAGAAATTCAAAATCCAGCCGTCTTCTGTCCAGCCTCTCCCACCCCTCACTAGGGAAAATTCTGGGAGGAAAACAGAAACGGGGTGAGTCTTCTTGTATTCGTCTGTGGCTACATTGAAACAGATTACGAAGTGTTCACATGAGTCAGTTGTTCCGATACTGGTATCAGTTACTCGGGCCAATACCACCCTCAAGTACTCGTACTCTGTACTCTGAACCGGACCCGATACTCTGACTGAGTACCAAAGCATCCAATTGACACTAGGCTGAACGAATGCAACGGCAGTAATTCTGCCCCAACAGCCAACACTGCAGCAAATCGCCAAAAACAGCAGACCTACAAGCATGAATGACAACTGACAAGTGTAGGCATGACAATGAAAAAGGGGGTAAAATAAGTGGTTACTCAACGAAAATAAAAAGTACTCAGTATTGGCAAGTACTAAAATTTTAATACTTGTACTAATAATGGCATGCACTATTTAAAAAAACCTTTTAAAATAGTTCAAATAGCATAACGTGTAGATGTAGATTGGCTAGTTTAACTATTTTAAAATAGTAAAAAATGGCAAATAAGTTTAGGGATAAAGGATATGGCGCAAGATGGAGCTCCGGATCTCTTTGCCAAAAAGACATCATCGTGATCTTGTGCGTCTGTTTAGTCCATAAAGTGTTGTAAAACTTGGCATGCATGAATCTGCCACATCCCATTATGGGAAAGGTTAAACAAGATTTCCTAATAATAATAAAATTAAATAAAAACATAATATTTAAATAGTATTTAATGTATTGACCCATTCTGGACGGGAACCCCTTTTGGTGTTTTAACTAAGCATTATGTTATACTTTTTTTTATTTTTGAAAAACCCGTGAAAATGCGGCACAAATCTTTGAATATATATTCTTTCAGAAGACTAGTCAGGCCTAAATGGGTTAATTTACTATATTTAAAACATGTAGACTGGCATAAATGGGCATGGCCCGGGGCTTCAGCCGAGCAAAGTGGTGGCACTGAGCCAAGTATGTCCGATAACACCCCACAAGGCCCCCATTGTTAACATTTTGTGAAAACGTTGGGGAATAAAAGTGGCCGTGTGATTATGGAAGGCCGACTGACAGTCAGTATGAAAAGAATCAGTTCTTCCTTTGCCCCGTGACACACATTTACAACGCTTTGTGTTGTACTTGTTATGCACATCTGTTTGGAAGTTATGCACTCTGTTTCTCATGTCCCCTTCTAGACTAGAGTAAAGACCATGGAAGTTATGCACTCTGTTTCTCATGTCCCCTTCTAGACTAGAGTAAAGACCATGGGGTCACCAAAGTCAGTAGCGTTATTCAACATGAAACTATAGACACCAAATTTCACGGCAATCCAGTCAGTAGTTGTCTAGCCCATTCTGACCGGGCACCCATTTTGGTGTCAGCATCATGTTATGCTTTAGCTATTTAAAAATAGCAGATCTACAAGCTCATATCGCGCCACCGAGTGTCGCGATACGAGCTTGTAGGTCTGCTATTTTTGAAAAAAATCGAAGAACGACTGACATTTTTAGAATCTGATCTCAGGTCAGAATGGGTTCGTCAGACCAGCGTGTGTCCAGTGGAAACCTCGTATGAATCTGATCTCAGGTCAGAATGGGCTAGATATATTTTTGGGGGCCAAAGTGTCGGACATGGCCATCTGCTGCTGTCTAATGCTTAATTGATGTTCCGTCGCACGCCGGTGTCAGTATCACGATCTACAAGCTCACAACGTATTGCATACACAATGTTGTGAGATTGTAGATCGGCTGTTTTCACCCTGAGGCAATACCGTACGATGCCGTATAAATCGGGCTTAACAAATGGAATGAAATGGGAATTGAGAGAACAACAGTGGAGAGGGAGGGGGAGCCCGGAAGGATTATCGCCATTATCGCAGAACTGTTGTGCGGGCGTGAACATTTTGGATACCGATGGCGTATCCTCGGGTGAAGGTCAATGGAGGCGATAGGAGATAGGAGATTTTGTTTGTACGCTCACATACCTACTAGAAATATGACCAAGATTGTGGTGTTCCAGCATACACAAGCAGTAATATAATTTAACAAAAAAGGGGGTAATTTGGTGTGTCCCTTTAAATTAAATCTCTGTCAAGAGGTAGGGATGTAGAATAACTGGATAAAGGATTATTTTAAAGCATTGACGATTTCACATACTGTAGGTGATTTAGCAAACGCCTACTTGCAACATCAATACGGTACACCAAGTCTGTATACTGTATAATACTACTACTACTAATAATAATTATTATTATTATACATCCAACCTTGTGTTTGGTAACACTGCTACTATTATGAATATGATACTATTTGTGCCTTCCATTCCTAGCCTGATGAAAGACTACTTCTTCAAGCCTCCCATCAATAAGATCAGCCTCAACTTCCTAGAGAGGCCCCTTGAGACTGCCTACCGCACCAGCTACCAGGAGGAGGTACACATGCACATTCACACACACACACACACACACACACACACACACACACACACACACACACACACACACACACACACACAACCATATGCATGCACACGTGCATGCAGATACGCACACACATAAACAGGGCCATAAACAGGGCCTACATAATAATAATAATAATAATAAATATAATAATAATCCATTCTGACCGGGCACCCATTTTGGTGTCGGCATCATGTTATGCTTTAGCTATTTAAAAATAGCAGATCTACAAGCTCATATCGCGCCACCGAGTGGCGCGATACGAGCTTGTAGGTCTGCTATTTTTGAAAAATCGAAGAGCGACTGACATTTCTAGAATCTGATCTCAGGTCAGAATGGGTTCATCAGACCAGTGTGTGTCCGGCGGAAACCTCGTATGAATCTGATCTCAGGTCAGAATGGGATAATACAAATGTTGACCATGGCGAAGATTCACCACCCAAAAGCAGATGTCGACAGGTTGTATCTACCACGATGGTCCGGAGGACAAGGCCTATTCCAACTCGGACTGACCCTCAAGACGAGTAGACGACCACTATTGGACTGGATGCATAGTTTGCATACCTCACAAAAACAGCTGATCCACTCCTCCAAATAGTAAAACGTCAGTTCTACTCCATCACTAAAAAAGCTGCCAAATTTAAGAAAGAGCTTGATGCCCCAGAAATCCCACCAACTGAAAATGAAGTGACCACCACCTATGCCAAACGAGTGAAGCAGAAGGTAAAACACTTTGGACAGCAACAACTGTAGAAGACCTGGGAGGAAAAGGCATGGGAAGTACCCAAAAAAAAAGAATGACAGGCTGAGGAGCACTGGACTGAAAGCAGAGACTGAGAGAGCCTGATAATCGCTGCACAAGACCAGAGCCTCACAACCAGATCTTATCACCATCGGATCATCAAATATGAGACAGACCCACAATGCAGAATCTGTGTAAAATATGAAGAAACCATCGACTGGCTAACACTGAGAGAGGCACAGCAAGGCAGCAGCATGGGGCGTCGCAGTCCTGCCCCCTTTCATGACCACGCCAGGCCCAGGAAATGAATCCCAATGCATTTTTCCCATAGACATTTCAAAACGTATTTATTTTTAAGCGTCGTACGAAGCCAACTCTTGTCGTGACAAATCATGACAACACACACAATAATTTGGACCAAACTAATAATTACAAAGAAGAAAAGTGTTGTAACGTGCCGTTTTTTTTTCTACTTTCTAATTCTTTGTTTGGCCCGAAAAATTGTGTTTGTTGTCATGATTTGTCACGACAAGAGTTGGCTTTGTCCGCGGCGTAAACGTCTTTAAATAAATACTTTCTGAAAATGCTATGAGGAAAATGAACAGGGATTTATTTTCCGGGTCTCTCGAGGGGGCGGGACTGCGACGCTCTATACCTGCACTGGACGATCTGCAGGAATTACAACGTCAAGACGTCTACGAAATGGTTCGAACATCAACGGAAACCAGTCTCTGAGAATAATGATGTCACCACCACCATCCTCCGGGACATGCCCATCCACACTGACGGAGAGATAAAAGAAAAGAGATAATATGCTCATAGTAGACATGGCTATACCACCTGAAAGAAACACCTGAGTGCAAGTCACAGAGAAGCTGTCAAAATACCTGGAGGTTGAAATCAGCAGGATGTGGAATATGAAGACTGAATTAACCCATTTTGACCTGAGATCAGGTTCTAAAAATGTTTTCTACATCCTGACAGTTTTCTGATAAAGCAAAAATAGCAGACCTACAAGCTCGTAGCGCGCCACTCCCTATGAGCTTGTAGATCTGCTATTTTTCAATAGCAAAAGCATGACATAATGCTGACACCAAAAGGGGTTCCCGCCCCAAAATGGGTCATCGGAGCTCTTTAACTCATGAAGAAGCTCATGGAACTCATGAATAAGGGAATACAAAAGTCAATCGAGTGACATCGGCCCCATAGCACCTTAGGTCCATAGTTTGGACACGGCTCTAGAGGATTAAAAACAAAAAAACAAACGAAATAATAATGATAAAAATAATTATAATACATTTTAATTGTATTAAACTTTTCATTCACAGGGAGTCTCAGAGTGCTACATAGTTAAAAACATATAGTCTAATGAATAAAAAAACATCAAGCACAAACGGATATTTCTGACAATTAACACAAAAAGCCATAATAAGGTTTTTAGGACTTTCAGAGTTTTATGAGTAAAAGTACAAATGTATTGGCAATGAACATATGTACATATTAGTAATAAAAGTTAAGTGCTTGAGTAAATGCAGTTACTTTCTACCACATGCACGCGCAAATCTTTTATGTGGAGAATCCCTAATCCCTATTACAGACCATGGAGGATTGATTGGATGATGGGGGGGATTTCCCCTCATTAATTAAAGCACATGCATTAACCCATTCTGACCTGAGATCAGATTCATACGAGGTTTCCGCCGGACACACACTGGTCTGATGAACCCATTCTGACCTGAGATCAGATTCTAAAAATGTCAGTCGCTCTTCGATTTTTCAAAAATAGCAGACCTACAAGCTCGTATCGCGCCACTCGGTGGCGCGATATGAGCTTGTAGATCTGCTATTTTTCAATAGATAAAGCATAACATGATGCTGACACCAAAATGGGTGCCCGGTCAGAATGGGTTAATGAATTAAAAGCATACGCATTGTGGTTTGTGTGTGAGTGTGTAGAAACAAATGTGTACACACACATGGTATGCAATACACATTCATATATGTGTACACATAACACTTCCACACACAGACATTGGTAAGCCGGTTTAATTTGGGCTGCATTGACCTTACTATGTTACTGCCCCCTGCTGTTATAATGGTGTCATTACATGGGTAAACTGAACACATCTTTCTCTCACATTCAAACTCACTTCATTCAAAAAACATAACCTTCACCTTATCTAGTACTCTTAACAGAAACTTTATGCTTTATACAAAAAACGATTTCAATATTTGTCTCCACCAGGCCGAAGGCATGTGGGGAGAGTATGTTTTGCACTCCGTCCGTCCGTGTGTCCGTCCGTCCGTCCGTGTGTCCGTGAACAGCTAATCTCGGCCACCGTTAACCCGGTCGATGCCATATTTTGCACACACACTCCCTGGATGCCAACGATGAACCTCTGCCCCAAACTTTCCAGAACGGGCTGTGTTTTTACCTCGGGGTGTGTTTTTACCTCTAACTGCACGGATCTGTGGATAACCTGGTGGAGACCTGTGCCCGGAAGGGCAATTTTTCTAGTTTCAATTATTTCTCCCCAGAAATGGTCCCTATATTTCTGGCACTTGTTTGAGCTCACAATACCACACAGGAAGCAGTATACTGATAACACCCTACCCCCCCCCCCCCCCCCCCCCCTCTACCACGGCATACTGCCTCCTCCTCCTTCCACGGCTCTTTCCCTCTTTTTTCAGTTTTTCCTCCTTTTCTTTTTTCTTCTTTTTATTCCGCCATATCTTCTTTCTTTTTCTGTTTTCGTTATCTTTGTCTGTACTCCTGTAAGTAATGCCGTAGACCATTTTCAAAGAGAAATCGTCAATAGCAAATGTCAATAGACATCTAATAGACATTGGTCAGTGTGTGTGTGTTTGAAAAGAAGCAGGAAAAAGCTAATGCTTATAATATCCTACCCCTTCATAAGTTTTATATGAACACAGAGTCCTATTATCGTCTGCCCAGGTGAAGAGGCAGGTGCCTCTGCAGACGTTTGCCAGCACCACCTTCAGCTCCTTCCTGGACGTTCTCCTCAGCTGTTTCGTCTTCTTGGCGCTGACCCTGGCCTGCTTCCTGCCCGCCCTGGTCAGCCCGGCCACCACGGGCCCCCCGGCCCCTACCGCCCTGGCTCTGGCCCCCCTGGCCGGCCTGCTGGAACTGGCCTCTCTAGTGCTGTCCATACGGTGAGGAGTGGACACTAACACACACAACTAACACACAGAACTGGCCTCTCTAGTGCTGTCCATACGGTGAGGAGTGGACACTAACACACACAACTAACAACACACAGAACTGGCCTCTCTAGTGCTGTCCATACGGTGAGGAGTGGACACTAACACACACAACTAACAACACACAGAACTGGCCTCTCTAGTGCTGTCCATACGGTGAGGAGTGGACACTAACACACACAACTAACACACAGAACTGGCCTCTCTAGTGCTGTCCATACGGTGAGGAGTGGACACTAACACACAGAACTAACACATGTGGGAAAAATCTGCAAGACAAAATGTGCAAGCATATTCTCATTAGAAATACATTGTATTTGCACAATATATCAGCATCATACAGTATAACTACGTCGACATTTTTAAAATGTCTTCTAAATCATGACAGTTTTCTGAAATACCTCATGTTTCTGTATCAGTGGTGCTCAATATTTCATGTCAAGGACCCGAAAATTATATGTAATTGGCCTCCGCCCCCCCCCCCACGCCCCCCATCTGAAAATATGTTCTTCCAGTGACCCCTCAGAAGCAAAGAGTTAAAAACTTTCGTTCTGAAAAAAATATATACTGGTATCCAAAGCTTGCGCCACATTTTCACGATCTTTCAAAAATAGCAGACCTACAAGCTATGAACTTGTAGATCTGCTATTTTTCAATAGCTAAATTATAACATAATGTTTAAAACACCAAAAGGGGTTCCCGCCCCAAAATGGGTTAATGTTGCATAATTAGGCTAGTTCTGGTTGGGTCAGGCGTAAAGGAAGGACACAGGAAAAAAAACCAACTGTTAATTCAACCATGAGACTGCACAAATGGAACCAAATGGAACTACATTTGTACACTTTCATGTGTCTGTGGTTGAGAGAAGGAAATAGAGCGTAATGTGTGTGAACTCTGCAGCTCATAAGTGCATGTGTGCGTGTGAAGAGAATATGTATCGGGACAATGAATGTTGATTGTGGAGAGTCAGGAGGACCTGCAGCTGCTTTTTTTGGTTCTGTATCATGTTTGTGTTGCCACAAATTGACGTCATATTTGGCGGACATTTGACCTAATTTCTCCTTTCATTGTCAATGGCAGAAATTGAGACGTGTGGCCCCTCAAAAATCACACGTGTGAAGTGAGGGGCGCTCTTATCATCATACATCACATTCCGTGCCCAGCCAATCAAATCATCACATTCCGTGCTACACGCACGCACGCACGCAAACACGCACGCTCGCACGCACGCACGCACACACACACACACACACACACACACACACACACACACACACACACACGCACACACACAAAGATGTGCATATATAGGGGCTAGCACCTCTCAAAAATAGCATATACAAGCTCACAGCGTGTCATTTTGTGCCGCGCTGCAAGCTTGTACAACATGTTCGAAAAAGTGTGAGAACTACTGATTTTAGAAGGCATTTGTCATTCGGCCTCAGGTCTTAGTGGGTGAAGGCTGAAGGGTGGGGCATGGTAATCCATTTTTATCTGCTGAAAACCTTTCTTCTAACAAGGCAAGGGCTGACACCCCTCTCCTCTCTTACAGGATGGTGTTCTATCTGGATGAGGTGATGAGCTGTACCTTTTCGCTGCTCAGGGTGGTCTCTGGTTGGATCCCTCGGCACGTGATCGGGGCTGTGCTGGTTTCCCTCCCTGCTGTCTCTGTGTTCTCCCACTTTACCTGCGGTCTCCACCTGCCCCTCCAGGTAAAAGGGTGTGTGTGTGTGTGTGTGTGTGTGTGTGTGTGTGTGTGTGTGTGTGTGTGTGTGTGTGCGTGTGCGTGCGCGTGGATGCTGGTGGTGGAGTTAAAAGAAGGACAATGCTGACTGAATGGTCATTAAGGGAGGGTTGACGAACACACAAACCTCCCAGAATGGTTTCCTGGTTAGGAAGGGCAATATGTCTATTTAACCACTTTCACCCTGGTGTCCCTATTTCGGGCATTGAGACCAGTAGACTCGCATTACGTAGCATTAGCAGTGATAGGAACTGGAGAAGAAAAACAACAATTTGGATCTTGGCTCCAAAAATGTTGACGTTTTCCCCTCTCTGAATCCTGTATTTCAGAAGATTGCATTCTCGCATTTGCGTGCTGTGATTTATTCATGCTGAGCCAAGGTTACATTTCACTAACTAACTAAGTTTGACTATTCCCTTCCAGCCTCTGGCTTATGAATGAAAAACAAAAGAACTGGATGTGAAACTGTATTGTGTTTTTAGACCCACAACAGCATACCTTCCCATAATGCTTTGGGGGGGCATTTCTGTCCCTGTCCTTTGTTGTGGGCATTTGAGTGTGTTAATTTTGGGGAAACAAACCACGTGAGTTATACGAGTACCAGTAGTAGCATGGGGTCATCCCTATGTTCCCCAGGTTCTATGTTCCCCAGGTTCTATGTTCCACACTGACCCGGCCCCCCCAAAAAGGGGGACATAGGTACGCTCCCAGTAGTATCATACATCAGGAGTTGAGTTGGTTGGAGACACAATTGTTTAGTGTTGCAAATGAAGGAGATTTCTACAAACAGAAGTTGCTATGCCTGATCCCACACACTAAAACAGATTTAGAGGAGTCTGTCTATTTATTTAATTAATAATCACTTACATTTAAATTCAGCAGGTAGGTGGGGCATCAGGGTAGAGAATCAAATCCTCCAAGGTACCCCCGGCTTGGCTGGGTTGTCCAATGAATGTTTCACATGGTGGGACGCTGGCAGGGCAGAGTGATCTTTGTCACTCACTACACTACACTAGTGACTCCCTACAGTTTACAGCAGAGAGCAGAACTGGGAAGGATTGCGTGTTAATTCCTGCGTTAGTGGCTGGTGGCTTAAAGATTGTTGGAGGGAGGATTGTCGACTCTAAACCCTCCCCAGACGATGGAATAAAGATTAAGTACAAAGATCTGCAGGTGGAATACCCATCTCACACAAACATTTATTCCCATCTTAATTGCCTGCCAGTAACAGTCAGTACCCAATTAATTACAAAGCCTTTTTTTAATAATAACAAATAATAACATAGAAACCATGAATTGGCCATGCCATACCACACAATACATAAGACTTGACTCACTCCCCATAAT
Source organism: Protomyctophum parallelum (assembly GCF_964188405.1). NCBI lineage: Eukaryota > Metazoa > Chordata > Actinopteri > Myctophiformes > Myctophidae > Protomyctophum > Protomyctophum parallelum. The sequence goes on from NC_139702.1 coordinate 8,560,465, forward strand.
TGTATGTAGAAAAATAATAATTGCTTGCTCACAGGATGTGGGATCTCATGCCATTATTCAAATTAACCAATTTTGGGCGGGAACCCCTTTTGGTGTTTTAAACATTATGTTGTAATTTAGCTATTGAAAAATAGCAGATCTACAAGCTCACCGAGTGGCGCGCTACAAGCTTGTAGGTCTGCTATTTTTGAAAAATCAAAGAACGACTGACATAGAAACATAGCTTTTTCAGAAAACTGTCAGGATGTAGAAGACATTTTTAGAATCTGATCTCAGGTCGAAATGGGTTAAAATATAATCACCACCTCCTGTTCCATGACTAGGAACTTAAATTTAAAGGGTAGAGTTAACTAAGCAAAAACAAACAAACAACAACAACAACAACAACAAAAATTAATTGCCTGCCATTTCTCTACTCTTATTGTTTTGTACATACATTCTTGCTCAGTAAATCTTATTTTCTTCAGGTGACCATGTTCCTGTGCTGTGCCACTATCCTGGCAATCGTCCAGTACTGTAACTTTTGTCAGCTGAGTTTCTGGATGCGCTCTGTCCTCGCCACTGCTACAGGCGCCATCCTGCTACTGCTGCTCTACTGCCCCCTCCACAGGAACAGGTGTGACACTACGCCATTCTACACCAATCTTCAAACACACACACACACACACACACACACACACACACACACACACACACACATGCACGGGCGCACGCGCGCAGAGATAATTTGAAATACATACAATTTGAAATACTTTTCTTGTAAATACAGACAATACGTATTTCAAATACATGCATTTCAAATACTGCCCATCTCTACACACACACACACACACACACACACACACACACACACACACACACACACACACACACACACACACACACACACACACACACACACACACACACACACACACACACACACACACACACACACACACACACACACACACACACACACTTTGTATGTGAGTATACTATATAACCAGGTCTGTCTGCTACCTCACACCACTCTCATCTCTTTCAGCTCCGGCAATGACAGCTCACCAGCGATTGGGTGAGTGTTTCTGTGGAAACGGAGAGGTTTGATAGATGAGTGACATTTCAGGGGTCAATGGGGGTCGAGGGTTTTCATCTCTCTCGCTCTCTCTGCGTTTTCTTCCCCTCCTTTTCTCTCCCACTCTGAGAATGTTGCAGCGGTAATCGCCTGCTAAATGTCACCAGAGAAATGACTCACAGCCAAGACCAGAGTTTTTTCTTTTTTATTAGAGCCACACATTACATTACTGATGCAGAGAGAGATTGGCAAATCCATTCTTTCTTGACATTTTAGCCCTTATCCCGTTCAGTTTCTGAAGATGTGTTTAAGGTTAAATTGCTGGGGGCATGACGGGAATTACCTCTGCATTCTATATTTTTAGCCCTGCTTCTGGTCACACTTGAGTTAAATATTACATGCATTTCCTTTTGGGAAACGTAGACTGTCTGATACTGTATGCTTGATAGTTACGTTTGATAATATCACAATTTAACACCCCCCTTTTTTTGAGGCCCCTCCTATGCCCAGCTTTGTGTGTCTGTGTGTGTACCACCATAGCAATGATTTGATTGGCCGAGCGCTTAAAAAGTGAAGATAAAAATGTAAGGACAGAAAAGTGAGGACGCCAAAAGTGATGATGTATGACAGGGTTCCCCAATTAATTTTCCTCAAGGGCCATATTTTGACTAGGTCATTTTCAGGGCAAGACCACATTTGAAAAGGATGCCCAGTTTGACATGCATAGGGCTACTGACCCCCATTTAATGCCATTTATATCTGGGGGAAAAAAACACATTCATACACCTTCCGGTTCCAAAGTGTTTCTCCCCCTATCTCTTTTAGTCAGAAAATACATTTTCAGGTTGGGAATACCCATCATTTATCACCTTCAATTTTACAGTTTTGCAGTTTCAAATTTGTCTGCTAATTTTTTGGTTTATTCACTTACCGGTAGTTCTAATTTAACTGGTTTATCCTGAATTGTGTATGAATTCTCTCTCCTGATTGGATTACATTGGTATCCTGACCTGAACATGTATTTTCTGTTTACTAAAATAGCCGGAGAAACCGGTAGAACCCTGCTACTACTAAACAACCACTCTATGTAGAGTGTCAGAATGTATAGTTATTTAACTCATAATTAAAAGAAAACGTACAGCACCTTTAATCACTTAAAAGCAACGACACTTTACTTTGGTAGATGATGTAACTCCAAACATTGGTGGGATATATCTTCAAATAGCTGCTCCATTGATTCAACATAGGCTCCCTGTTTACTTGTAGAAATAGGTGTCAAAGTCACTCTTTTAGCACATGCAAAGTGGATTCTGACAATGTATAACATTACAAAACCTGGTAGTCATTTTTTATATATATATAAATGTCAACTTCCTGTTGATGATAACCACATGGTCAGAATCAGCCTTGTTTGCATTTGTTTACGAAACGTACTAAAAGTGTCACTTTGAAACTTGCCATGTTAGATGAGCTCAGAGCTTATAGATCTGTAATTATTTTTCCTATATTTTCAGACATGTCCCAAAATGGCCCAATGCTTCTTCTTTTTTTTCTTACACTCTACAACTATCTCATTGACTCTTCCCGTTAACGTCCTCAGCGCTAACTTCACTGCCCTGAGTGACGGTTCAGCATCGACCACTCCAGAACCCGGCCACGACCCTCTGCTGCGACCTCTTGACCTCTTGCTCCCGGAGGTCATCCTGGCCTTCTTCCTGCTCCTTCTCTTGGTCTGGTTCCTCAACCGCGAGTTCGAGGTCAGCTACCGCCTCCATTACCACGGAAACGTGGAGGCTGACAAGCACCGCTACAAGATCCAGACCATGCGAGACCAGGCCGAATGGTTGCTGGGCAACATTATCCCCATCCACGTCGCGGAGCAACTCAAGGTTTTATTTTGTCCCCCACATAAGCATTCATCTTAATCTCACAAGGGTTATGTGATAATACAAATTATTCACGTGCACACATTGTTTTGAGGATTTAGCATGCTAGGTTTTTGTTTTAGTAGCGTACAAATATGTTTAAGATCTTCCTTAGTGACACAATCAATCACCTATATCTTAATGTTTTCTCAGTTGACCCAGAGCTACTCCAAGGACCATGACAATGTGGGTGTAATCTTCGCCAGCATCGTTAACTTCAGTGAGTTCTATGAAGAGAGCTACGAGGGTGGTAAAGAGTGCTACCGTGTCCTCAACGAGCTAATCGGTGACTTCGACGAGCTACTACGCAAACCCGAGTTTACCAGTGTGGAGAAGATCAAGACCATCGGTGCCACTTACATGGCGGCGTCGGGCCTGAATATTCAGCAGCTGGCCAACTGCGATGACCACGATCCTCACGAACACCTGATGGCACTGTTCAACTTTGCCCTGGAGATGATGGGCGTCTTGGACGACTTCAACAAGAACATGCTGGGCTTCGGTTTCAAGCTGCGCATCGGATTCAACCACGGGCCGCTGACCGCCGGGGTGATCGGCACCACCAAGCTGCTCTATGACATCTGGGGAGACACGGTCAACATCGCCAGCCGGATGGACTCCACGGGCGTAGAGTGCAGGGTGCAGGTGAGTGAGGAGAGCCACACGGCGCTCAGTGCCATGGGCTTAGAGTTTGACTACAGAGGTACTGTAAATGTGAAGGGAAAGGGGCAAATGAGGACCTTCCTGTACCCTAAATTTGGGGAAAGCCTATCGAGGAACCAAGACCAGTTGTTGGAGGGCAGCGGCGTCGGACCCTCACCCTCCGTGGCCGTACCAGCCAATAAGACTTCAGAATCGGCCGCAGAGGCAACGGCTCAGATTCCCTCCTCCCCTCCCACTCCTTCATCGTCCACCTCCTCTCCCTCCACATACGTACACCTACCCCAAAGCAGTGCTGGAGGACTTTCAGGAGCGCAGCCGGAGCGCGACTCATCTGAGCACACAGCGGAGAAGGAGGAGGGATATAGGGACGCTCGGCAACGCCCTTGCCACTCTCCTGCCCCCCCAGAACTACACCATGAGCCCACTGCCACGCAGGCGCCCTTCCCGGTGCAGCCCGCACCTCTCGCACATCAGGAGGAAGAGTTTGATGATGAGGTCAATGAGCTTTCGAAGCTCAATGAAGAGTTCTACTCACGCCTCTGATTCGTCCTCCGGGTCACGCCCCCTGCTGCTCCTCATCGCTGTCTCTCAATGCACGTCTCACCAGGACTGTCTGGTTGTGTGTGTGTGTGGGTGAGATATCACCTTCCTTTATAGTGTGAGTGAGGAGGCTGCTCTTTTTCCCCCAGAAGCTGTAGGAATGGAAGTGGGTGTAGGTTCCTCTTAATGGACAGTTGGACACAAGCCATGTCTATTAGCGGCCACTAACTATGAGGGCTATAAATGTTGTTTTTTGTGTTTGTCATTAGAATGTGGCTTGGAAATTGGGGTGGTTTGGAATCTGTGTTGAGCACAGCGAAACAAAGATGAGAAATGGCCAAAGGGGATGAGACAGAAGAGATTTGTTGTTGATATATATATATTTTTTTCTTATATGTTTTTGTCATTAAGTGCCTTCAGGACTAGAACAATGAATGAACAAATATGTCTATTGAACAAAACAAAATGTTTTGAACACCCCACCAACAACACCTAGACTGCAGAACACTGACCATATTCATATGGCGGTCATTTTCTCTTACATCATATAGTTGGGGGGAAATCCCTAGCCCGACAGCCGACAGGATGGGATTTCCTAGGCGAATACCCCACCCAGAATATGATGTAAGAGCAAAAATTGGGCCATCGTGTGAATATGGTCAATGGTGTAGTTCCTTACTCCCTGCTTTTTTTCAATGCAATTATTTGTTAAATTCTTATTGTTGTGCCATATATTTTTTTTGTAAACTCGATCAAACATTTTAACTGAGTTCAGAGGAAAAAACTGAATTTCCAAAGTGCCAGTGGAGCGTAATGGATAGAACAGGGAACTAAAAGTAGAATGAGGGCTGATTCATACTCCTATTTTACCGCTGTTTCGGCGCTGTAGTGCCGAAATGATTTCGGCTCGTCAGCAGTAGCACCGAAGAGCCGAGGGTTTCAGTAGCACCGAAGAGCCGACTTTAGGACGGTACCCGCCCCCCCGAACCTCAAATGACGTCAAATTGTAGGCTCTACAGAGCCGAACCGACTTTTATTCGGCTCTAAAATAGGAGTACGAATCGGCCCTGAGCGACTGACTACAAGCAGTATTAATTTGTGTATTCTGCTTTGACATGAGGGCTTGATACAGTATTAATTTGTGCCAGTCTCAGAATAAAGGGACATATTAAATAGGGCCGGATAGAATTTAGTCTGCGTAGTAGCTAAATTTACAAGTAAGCACAGGTCTTGCACAAACAATGTTTCCTCGACCACTTGTATTGGTCATTAGACAGCTTTTTAATAAGACTGTTGTCGGTCGCGAAACAAATAAATTTAAATGACAGAATAGTATGGGAATATATTTTCAAGGAAATGTGATTTTAAACAAATCATTTGGTTATCAGAAAAGCAGGAAGACACTTTAAAGATACTTAAATGGAACTGTGAGTGACAATCATTATGTATCATAGTAATGATCACAGACTTAAAGAGATGACACAGTGGTCCATGTTGATGTTGGTTAAATTGTCAAAGCACAGATTAGATGGCGACATTTGTTGGTTTTCATTTTACTGTGTGCAAAACCGGAGACTAGACAACATTCTGAAGTTCCATCCAATTGCGTCATTGTCCGTGACAAAGGTTTCTCTGACCATCTCAAGATTCAATCAGTAGTTGATCATTGTCTGCCTTTTGCTATTGTCATATGCTAGTCAAAGGGTTGGTATTTTGACTTTAAGAGGGCCTCTACTGTATCAATTTACTTAAATTGTGCCACTTTAATTGAGTGATCTAAAGGTGCAATGCAATCTATATTTTTCAGCTGATTCTTTTCTAGTGCCTCAAATTATGACAAACTGTATTTTTGATGTGTTTTTCTTTCAATATGTTTTTTATCACACTTGCGTCATGATGATGGATTATGATTGTATGTTTGAGGGAATGATGCCTTGTGCAGTTCTTGCTGTGACTATTTTGACAAAATCCATCTATGTTCTTTCCTTCACTCTTTGCAGTTCTCTATTTCTCATCAACTCATTGGTTGGGAATAGTGTATAATAGTGTGCGCATGAAAGAACTTGCACCTCCAAATGTTTCCTCTCTGATTACTCCGGATTTGTCTTCTATTGTGAAACATCATGTTGGGATTCACTACTCTCTCCCATTTCTACTTTGCACGTACGTGCGTTCGTGCTTTCTCCCATTTCTACTGGAGGCATGTGTTCTTGTGTGTGCGTGAGTGCGTGCGTGCCTGCGTGGGTGTGTGTGTGTGTGTGTACATGTTTGACAGAAGTTAGACTGCATATAGGTAGATAGTAATGTGCTGGATAAAGCAGGGCCTTGCTGAAACAATGCGGATGCATTTTCAGTCAACTATAACTATATATATATTGTAGCATCTGACCCAAACCAAGACACAAGAGAGGGCAGCGGTGGCCGCACGCTGCCTCCCTCTGTCTGTCGCTCTCTTCTGCGGTGGCTCTTACAGGGCTGGCGGTCCCCCAGTGAAACTACACTATATATATATATATTATATAAACACCATGATCAGTTTGGCTTTAATACTTCACATGATCTTCTATCATTGAATGTTCAATGATCTACATTAAGGATGAGAGCTGGTCCCAATTGTTTGCCTTGCATATTTAGAAAATAACCACTTAGAGAAGTAGAGAGGAAAACAAAAACAATAGTATAACATTGGAGAATACCCCCCCCCCCCCAACCAATGCAATGCTTTGTGAGATTGTAGATTAACTAATTTCTGAAGGATTTAAGTACACTTATGCTGGCTCTGATCTATAATACGATGGGAAACGGGAATGTTTGTGATTTTGAATGTGAATGAATGGTGATTTCTCTTCTTACTAGGCAACGTTCTGTCTTGCAGTACCATACTATTGTGCTTTCATTTGGTTTACAAATTGTATTCACTTAAAAGAGCTGAACTTTTAGTTCTAAGACTTATTTAAAAAACAGCATACATACAACATTAATATTGGAAGTGAAGCAATATTCCTGCCACTTTCAGAGGCAAAGCTGTAACTTTTCAGCTGGGAGGTCATTGAGTCTGTATTTACATTATTATTTATGGTTTAAATGTAATCAAATCTCTCCTTTCAGCATGATTTACATTTTTTTGAGAAAATTACAGGGTGAACATTTTCACAAGAAACATTTTTATAGCCAATTATTATTAAATGGTGACAAGAGTGTTATTAGGGCACAGAAACCATACTTTTTCAGTTTGTGGCAGTTTCTTCTAACATGTATCATTCAATTGATTGAAAATAAGAAGCTTGATTGACTGTTTGACCACTACATATATTCAAGCTCTTAGAACTTTCACCTCAGCCCTTGTATGTTGAACTATATGCTTGGTTTGCTTGCCTCCACCAGATAAGTCTTCAAAAAGCTACCGGTATATGCTTTGCTTATCTGCATGATTTTTACGTTTCAACGATTATACAGCAACTGAATGGCCTTCACTCTACAAGTGTATCATTGAACAAGAATGTGTGCCAAATAGACAATTTTACCATGGGAAATTTTCAATCAGACATGCCAATTAAGAGAACACCTTGAGAAAACAGGTTTCGTATATTGACCCTCTTTAGAAATCATTGTCACGTCAGTGATCCCAATCACTGAGGTAAATGATAACAAATGATTGCACACATCTTTTTACGATACTATTTGCTAGTAAATTCAACCCTCGTGTTTTGACCACACTGGGACAAAGTATTAAATAAGGCAGAGTTGGTTGATTTAAAATGTTTGTGTATTTGTTTTAATTTCATGAATCGGATGATATGTTTTGTTTGTATGTTTTTGTGCACATTACACGTTACATTATGTACATTTATCAACACATGATCATAATCTGTACACAATTGCACAAAGCACTCAATGTTTGTACATAATGCATAGGTATTATATTTCACATTATGATTTTTTTATACATGTGCATGTGCCAGATTTTGACATCATGAAAAACAATGAAGAAAAAAATAATACATCTATTATCATTGTTTGTCTGTTTGAGTGAAAATGGGTGATGACTTTCGTTAGTCTTGTTTCAATGTTGTTAAAATAATCTTTAAAGCTGAAAACATGGGATGGATCGGCTTATTGAGACACACTGCCACTCATCCCTGGTCTAAAGTAACCAGTTTGCTTGTTCAAACTGGTTACTGTATGAAAGTTTACAATCAATCACTGACAGTTAGCAATGTCGAAAAAGGTATTATGTGGATATTGTGGAAATTACAATTACCTTGGAACAATAAGAGCCAGTATAATCTTTCTTACTGCCAGATTTGAGAAATAAATACCAGTATGCACACATGCACGCACACGCACGCGCGCGCACACACACACACACACACACACACACACACACACACACACAATACTTGAAAGAGAAAAAAATAGATTGTGCACCGCAGAATAACATGCATAATGCATCTTTGTGAATAGTTTTTAACAAACCTACATTATTCCTTAAACTCACTGTGTCTCACTCAACGTGGGGTCTGGGAATTGGGGAACCCCAGGGGTTGTTGAGGGGGTTCCAGGTGGTCCCTGTAATGGAATGTTAAAAGTTTCATTTTATTCCATTTGTACACCATCAGAGTTATATTAACATTGAAGATGTTAGTGTAGATTGGGGGGAACCATAGATTAAAAAAGATGGGGAAAAATGCACATCAAATTTGGGTCTGTAAGGCTTATCAAACTGGGGGTCCTTGAAATGGAAAATGATCATAATAAATCATATTAATAAATAATTCAATCTAACATTACAGTGCAGCTTGAGGTCCCAGTGATATAAATAGTATCAAATGAGGGCTCGTGTGGTCTAATCAATACATATCAAACTGCATGGGGGGGGTGGGGGTCTTTGAAATTAAAAGGTCCCCCCCGGCCCATCGACCACTGACTGGCGCCCCTGGTGGTCGCCCGGCGAGCGTGTTGTTGGTTTTACGTAGGGCGTGATTGCGCGACCCCTCCCCCTCCACGCACGGTCTATCTGGGGAGAAAAAAAAAAAAACTTTTTTGTATCGAAGGAATCAACAGCCGCCATCTTGTCGTGGCTCGGAATTATAGGATTTCGGTCGAACACTGTTGTTTTTTATTAAGAAATCGAGCAGCCTAGCCGAGGTTTGACAGTCTCCTTGCCCCGAAAACAAAGTCCCGTCGTCGTTTGGGAAATATATTTCATGAACCATCTGGAATTGGACGTGCGTTCGTCGGATAGAAAAGCCCCGTATATGTGATTTCCCCTTCACAGAGTGTGTGTGTGTATGTGTGTGTGTGCGCGGCGCTGCTTCAGCCACCGTCCGCTCGCAGCGGTTATTGTTTACCCGTCAATAACCGAACCGGACCGCCGACACGGACCGCTTTATCACCGAAATACAGCATCTTTTATGCACTCGTGCATTTTTTTGTGGAGCATCGCACGATTTTTTTTTGCACGAGACAATTTGACGTCACACAAAATGGGCTGTTTGTGGACAACTTAAATTAACGACTTCTTTCTGCCCCCCCCCCCCTGGAATGCAAGCATCATCCACGTGAACATTTCCACGTAAAAATAATAATAATCTGCCGTTGTTTTTTTCTTTTCTTCACATGGGGTATTTTTTATTCGGGGTTATTTAACGATAATAATGTGGGTGTTGGGTGTTGGATTATCATGGGGTGAATGGCGGTGGCGAAGCGGGGCGCTATTGCATCTCTTTTGAAAACACTTCCACTCACTGCAAGCAAAGCAGCAGCAGCGGCTAACGCTAACTTAGCCGTGCTAGCGGCCAATTACGCTAGCTATTAGCCAAGTTAGCTGACATTAGCAGGCTAATAGCTTGCTAATGTGCTAACCAAATAAAAGGTGGAGGTTTTCCAGAACGCGTGTTCCCGTCTCGATCGCGTTTTATTTCCACTTGACGCTATTAAAAGCAGAACACTAACGAGTAACGGATCACCACCATGGCTGAGAACCTGCTAGATGTGGGACCTCCCAACCCTAAGAGACCGAAGCTCAATTCACCTGCGCTGTCAGCGTCTGATGGACCAGGTAAAGGCCTCGACTAGCATCTTTACATGTATGTCAGACCACAAGTTGTAGACAGTTGCTCTGTTTATGGGGACGAGCAGTGGTGACATCTTTGACACGACTAAATAAGTCACTCAAAACATTCGGCTGGCAGCTACTACTACTGCTGCTGCTGCCTACACTGCAGGTTAACTGAAAACTTTGTCACAGTGAACTTGGTTGGTTTCCATTGCTGTCCTTGTGCAGTCTAGTTGATGCGTGTAATACATGCGTCTGCAGGTGTACACACAGTGCAGACAGACACAACTATAAAAGGTTAATCATTCTGCAGAGTGCTGGTGGCTTTCTTTATAAAGAACTGGGTGGATGCATAGTAATAACAAACTACGGTATAAAATGAGGAGGCCTTGCAGAACACCTAATGGTAAAGTCAAATGTATCACACCCTCTGTTAGAAGCGTCTACATCAGTATCCCAGACTCTTGCCAGTGTCAACAGCAATAAAGAAGAATATTTCCTTGTAACAAATCATACATTGTGCTGATTGTGTGGTGGAGTAATACTCAATTTTTACTGGGATAAAAATATATATCAATACTATTGTTGTCATGCACATGCTGTAATGTACCTTCTAGTATCTTTTCTTTGACTTTGACATGAATGATTGTCATTGTATTTGCTATATAAAATACATAGACTCTTACAGGCATTGACACTATTAGGTTGCCCACCTGCCCCTGGCAGGTAAATTTAACTTTGGGCAGGTAGAGTTGGCTGGGCAGTGCTTGTTTGAGAGGAGACTCAACCATTTATAAACATAACAATCTGTCTTCTGGTCTATGGAATGTAAAATAAGAGCACTACCTATAATGTGCTGTTTTCACTGTTGCTACACTTACAAATCTAAAATAACAAGTGTGAACCCATACAGTATTCATAGCTGTAGGTATTTGGCCTAAAAAATGAAGTATGACATTTCTTATCGTAAGTAAAAAACCAAAACTAGTGTTAAATTGAACAGTAATAACAAATTTACCTATCATTTTATAATGGGCAATTTACTTTTCGGGCAAGTGGGCATGACCTTTGGGCAAGTAGAACAGGACCTGTACTTGTCCGACTGGCAAGTGCCTCTGAGACCCTAGTGTCAACCCCTGTCTTGCATAAAATATCTCTAAGACAGGAGTTCCAGAGGGTATCTCAGCCACATGAGGAGTATTTTAATTTAACTAATGCACTTGAATTTAATGCAATGTTTTCAATATCTTAAAAACTTTGAAACGGGGATCCATGGCCTAATTAATGACAGTCAATGTAGGATTTTAGGGGTTTCTGACATGGAAAGTTTGTAAACCTCTGCTGCACTAAACGTTTGTAAATGGATGGACCCAACTTGATCAATGATGTTGAATGGAAATTACTATCACACCACTTTCAACTTTGGAGTTTGGGCATGTCGTAGGCAAACATTTTCAACAATGCTTTGCATGTTGTGACCATGTAGTTCAGCTGTTTAAACTATTTGTGATATGAAGAAGTATTTAGGGCTTACTATAACGACATCCAGTGCACAGTGATGCAAATAGCCTGCATCCTTAGACTCACTAAATTGAGAAAGGACACAATCATGTCACCACCCGGGGGTCCTTGGAATTATGCAATACTGTACTCGGTACTGTACTCTAATGTCTTTGAAGTAGGTAGGACTAGGACTCCTAAAATGTCCCTGGGACCCATCTAAAAGACCACCCCTGGGTCCCGGGACCCATTACATCACTATTGGCAGTTATGCAGCAGATGTGTCACAATTTGTAATCACTTTCAACCTGGTTGTATTCATAAGTGAAATGTTTTCAACAAATTTAATTTATATTTCTAACCACTTAAGTTTAAACCTGCCGTCCATAATTTCAGCATGGCATAAATCAACATTTTGAAAGGTTTTTTTTTATAGGAGATCTGCAAACTCACAGTGCATTGATTTGCGACACGTTGTGAGCTTGTAGACAGGCTATTTTGGGGGTACAGGGCTTAACTGGTTAAATAAAGTTAAATCGTTTCAATCGTATCGAAATATGGGTAATCTGTGGTGATCTACTAGGACTCTCCAAAATCAGAATCGGTAGCTGACTGATCGTATCAAAATATGGGTAATCTGTGGTGGTACTAGGACTCTCCAAAATCGGAATCGGTAGCTGACCAGAAAATCTGGCAATTGGCATCAGTTGGGCTCTAATGGTGTCCCAAGTGCTTCCCAGTTGGCAATTGTGATCGAACAGGTCCTGTGGGACAACATTGTGGAGCATAATCAACAGTAAATTATTGCAGACAAAGAGCATGCTAGCTCACTGTGGCAACGGTCATGCTTGGAGCTTCTCATGCAACACCCCTTTGCCCTGACATTTGGCCTTTCCCTTCTGCAAGGGGCCCTGTATTAGGTTGCATGCCTCATTTTGGGGTGTATGATGGCAAATGTTTATGGTGTCTGTACGCACATGGGCACTGGGAAGTAATTTATTTACGTCTTAGTTTAATTACATTACATGTGTGTTGTGTATTTTTGATGCAGTTGTTGATGGGGGTACTTTTCATTGTTGTGACTGAGGGCAAAAACGGGCTTTCTCTCCCTCATTGAGGCCATCTGTTACACAGCAGGGTTCCTCTGCCCAATTGTCTGGCAAATAATCCATTGCAAGTGTAACCAGAGGCTATAAATACACACACACACTGACTAGACAGACCACAGACTTATTATTAAAATAAAAAATATAGTAATGTATCACAATGTTAACGATAAAAGTAGAGACAGGTTAAACCACACATGCTCTCCCCAGTTTTTATGTTATTTCGTTTTTGGTTATTTGTAAAGTGGTTCTAGGTTTTGTTTTTACATTTAACACGCAGGATAGTTTTCAGAGGATTACAAAAAAAACCCACTTCAGGGTCTATACTTATTAACTTTTTTGTCCCTGTACAGTCTAGTCTACACCAAATGTATTCCCCGGAAATTCCAGATGTACACGCTGTACATGTGTCAAACAATGTACTGGAGTGATTAACTGATTAACTGGAACTGGATAGCTCCAATTATTCCACTAATGGTTGCCCGAATGCCCGTGGCAAGTAAATAAAACATTCGGGCAAGTGGAGTTTGCTTTCAGGTTGCAAGACGGGCAAGTGCGTTTGAATGAGGAAGCAACCGTCTTCATTAAACATTATTGGTTATTCATGAAGAACATGAAGAAGTGATGCTACCTTTTTACAACTAGCAGTTTGTGCTCATTCAGAAGTGACTGTCCCCACTCAACAGTTATCGATTAGATTTAACATTAATGTGATTTACTTTTCAGGCAAGCAGGCATGACCAAGTAGAACTTGCCAGTACTTGCCCGATGGGCAAGGGCTTCTGAGACCTTAGTGTCAAGCCCTGAATTATGTTATGCTTTTCTCTTCCGATGTAAAATATGTGATTCCATAACCTTACAACAGGAAACAAATAACTCATATATGATGAGTAGTATAAATGTCTTTCCGCCGTCAAACCTTGTTTGCTAGTTCAACTGCGTGTGTCAGTCATGGGAATGCTGCATGCTTCTGCCCTCCGTGTGTTCACTCACTGCTGCCTAAATGGCACATTTATGGCCCACCAGGCAGACGCAAGCTCATGACGCAGCCTCTAATGGAGCCATTTAGGTTTGTGCCTGCAGGCAAGGAGGAAAAACCCGGAGAAAAACAGTGGAAGGCGCAGGAGAGTAAATGAGTGGTGATGAAGGGGGTGTGTCACCCACCCTTCCCAAAGAAAGCTGCGCTTATGATTTGCAGTTCCCATATGCCGTTGCCTGCTCTTTCTGTTTGAAGACAGTGCATACGTTGATAGAGAATTAGAGGGAAAGGATTGTTGGAAAATGAAATGGAGTTTATGCGCATGCATAAAGTTTGTGGCAAAGACAGTGGCGAAGTGAGTTCAATGTCGTTTAATACAATCTGATGTCAAGGCCAGAAAGTAGGTTTTTGACACTCAGTAGGCGTTCCCAGATGACTTTCGGGTATGATGATGACAGGTGCATACTCTATACCTAATGTTTTGGTTGACTAAGAATTTTATCTATCCTTTCTATTTAAGCTTGGAATTGTACAGATCTTCATTAACAAGGATCAAGGGTGCCTGTGTTTCCCCTAGGACAGAACTGGGCATTACACGGCCCAGGGACCAAATATGGCCCTTTGGCTGACTGACCGGCCAGTGAAAGGTTACTTGGAAAATGGAAAATAAAACATACTTTCAAAATTTTCCTTATGGGTGGACTAAAACGGCATTGCTTTTATTTTATTTACTGGATTTAGAGGTAATAACGTATAATCTTACCAGCTTGTCAAAACAATGCCATTTACTGCTTTTTATCTAGAAATGAATGTTATGCAGAACTGAGTTCAGCCTTTTGGCATTGACATTGCGTTGTAGACACTACGTGCTACGTGGAAGTGTAGGTTCTGCCGTAGTAGAAAGGGCTGCGACGGAGAGCAGGTTTATGTATATCGAGCACTGATCCATTTCCGGTTTATGTATCCGTTGTTGCTTAAAGTCGCTACTATGAACATCACCGTTGCCACACCACCCAATTTGTGCGTTTTGAACAGTTTAATACGGTTTCATGAAATCTTGAAGGTTTCACACACAAACATGAGTAAGGCAACCAAATGGTCAGCGAAGTCTCTGTACAGAACCCTGGATGTAAATGTGCTTTTTCTAGGAAGTTCATTTTCTATTTATTTTTTATTCATTTGGAAAAGCTGGATGTTGGTTTGTACTGTAGTGGTGACTGGTGAGCTTATTTTTGTGTAAAAATGTAGGCTACAATTTTAATGAAGAGATTTAAAAAAGTTACGATGATATCTAATGGCGGCGTGGCTTGGCTTCCCTGTGCAACGTCAGTCTAGCCTGTTGAACACCATTTGGAATATTATTGTCTCCACCAGGCCGAAGTCATGGGGAGAGTATGTTTTGGACTGTCAATCCGTCATCCGTGAACGGCTAATCTCACCGTTGGTGTAATAGCAGCCAAACTATGCATCACATTTTTCACATGGCGCCACTAAACATTTTTTGACAGTACACCTACAGATTTGGTCCAAACATCATGCACATCGCTACACAGTCTCTATAGCCATTAAACAAAACGGTTCTTTCAGATATTTGAGGGGTGCTAGGCTAGCCCCTTCTATGTCCAGCTTTGAGGGTTTGTGTAAACGCACACATTAAAGACAAAGTGAATTCCCATAGTTTAAAAGTTTGTGTGGGAATTCACTTTGTCTTAAATGTGTTTGGACAAAATCTGTATGTGCCACTTTGTGGCTTCCAAAGTTCCCAAAGTTCCCAGGAGTGCTCCGTTTTGAACAAAATGCTGCAAATCATGAACAAATGTGAATTGATTTCCATGAAATTTTGCATGCACATTCCCACTACGGCGAGGAATAAATGCCAGTTGAACATTTTCAAATCGGTCTCATGCGACTGAACTTCTCACCCTATCTCTAAGGGAGAAGCCAGCCACCTGTCAAAGAAAACTCATTTCGGCCGCTTGTATATGCGACCTTATTCTTTCGGTCATGACCCACACTGGTAGGAACGAAGATTGCTCAGTAGAAGGAGAGCTTTGCTTTCTGGCTCAACTCTCTTTTCATCACAACAGTGTGGTACAGCGACCCCAATACCGCCCCTCTGATTCTCCTCCATCCTCCCCTCCTTCACCTGGGGTAATGCCTCAAATATCATACAAATTTGTGTGGAACACAAAAAAATTATTATATTAGGCGGAAATGTTGGGGGACATAATACTGACAAATACTGTTCTTTACCGATCACCCCTTTAGTGGCTCTAAAAAGTATAATGGACTGGGTGGTTTTGTTATGATGATGTGAATATTACATGACAGAACAGCAATTCTAAACTAGGTTTAAGCAACCCACCACAGGGCCCAGGCCGTAGCGTAACGGTCTGGGCACCGGACTGGTAATCCAGTCGCAGTGTGCCGCGGGTTCGACTCCCGGACCCGACACGGCCTTTACCGCATGTCATCCCCCCATCTCTCTCCCGTTTCCTGTCAGCCTACTGTCTGTCCCTTCAAAAATCAATAAAAGGCGTAAGCCGCAAAAAAATATCTTAAAAAAAAAAAAAAGAAACCCACCACAGCTGCACCTTTTAGAGGAGACGGTTAGGATTTATCTGTGGTGTGAAGTGTTACTGTTTACATCAAGGCAGTTGATTTATCCGTCGTAAACTTTTATAGTCTTATTCAAAGGAATATTTTAATATGGAATATTCGTTGACACCCTTGGCTGTAAGCCACTTTCTGAAACGAATCAAATGACACATGGGCAGATTGGGCACGGTAGCACTTTTTAGGTAGCACCTATAGACAGCTGCTGTATGTGTGTCCCTGGCTGTGTCCGAGCACGAAAATAGCGTTTGGTTGGTTTTCACCACAAGTGTCACTGTTGTGCAGCCTAACACGCACACACATATTAACTGTATATATGATGATTTCTGGTGTGACAGTACAGTACAGTACAGTAGAGGGATCCACTGGGGACCCCCACACAGTAACTATCATTTCTCGACCGTTTCGGACACGGAGCGGATTGCCGGAACAGGGAAGGCGCCCTGGGCGTGTTCCTGAGGGTCTGGATGTTCCGGAGACCCCCACACAGTAACTGTCATTTCTCGACCGTTTCGGACGTGGGGCGGCTAGCCGTAACCGGGCCGGCACCCTGTGCCTGTGGAACTTCCGGGGACCCCCACACAGAGTTGCACCACTCACTTCACAATTTTATTCTACCTATGAATATGATGGTAGATTCTGCCAAGTGCCTATTCATTTCAATGGGAATGGAACATTTTCTTTTGCAGAAATCCATTCCCATGTAAATGCATTGGCAGACTGTTGGGTAGATTTAGAATAATAGTGCAGTGTGACCGTGCCCTAAAGCTGTATTTTGGACTTGGGGTTAAACAACAATGCAGGACCAAATGTTTAGTTCTGTGTATTTAGTTATTACAACTTTGTGGTGTCTAATGCAAATCATCTAAATGAATGAACTCCCTGACACTTGATGCAGGGCACCTCTCTGCGCTTGAGGAGAGTTTTAACTGTGCAGAAGAAGGCAGATCTTATTTGCTTGAGGAGAGTTTTAACTGTGTGGAAGAAGGCAGATCTTATTTGCTTGAGGAGAGTTTTTTTTTTTTTTTTTTAAGATATTTTTTTGCGGCTTACGCCTTTTTATTGATTTTTTAAGGGATAGAAAGTAGGCTGACAGGAAACGGGAGAGAGATGGGGGGATGACATGCGGTAAAGGCCGTGTCGGGTCCGGGAGTCGAACCCGCGGCACACCGCGACTGGATCACCAGTCCGGTGCCCAGACCGTTACGCTACGGCCTGGGCCTGAGGAGAGTTTTAATTGTGCGGCAGAAGGGGATCTTATTTGCTTGCTGTTTGAATTGGCTTTCCCTCTGGATTCCTTTCACTCACTGAGTGGCAGCTGCTAGGAAACGGGATATATTCTTCTCATTAAATATTGCTCTGAAGAAATGTGAAACATTTTCTTTTGGATTTTTCAAATAGCTAATTCTGATTTAATTTTATGATGCCTGACACAAACGACCCCTCGTTAACGTTCATTAACCGCTAAACTAAAATGTATTAGTTAGAACGGACAAATGGAAATGGAACAATGCCTGTGGCGCTCTCGTGTCTACCGCCGTGCGGTCCGTGTTGCCACACGGGTGTGTCTCAGTGTGATCCGAGTGCGTATATCTTTGGCCACAGTATGTTTTCT
Source organism: Protomyctophum parallelum (assembly GCF_964188405.1). Taxonomy (NCBI): domain Eukaryota; kingdom Metazoa; phylum Chordata; class Actinopteri; order Myctophiformes; family Myctophidae; genus Protomyctophum; species Protomyctophum parallelum. The sequence continues at coordinate 8,578,524 of NC_139702.1, forward strand.
GCGCTAGGCAGGTTGTGTGTTGTTCCGTTTTGTTTTTGTTGTTTCTCCGTGAATGTTGTGTCCGCTGCTCCATGTTGTTTCTCTGTGAATGTCGTGTGTCCGCTGTGACGCTGTCCGTGTATATTCTCAGGCCAGCGCATCACGGAAAGGGAAACTATGGAGCGGAGTTGAAAATGCAGGGATAGGGTTGGTGATGTATCGTGTTTATATGATAACAGCCAAAAGTTAATATATGTAAGGAAACTGTCGCAAATTAATACTGTACATGAAACAGTGGCTCTCAACAGCCTGTGGACGGTGGATGGAACAATGTGCTGGATGCATCCTGCTATTGGTAAGATAATTAAGATCCATAAAAAGATATCACACACCTAACACCGGAGGTGTTACCCTAACACCCCACACTGACAACTTCGACCCGCAAGTGAGAAGATGACAGTGGGCAAGTTGAGGCTGTGCGTTGATCAGCCCTGAGTCTGAGGTTCTGACGCACGTCAGTGAAAAACTACGTTTTCAGTGGCAACCCATCCAAAAAGTTTGGTTACCCCTCTGGGGCTGATCTAAAGATTCTAAGAAGGCATTTACTTCAAGGATTAATGCATTTATCAAGGATTATTATGATACCTTGATACCTATTATGATTCCTTGCCACTTTCAAAAGCAATGCTGGAAGTCTTTAAATAACTTAATATATGTTATGCCCTCACATTAGTGTGAATGGTTAGAATGACATCAACATTAAAAAGTATAAAGTGTGCCAGGTTATGTGTATAAGGCAGCAATCAGTGTTTAGCTGCTCCCCTGCTAAGATGCAGAGCAGGTTATGTGTATAAGGCAGCAATCTTAGTGTTTAGCTGCTCCCCTGCTAAGATGCAGAGCAGCAAGTGGGCCCGCTGCTGCACCTGCCCCTTCCAGGCCAGACACTCTGCCTTGGGCGGGATGACAGACAGCCACAGTCTGGACCACTGCTGGGGCTACGAGAGCCACCACTGTCTACCAGTGAGGCTATTTATAGCCATAACTCCTAGAAGAAAGTCACCAGGGATCGAACAGAAAATCCCAGAGAGAGAAGATGGGTTAGCAAGCAGTGGTAGGGAGGGAACTCCAAAGAAATAAGGAAAGTACAAAAGGGGAGAAGTGTAGGTGAAACTAGTCATGAGCGGGTGGAAGAGGAAGAGCAAATGTCTGGCTACTAGGTGAGATGAGCATTGCGCCTCTGAATGAAGAGAAGGGTGTCTCCCCTCCCTGCATGGCGTGACCCAAACCAAAACATTGCTTTGCATTTTGGTGTCCTGCCAAGTAGCCTGGGGCAAGGTCTTGAAGAGCACACTATATCCCCATTCAGAAATAATTGCAAGCCCACGGTTTGAATGTCTGTGGTTTAAATGAACGCTAATGCACTGTGAAAGAGCAGTCCAGGACCAACCATCCCCGGGCGGTCGAGGGTAAGAGGAGGCGATTGAGTGAAGAAAGATGGACAGGGGAAGATGAATGGCCTCTTGGCCCCCGGCCTGGCTTCTTCCACATGGAGCACCTGCTTGCCTGATGCCAGGGAGGGGCAGCAATGCAGAGCGGCGAGGCTGTGTTTGCTTAGGGAAGTGTGTGCGCCAAGTGGCCTCATTAAAGGCTGAATCTCGCTTGAATCTCAATGAAGACATCCAGCAGCAACAGAAGGCAAGCCAGGGGAAACTACCCTGCACTGTCTGCTCTGCTGCTCTGTCCTCTCCCAGTGCAGAGCACATGCACTCAGTTAGCTGGCAGCACTCTGCAGCACTCTGCTCAAAGGAGGACACTTGGAAAGTTACCTTGTGGGATAGCTGCGCTTTGTGAAGGTTTCGTTGATGCTATAGATCACTGTTAACCAAACAGTGGGTCGTGGACCAATTCAAAAGGAAATGACACCCTTTTTGTCCATGAAATAATAATATAATAATAAAAATGATAACAAAATTATATATACATATATATATATATATATATAATAGATATAATTTCAAAAGATTTAAAAAAAAGTAAAAATAATAATCACAACTCTCCATAAATGAAATTAATTCTAACATATTTCAAAAGTATTTCATGAATACAATAAATAAAAATATTTCCATGAATACAAAAATATGAAAACGGCAGATCTAGAATCTCAACACGGGGCGGTGCCTTGTGAGTGACTGAGTGTGGAGATCTGCTATTTTCACAAGTTTAGTCACAGGCAAATGTCCAATTCTCCTTTTTTGGTCTTGAACTAAAGGTTTGGGAACCTAGTAATAACCTATAGATAAGTATGTGCACATAACTGCCATGAGACGATCACTGTTTTTCCTCAATTTTTCCCCAATTCTTGCCTTCCTCCCCAGACTAAGGGCTCTCTAGTCTCACTCTCTACCTGAGCTCCTGTCATAATAGTTGAAACGCCTTCCTAGTTCGTACCTCTCACCCAGACCTAAAAAAAAACAAAAAACTTCTAAATCCTCCAGTTTTATGAAATAAATATTTTCATGATTTTTCAAAAATAGCAGACCTACAAGCTCATAGCGTGCCACTCGGTGGCGCGCTATGAGCTTGTAGATCTGCTATTTTTCAATAGCTCATAATGTTTAAAACACCAAAAGGGGTTCCCGCCCAAAATGGGTTAAACATCTGTTCACCCCCTCCTCATATATGCATGTTTCTCAGATCAGTGGATTACTTTTTCCAGTGTAAACAACAAGTCTGTCACAAGTTCACAACCTGGCTGTATCTGTGCAAAACGTGATTGCCCACATTCCTACAACGTACTTGATATCACTATGTTTACCTGGCGTTGGCTGCCATAGTCTGTTGGGTAGGATGGGGAGCCAGGGGAAGCCACAGGGGCGTAGCTGGCTTGTTTTCCTTTCTCACAGCAGTTTATTGTAATTCCCCATGTTTAACGTTGGGGGGGCCATGTATTGCACAATGGAGATTTTATTTGGAGCTTAAGTATTGTTTGCGGGGGAAGACATTGGCTTATGCTGGTCTGCAGTAGTAGTACCATCTCAAAAGTTATCAGGCTCTGCCTGGTGGTCCGGCCACTTGTACCCGTCATGCCACACATGTCTGTCTCCCTTCTTTCAATAGTGTGGCCCTGTTGGTCATCCACTTCCCTAGAACCAAGGCTGCTATTGGTAAGCAGGGAATGGAATTGCTTTTCTCTGCCGCAGCAAGAGAGAAATTGTTTTGCTGTCCGTTTATCGTGATTGTTTACTGCCATGTAGTATAATGGAATACAAGAACACTCGCCCCGGGTCAAATCCGGCGACCACAGAACGCTCGCCAAGACTCCATCCAGTATTTCTAAATGTATCCTATCCTCACATAACCTCAGTAAATCTATACCTATAGAGACCTAACCATTCCCCAACCTTAACCTCAGTAAAACTATGCCTAACCTTATTCTCAACCTTAACCTCAGTAAAACAAATGCATGAATACAAGAACTGCTGGGGGCAAAGAAAGTGTTTTTTTGGGGCAAGCATTTTTGGTTATTGTATAATGATGTACTGTTTCCACTTTCCAGGGAGTAGGAGGGAAGTAGTTAGGCCTGTCCCCGATTCAGGATTTATCTAGTCGAATCAAGACTTTGAGTTTTAACTTTTACCGCCGAGATCGCCTTTTGGCGCTGGAGATTCCCCCCTCGGCCAGCACCGGAACAAAGCTTTTTCCTGCGGGAAACACTGTTTGCCAATTAGTCTAATTGGTGTGCTAATTTTGTCGACAAGAAAACTGCCATCTCGGCTTTGCTTTATGGATGCTTTATGGAGCCAGAGAATGTACCCTCCTAGTGTCCATATTCACAGAGCTTGCCTTTAATCATTTCATGCTTAACCCATTTTGGACTGAGGTCGATAATGTTTTTCTGAAAAACCCATGTTTCAATGTCAGTGGTGCTCAAACCTTTTCATGTCAAGGACCCCCAGAATTATCTCTATTGTCCACGGACCCCCATCTCAAAATATGCTGTTCCTGGGACCCCCCAGAAGCCAATATTTTAGTTAAAAATGTTCGCTCTGAAATATATATTTCAAAGATTTGCGGCCCCTTTTTCACGACTTTTCAAAAATAGCAGACCTACAAGCTCGAGTGGCGCGCTACGACGCTTGTAGATCTGCTATTTTTCAATTGCTAATGCATAACGTAATGCTTACAACACCAAAATGGGTTCCCGGCTTCCCGCCCAAAATGGGTTAAAACGCACTACACAACACACAGTCCCTGGGATGCTGACATGATGATGCTCACACTTCCCGGGGGTGTGACACAAACATTCTTTCCCAAGTGCAGCTTGATTCTCATTACTGTCCCCGTTCGTCACGCATGTTGAGTTCTGTCGTTTATCACCGTGTCCTGTTTATCGCACTGCATCTCTGATCTGACGACACTGCGCCAGAGTGTGGTGAAGTGCCAGGGAGCGCGTGCTGGTGCATTAATTTCATAATTGGCAGTGTTGGTGAATGGGATTCATCCAGTTAGGCTGGGAAGTGGGGAAAGAGGATGAAATGATGAGGATATTTGCTGCACTGGGAAGAGTTTTGGCTGTAATGTTTTATTGATATTTCTGGGGGGGGGGGGGGTTGAGAGTCGTGCTGCTCAATCTGTGTCAAAAATGTCTTCTATATCCTGACAGTTTTCTGAAATACCTCATGTTTCTGTATCATCATCAGTGGTGCTATTCCAGGAACCCCTCAGAAGCAAAGATTTGAGTTAAAAACGTTCACTCTGAAAGAATATACATTCAAAGAGTTGAGCCACATTGTCAAGATTTTTCAAAAATAGCAGACCTACAAGCTCGTAGCACGGCACTTGGTGCCACGCTAGATCTGGTGCTGCGCTAGATCGGATATTTTTAAATGGCTAAAGCATAACATAATGCGTGCCCAAAATGCGTTAAGTACAGCATTTCTGTGCATCTCTACGGGGGTTAATACTAAGGTCTCAGAGGCACTTGCCCATCGGGCACGTACAGATCTACTTGCCCAAAGGTCATGCCACTTTAAATCACCATTATAAAATGATTGGTAAAATTATCATTAAACGTAACACTTATATGTTTACTTCATGGGGCTCTGCGATACAAAATGAATCTATTCTCTATATGCCAAATACCTATATACTATGAATATGACTATGGGTTCACACTTGTTGTTTTAAGTGTAGCAGCAGTGAAACCAGCCAGTATTAGCGCTCTGGCCACATTCAGGTGTTCAGACAGTGTCTCTTCTTGTTGCATGATGATGCACTTTCCTGTCTTAATGTCATGTATTTATAATGTGTCAAAGGTTTTGTGTGGAAATATGTTGGAACAGGTATCACTTATCACTTGTTTCAACAGGTGACTCATGTTTGACTCAAATCAAACTTTATTTGTAGAGCACTTTTAAAGCGGCCTGAGACCAAAGCAGATCAGGAGCAAACTGATCAATGGCTGGGTTTCCCAAAGGAAATATGCATAGAGTGGGCGTGTGGTTCTTCTCAACAACACCCCCTTTCACTGGGAACATAATAATAATAATAAACTTTATTTATATAGCACCTTTCATACATAAATGTAGCTCAAAGTGCTTTACAGGGCAGAAAAGATAATAAAAACAAAAACAAAACGGCATTAAAACAGGCATGCAGTTAAAATACAACAGCGCAGTGTCAAATCAGGAGAAGGCAGTGGTACAAAGATAAGAACAGATAAAGCAAGGCAACGACATTAAAAGAAACAAGCAGTAATAAAATACAGTGAGAACATGAATAATAAAAAATAAATAAAATATCACTTAAAAGCAATGTTGTAGAGGTGGGTCTTGAGCTGAGCTTTAAAAATGTCTACAGAGGCTGCCTGTCGAAGGTACAGTGGGAGCTTGTTCCATGCCGACGGCCCGTAGAAGCAAAAAGCTGCTTAGATATTCCGTGCATAAATGTGCCACGCAATGGTAGGTCTGAGGCCTATATTGGTAGGCTACTGGGTACCGGCCTGACCGGTCAATAAAATAATGCTGAATTAACTAACTTGTATTGGTAACTTTGACTGCACAATAGCCTCCCATTTAACCTCCTTGTATAGGCCTATATTCATTAACCCACAATCGAATGTTATTCCGTTTAATTCACTGGGACAGTAGTGTTTTCATATAGGCCGCCCTACATTTACCTTGCCGACATCACTTTGCCTCTGAAATTGAATTTAATAATATTTTGACTGCTGGACAGCTGACTCTCTTCACGTGTGTGACTGTGTGTGTGTGTGTGTGTGTTTAATTTCTTTGATGCTGAAACATGTTTGTTTAATTTCAAAGTTTTTATATTTAACCCATTCTGAACGGGAACCCATTTTGGTGTCAGCATCATGTCGTGCTTTACCTATTGAAAAATAGCAGATCTACAAGCTCATATCGCGCCACCGAGTGGCGCGATACGAGCTTGTAGGTCTGCTATTTTTAAAAAATCGAAGAGCGACTGACATTTTTTAGAATCTGATCTCAGGTCAGAATGGGTTCATCAGACCAGTGTGTGTCCAGTGGAAACCTCGTATGAATCTGATCTCAGGTCAGAATGGGTTAAATGAGATGAAGAAAGTTATCACTCACATCACACATTTCTCATGTCGACAGGTTTGTGTAGGCTAAAAAGGCTAAATGTATTAGCACGAGGCCTCACGGCTTACGTGTAGCCTGACACTCGGTCTGAATTTTCATTTCTTTTCACTTCATTATTCAGACTGAAAGCTCTCCCCACGGCAGCAGTTTATGCGATGGGCGTTGTCAAAGCGGCAGTCTTCGGTTCATACCAACCAATCGGAATAGTAGGAAAGCAGATGACGTTGTCAATCATGAGGCTATGGCTAACCCGTCTGCTAACCAAACAGCCAACGTGCGCTACTAGCATGTGAACAAAAGCGGTAAAATATGTCGGATGATTTTTATAAAACCTGTCATTTCTGAAAAGAAACTATTTATCATACGCCAGATTGATACGGTCGTGAGTCACTGCAGTAGAGGCAGCCATGGCCAATCAGCTGCTGTGATCGGATTTCCGAACGACACTAACGCTGTCGTAGGCAGAGACTCCAGACCTGAATCGCCAGAACATATTTTCTTAATGGACGTGACTAGCGATTCAGGGCTGGAGCCAGGCTACCTTACGTGCGCAACAGGTATGGCTGTGCTCTAGTCTAGGTTGTCTATTTCTATGTTGTGTTTGACAGCGTTAACTAAGTGTGTACGTGCAACACAACATTTCTTTGGGAAACCCAGCCAATGTCAAATAGGATAAAAGTACTGATGATTTGTTTCCCTCTGAATGTTGATTAAAATCTGTTGTACAGTAGATATGATATTACAATCTCAGTCTTGGTTGGCATTAACTGTCAATTTCCTTTTCCTCCTCCTTTTCCCTCCTACCCCATGTCACTTTTCTTCACTCCATCTCCTCATAGATCTGGGTTCTCTGTCCTGGGATGACCTGGAGAATGACCTGCCAGACGAGCTGATCCCCAATGGCGGAGACCTGGGTCTATTGGGCGGCATGCCCTCCAATGGTAGCAGTGCGCCTGGTGCTGGTGGACCAGGTGGCAGCACCATTGTCCCAGATGCGGCCGCCAAGCACAAGCAGCTATCGGAGCTCCTGCGAGCAGGCAGCACCTCCGGCCTCACAGGCACCAGTCCTCAGTCTGGTGGCATGGGGGCTCAGCTGGGCACGCCACTGGGCAAGAGCCCCCTGGGCCAGGGCTCGCCCAACAACCACCCGTCCCCCCAGGCCCAGAAAGCGGGTACGCCCACTGGAGTAGTGGGGCAGAATAATGGCAACAACACAGCAGCTATGGGCCTGAACACTGCAGGCTTCAACCAGGCAATGACGAACAACGGCCAGAACCATGCAGGACTCTTGGCCCAGGGAGGACAGCCGCAGCCTGGGCAACTGATGAATGGCGGCCTGGGACCTGTGGCTGGGAGAGGCAGAGGAGCTGGGGTGGCAGGCATGCAATACCAGGGACAGACACCAGGTACAGGAGGGGCAGGGAGCGCATTGGCAGAGACACTAACCCAGGGAGGCCAGCAGATGGGAGCTCATGCCACCGTCAACGCAGCCAAGGTGAGTCATAACACCACACTTAACATACACAACTCCTTTTGCTCTGAAGAACATAGTTTTTGTGCATGAGTTTAAAGGATTGTACTGATAGTGTCGGTACAATCCTTAGTAGCATAATTCCTTTCTCATACTGGTAATAATTATGTTTTCTAAAAAAACAATTTGGCATGACACTTAAGTTGTGACACCCTCCAAGAAATGTGTGTGAAGTAATACTGTGTTCCTGTATTAAAGACCTCAATGTGTGTCACACTCCAAATGACTTGTGAGAGAGACACTGAGTGTGATTTGATTTAGTCTAGGAAAGGAGTGCAGTACACTACATTCACCGCTAAATAATGGTTTGTCCAATATATCGGCCATTATTTTACTCTTTTGATAACATTGGTATCGGCGATGGTGTCCTGAGGATAATATTTACCTTTTTAATATAAACCTGAAGGTCGAAATTTAATTTCCCCCCTGAGCAAGCAGGCAGGCTCTATTAAGCAGTCATTAGCATGGTCTGTAGCATGAAGTTTTGACAAACAGTGCTCATCTTTGTCAACAAACTGTTGGGGAGATTCTTTTTTACGAAGATGACCATTTCGGCAAGCTCAGCGTCAGCCTGTGCCGTCTCTCGTCTAAGATAATTGACGCTGATCAACGCTAAAGAGAAGCTTGCATAGAGCAAGACAGGAACATTGCTGCTGTTGGGTCATTTTCGTTTTCTAATATATAATACTCCCATATGGCCGACATTGCTGCTCGGTGCTCGGGTTGTACGGTACTGCCGCTCGAGCAGCAGACTGCTGGCTAGCTGCCTGCTAGTAGCAAAACAACACTGATATGACCATGCTGGATGGAACCAAGTGCTGAAGCAGAGTACTGGAATGGAGTGCTTGGATCGGGGTGCAGACGTTTATCCGACATACCAAAAGTCCGACATGCGCAAATCAACCGTTGCTCCCGACATGCGTTGTATCTGCGACATGCGTTGCGTCCGCGACATGCGTTGCGCCCGCATGCGGTTAGGGTGTCGGACTAATGACTGTTGGACTCTTGATATGTCGGAACACATGCCTGCACCCGTGTGATAGGTCATTTTCGCTGTATTCCGAGTATGTTTGCTGATATTGGCCCGAGTCGGTACATATGATCTTTATAGTCATGTAATCAAGACGGATCTGTCATGTATAATGTATGCCAGCCATTTATTGAAAACGCAACATGCATTTATCTTTATAACTTTACTACGCATTATGAATATACTGTTACGTGTTATATCCTTAACATTTCCCTGTTATAGAACCACCAGGAGACACATTATTGCAGCAACACAAAACACCTTTATTTCTCCTACACATTTTGTCCAAACATCACAAATGCTCCTATCCTGGTGGAGTCCTGTGCCCCGAGGGGAACCTTTTCTAGTTTGTATGTCTTTTAAATATAAGTGGATCGTAAGGTCCAATAGGACTGCAAGAGTTATTGGACTAAAATATTTAATCTGTCGTTAAAAATTGCATTAATCAAGAAGCAATTGTTAAAATAATCGCTAATGATGCAATAATCGATAGTTGCAGCTCCAATGTAAAAGTACAAACACTGGGATCATACTTATCTGAACAGTCTCTTTGTGTTTTGTGAAGCTGAACCAGATGGGGCAGGAAAAGACAACCTTTGTCACAGAGTGCATGGCTTTCCTATTGTGCTTTAAGTGCAGGTTGTAAATCTCATCCTGGGTGCGCGTGTGTGTGTGTCACACTAGCATCAGCCACTCCCGCCCCTTGTATTGTTCATGATTGTGTGACTGTGGAGTGTGGACGTTAGCTGCTTTTCTTTCTCTGGCATACTCACTGGGTCTTTGCTCTGTCTATCACTTTGGCACTTGGGAAGCAGGGGCATTGTAAATCACAGAAGGAGTGCAAATGGGGAAAAGATACAAAGAGACTAATCCAGCTGCACACAAGCCAGGTCCCCCTCCTTCTGGCTGCAGAGTGGGAAGATTAGTTTTGGCACCCTTGTTGCCGCCTGGCGTTGTGTGGATTGATTGAATGAGCAAGGGAGTGAATGGAAGACTGCTGTGTGTGTGTGTGTGTGTGTGTGTGTGTGTGTGTGTGTGTGTGTGTGTGTGTGTGTGTGTGTGTGTGTGTGTGTGTGTGTGTGTGTGTGTGTGTGTGTGTGTGTGTGTGTGTGTGTGTGTGTGTGTGTGTGTGTGTGTGTGTGTGTGTGTGTGTGTGTGTGTGTGTGTGTGTGTGTGTGTGTGTGTGTGTGTGTGTGTGTGTGTGTGTGTGTGTGTGTGTGTGTGTGTGTGTGTGTGTGTGTGTGTGTGTGTGTGTGTGTGTGTGCGTGCATCTCAGCTGGGTCTGTTGGCTTGCTTTCAACAGCCTGGGGGGAGGCTTCCTGGCATGGCTTAGTCTGGTGTCTGTCGTCAGCAGCCGAGGGGATGAAGGAGTGGACCTGAGTAAGTCAATGGATGGAACAAGGGCAGGCATGGCACTAATGGGGGATTTGTTTCCCATTGGAACCACACATGTTAATGCAAAACATTTATTATTCAACCATTTGTTTCTGCAGAACACTTTTGCTGGTAATTATTTTGTGGCAGGAAAGAGATGAAGACTGGGGTATACAGCGGAGGGAGAGGGGGAAAGAAAAAAGCTATGATTTTGATTAGTCATCGCTCATCGGTGCAGAAAATCTTTTGTCTACAGCCGATAATGGTGCTTCCATTATTTCATCAGCAAACAAAACCTTATGGTTTGTGCTGCGGTTCTGCTAGATGCATAATATCTCCACTATTCAGGAGTGAGAAAACTGAACAGAGGAGGATAGAGGGCCAGAAAGTAAGTCATTCTAGATGTTTGTGGTTTTGAAACGTGTTCCTGCCAAAAATCCGGTGTCATGCTGAGCTGCGTTGTGCCAAGGCTGTGACCAGTTCCATGCCAGATTGGTGTCGACTGGGCGACGTCATCCAAGCATGACTCGGATATGTACTGGCAGAGGGGGTCTTGTAGTAACAAATTGTTGTTTGTTGGCACGATCACCATCATGCCAACTGTAATTGGCTTGATGGTGTTGTTTGAATGTAGTTAAGCAGTCGGAGGCAGAACAGCACTTTGTAAATGTCCATGAGCAGCATTCACACCAACTGTCAACTGCAATAGGGTGCATTCATTCATTGACTTTAAATATTTTACAGCTATAGCGATTAGAAATTTAAGTTGACGATTAATTCACAATCACAAATAATTGCGGTAAACGATTTAATTGTGTTTTTGGCATTGAACATTGGGACATATGATATGAATAAATAATACATTTCTGTTTGCCTGGTAATCAAAAAAATGCACAGGGCAGATATGACAAATGACTGAAATATACAAAGAATTTACTGACATATTCATTATTTTATACCTTTTAAAAGAATGTGGGAATAGCTGATCTACAAGCTTACAACATGTCATGAAGTACAATTTACAATTTACAATTTACAATTTAGGCATTTAGCAGACGCTCTTAATCCAGAGCGACTTACATTTGTTTGTTTTTTTTAAGATATCTTTTTGCGGCTTACGCCTTTTATTGATTTTTTAAGGGATAGAAAGTAGGCTGACAGGAAACGGGAGAGAGATGGGGGGATGACATGCGGTAAAGGCCGTGTCGGGTCCGGGAGTCGAACCCGCGGCACACCGCGACTGGATCACCAGTCCGGTGCCCAGACCGTTACGCTACGGCCTGGGCCAGCGACTTACATTTAAGCAAGAACAAAAGCATGGGAATACATCACATAAAAGCATTTATCATGAGACATGCGTAAGCTAAGAAGGTAACAGTGGAATATCTATATGATGAAACTATACATACACTATACATAATAAACTATACATATTCACTACTATGCTATACATATGTACTATGGCGTGCTATGACTATATACAATACAATTATAGTGCTGTCTACATAACATGCTATAAGTCTGTGTCAAATGCTATCTAAGCCAACAGAAATGCTATCTAAGGGGTTAGGGTAAGTGCTATGGGCCATGATGGAGTCTGAAAAGGTGGGTTTTCAGGCTACGGCGGAAGATTGGGAGTGATGCTGCAGTTCTGACTGCAATGGGAAGTGCATTCCACAGTTTTGGAGCCAGAAGGGAGAAGAGTTTGGGTCTGAGAAGTGATGCGTTGTAAGCTTGTAGATGTGCTATTTGAGCTTTTGTTTTTAATTTATGAAAAAATATAGAAACTATTTTATATTTTATTTTAATTTATTTTTTGGCTTTCACATTTTATATTATATATTTTTTACGGAGGGTAGAGTTCTCAAACTCTGCCCAGGCCCGACCCGACGTTTTAGGGCCGGCCGGGCCTAAAATGTATACTAATCAGTAGGGCCGGGGAGCCGTACCGGGCCTCGGGGCTCCATGAAAAAAGAATATATATATATATTGAATTGTTTGTATTTATCTATTATGAAGATGGTGCTGACTGGCGTTTCACTTTTACTCTTTGCAGATTTCTCAAATTCTGCACAAACCCGACCAGGCCTGGCCCTACCTGACGTATTAGGGCCGGGTCGGGCCTGAAATCTATGCTAATTAGTCGGGCCGGGCCTCGGGCCTGATCAGTTAGAGCCCAGTTAGGGTCGGGCCCGATGAGAACTCTACGGAGGGATAGACAGACAGTAGGCTGACAGGATATGGGGAGAGAGATGATGGGGTGACATGCAGTAAAGGCCAGGACAGGGAGTCGGACCCTGCCAGACTGGGTTACCAGCCAAGGTGCCTGGACCGCTGAGCCACGGCCCAGGCCAACATGGAAACTATTATGACAATAATAATTATGATTATCTCAAATAATTGTGATTTTCTCAATAATTACGACAGGCCTAGATTTACCAAATCGAAACCCTAACCCTTCAGACCCTCAACAGGATTTTGACATTGGTATTGGCAATTTTAGATTCTCCTAATCATCTCCTTCCCTACATTGGTCCAATGTTCCGTCTGTGAAGATGGGTCTGGGTGGTAACGGTGGTCCATTCAGAGCTCAGGCTTATACCCAAGGGCCCCCAGGACCAGGCCAGCAGCAGAATAACGGCCTGCCTCCCTTCCCCAGTGAGCTCAAAGGGGCTACTGTCACCAGTGTGCCAAACATGGTGAGTCCCTGTCTGCAAACAATTTCACCCAAAACATTGGGTATATATCTGTCTCCACTAAACCTTTCATAGTGTCATTGTACAGCAGGGAACACTGTAAACGGGAACACTGGGAACGGCTACCACCACTTTTATGACTTAACGGATGCTAATTAAAGTAATGCAACCTGTCAATAATTTAATATTAATAAAACCAAACATTAATTAATTTCATATGAAAAACATAAATTATCAACATCCAACAATAATAAAAACTGAATTTAAATCTAGATAACACTTTCATATTCAAATAAAATTTGGGCCACTTGCTTCTAAAATAAAGAAGACCTTTTCTTAGGTATCAATTTATTTAAAACAATACCACAGAATAAATATATTGCACTGCTGTAATCTAAGCATGACATGAAAATCTGTCGTACAGAAAGTATGAAATCCAATTTCACATCTGCGCACAAAACTGTTCACCAAACCGTCTTCTATGTTGTCCCAGCCCTAGTGTGTGAGAGGTGGCATGGCTTCTAAAGTGAGACTGGTATAGTAGCTGCTGGTTGCAATTCTCAAAGAGGGAACAAGGTCATTATTTTACACTATTATTCTGTACTTTTACTTGAAAGCCTTCGGATGAGAAAACCGACTGGCAACAACCATCATGTCCCTCATATTCAGTATTTTCCTGTGCAATAATATCGGGTGGATATGGAATGATTCATTATGATTGTGGTGGGGAATCAGAGCTTTGTAATTTGTAGCTTGTAGCAGTGGCCCACCATGGCTGGGGTGTCGTCTTTTGTTAGAGGATGTTAGAGAGGATTTCTGGATGGGAACTGGGATGGATGTACAGACTAGTTCTAGCCTAGTTTTACCTCAGATGTCTTAATTTTCGTCAAAATGTGGGCCTTTGGTCTCAGGTTCAAAATGGTCAAAGTGTGCTTTGCCCCTGGAGGTGCTGCTTGCAGCATTGTCAAGAACTGCAGTATAGCTCGAGAACTGCTCTTCTATGAGCGTCTGAGCTCCTTTATTTTGCCGCTGTACAGGTGCTTAAGATGGGACTGTTTTGCCTTCCAGACTACTCTGTTTAATTTCTGTAGAAGTGACCCAAGCCTGCTTGATTGTATCACTTGTAATCAATTGGTAATGAGTTTCCATGTGTGTGAGGGAGAGCACAGAGCAGGCAGAAAAATGTTTGCTGTGAAGAGAGAGGTTTGCTGTGCTGTTTGACCCTACAGAAGAAGCATTGTTTGTAAGTTTAATGTTTATTTTCTTTTAATGCAAAGGGAGCAAGACGCCTCCTTCCTGACTCCTGTCTCTTTTTGAGCTGTGCCTCCACTCTATTACGGAGCTATTGAACAGTACATTCTTCGACATGACGACAACATTTTGTCACCATTCTGTTCCATTGATTGATGATGGAAAAAAAGGTTCTACATTAATATTAATCGTTGGGCATAAAAGGGACGAGGACTGACGGATACAGAGATCTCCATGTATGGGCATGTCGGTCAGATCAGGTGCATGTAGAACTCTAGATGTGAGGCTGAATCTCATGGGACCTTTCATTAATTAAATGCATGCATGTCATTTTAATGAATGTCATTTTATTTTATGTAATTTGGCTTAATTATGACATTATGACATGACATCTTTCTCTCATGATGCCCCTCTGCCAGTCAGCCTGTTCGTATGTGTCCTTGCCCTCACCCTTCCTCTTTGCTATTTAAAAGTGACATTTGTAAAGCATGTTGAATTGCTTTGTTGATGAAATATGCTATACAAAAAACATTTCAATTTGCGTTGCATGTGTCGTGTGATTATTAGCCCATATGCAGGTTTGATGCCTTCAATGTTGCTACATACTGTATGCAATACAAAAATAAGGATTGGGGTGCATCAGCCCATTATGGATTTAGAATGCCTTTAAAAAGTCCTTTTAACACCTCAAACAAAGATGTGAGAGACCATTACTGCATCAAAAGTAATCAACAAACTATACTTAAAATATTGGTCAAACATTGGCCAAATTGTCAAATAATATCAATAGCTTGTAGATAAACTATTTTGCACACTATTTTGCACACCACCGGGAGAATCTAGAAGCAGCTGAGATTAATGAATTAGAGCGACACAGAGAGGAGTGTGTGTGTGTGTGTGTGTGTGTGTGTGTGTGTGTGTGTGTGTGTGTGTGTGTGTGTGTGTGTGTGTGTGTGTGTCAGTCAATTTAACAAAGGTGCAGACGTTCCTAAATCAGCAGAGAGTGATCGACGTTTGCGCTACTCTATGCCATATTGAAGTGGACTCGGCTTTTCTTCCTGGAAATAAAAACGTCTGGGTTTCCGAGGCTACTACACTAAATGTAATGCCTACAATTCCAAGTGCTTGTCAGCGTGAGGGGTTCCCCAGTTCAAATAGGATTATTTTGGGGGGTGGAAAGGAAACCTGAGAACCACTGATCTAGCATACACATACGCAACATTAGTGACTTCCTCCTGGGGGATTCCGAGACGTTCCAAGGCCAGAGAGTCGATGTATTTCCTCCAACTGCGCCTTGGTCTGCCCCGGGGTCTCCTCCCAGTGGGACATGCGTCGAGGACCTCCCTAGGGAGGCGCCCAAGTGTCATCCTAACCAGATGCCCGAACCACCTCAGCTGGCTCCTTTCCAGGCGAAGGAGCAGCGGTTCTACTCCGAGTCTCTCTCGTGTGACTGAACTTCTCACCCTATCTCTAAGGGAGATGCCAGCCACCCGTCGAAGAAAACTAATTTCAGCCGCTTGTATTCGTGACCTTATTCTTTCGGTCATGACCCACACTTCATGACCATAGATGAGAGTAGGAACGAAGATTGCTCGGTAGACAGAGAGCTTTGCCTTCTGGCTCAATTCTCTTTTCGTCACAACAGTGCGGTACAGCGACTGCAATACCGCCCCTGCCGCTCCGATTCTCCGGCTGATCCCCTTCTCCGTCCTCCCCTCACTCGTGAACAAAACCCCGAGATACTTGAACTCCTTCACCTGGGGTAATGCCTCATTCCCTATACCCGGACTGCACAATCCACCGGTTTCCTGCTGAGAAGCATGGCCTCAGATTTGGAGACGCTGATCCTCATCCCACTTCTGGGGATGATGATGATGATGTTGTCACACTATTCCTATCAATTTTGTTTCTTTTTTCCCCCTCCACCATACCATGTTTAAAGGACAACTTTTCTTTTCTTTCAACCATGGTTCATGTTTTAGGTTATTAGAGAAAGTAAAAGATGAGTTGTTTTTAGCTATTTTTGACAGGGGGGCGGGGGCATTCGAACAAGTGGCTAAATATGTTTTTTTTCCTACAACATTTTACAGCTATTTATTTATTATTATTTACTAGACCCCAGGAAATTACATCTGCCCACAAAAGATCACAGGATCTATTGAATGTGAATGGGGAAGTGACCTACTGCACACTATACAGTATATGGCATCCCCCTTCACATTCAGCCTAATGCCTGATGCCTACTCACTTCTAAGTTCTAATCAGTGGTGGAAAATTACTCTAATGTTTCAAAAGTATCAATACTGCTGCTATGTAGAAACACTGTTACAAGTCTGGTATGCTCTCTCGCTCTCGCTCTCTCTCTCTCGACAGACAATACCTTATTTAAACTACTACATTTTTGATGATCACCTCAGTCCAATACTTTAGTTTTATATTGTATTTAACCATTAGTTGGCAATGGCAGCAGTTATGCTGTCAGGCCCGACAATTAACTCCCCGCCCGAACGCCCGGGGTTATTTAATCCATTAAATCATGGCGCCCAGCGATTTATAGCAGCGGTGCCA
Organism: Protomyctophum parallelum; assembly: GCF_964188405.1. NCBI lineage: Eukaryota > Metazoa > Chordata > Actinopteri > Myctophiformes > Myctophidae > Protomyctophum > Protomyctophum parallelum. Next base: position 8,595,576 of record NC_139702.1, read on the forward strand.
GCGGAGCACATTTAGCGACAGACGGGATGTTATCCCGGATGTGGCTGAAGTAGCTTGATGTAGCCAAAACACTCGAGGCGATCGACGACAACGGGAGGTATGATTAATTCTAACGCGACTAGCAACCGGTCTGCGGTGGGCTGTCTAACACACAATCTTTTCTTGATTGATGATTTAGATCAAGAGTTAACGTTTTAAGATTTTCGATCTTGTCGGCTAAAATGGGGGGGAACAATTTCAATGACGTCCCACCGGAAAATAACATCCAGTGTTGCGCAACAGACGCTCCCAGCCTGTGGAGAGATGTGATTGGTTTTGATATCAATAATCTCAGTCTTTTTGATCAATCTTCCTCTTGAGCGCTGGGCGTTACTAATTGATAGGGCGGAGAACTCCGTCCTGTGTGCTCAGGGTGTTGAGGCCCGGCCCTACCTGGGCCCTCCTCAAACCCTGTACGTTCAATACACTGCCCCCGCTGCCACCAGGGGGGCAGTCAGACAGATATTTTGTGAAGCCACTGAGGAAATCGGGATTTCCTGAAAGTTCATATAATGGCCTGTTGTGGCGCTGTCACTGGACCCAAAAAAACCCCATAGCCCCATAGAAGTCCATGTATTTGGGCCCAACTTCACCTAGACTGTATTACCTTAATAAACATGGTCATGAATACTTTCTGCTTCCAGTCACTAGTTTAAAGTCTCATTTCTAATGTCATAATATTCTTTTTGGAAAATTATGGTCCCATTTATAAAATAAATGACCATAAAGTCGTGTATGTTCTGAGGGGCGTGACTACCGTTACAGTCTATGATCGGGAGTCCCCTCCCACTCGAGTCAAAATAAAAACCAACGGAGAAGAAGGGGGGAAGTCCCGCCTCGTTGTCTGGGCCAGCCAATGGGCCAGCTGGGCCCAAACGGATCAAGAAAGATGGCGATGTACAATTCAAGGACTGACAGGCTTCATTTTACGTCCATGTTAGACCCGGGAGAACGCTTTGTCCATATTTTTTACAGTCTATGGCTGCCACCCTTGGATATATATGGAGCTGACCTGTTCTGACATTCCATATGTTGATCTGACCTCATCACATCCTGTACACAATATACGCTCCATATATGGCCAGTGCACGTGACCTTCTCGCCCTCTGGCGTCTTTCTGGTCCAGTCAGTGTGACTTAATGTGCAGTCTGTGTGTGTGTGTGTGTGTGTGTGTGTGTGTGTGTGTGTGTGTGTGTGTGTAACCTACTAGATATGCATGTACCTGTAGTAGTAGTAGTAGTAGTAGTAGTAGCAGCTGGGCTCTAGATCGAATCGCACAGTTTTGTTTGGAACAGAATCCAGGCTTTCCTCAGGTACTATGGAAAGCCTGGTAAGCACTGAGGTTATGCCATAATGTTTCAAGTTGGAGCAATTACTATACCCAAGAACACGGCTAGATGTTCAGCAGTTGAGCAGTAGCTAGGCTGGCCTTACTACCAAAGAACGTATCCACTATTCTGAGGTGATTCATGTTTGCCTCCAATCCAATATTTGTTTTGGCTCCAGCTAACGCTGTGACATATTCATGATGTGCAGATAAAGGGTTTGTTAGACCAAGGTGTCCTGGCACGTTGGACTAGATTGATGTGTCACTGCTATGGATCTCTTGAGTTGTTTTTATCACCAGTAATGTATTGATGTGTCACTGCTATGCATCTCTTGAGTTGTTTTTATCACCAGTAATGTATTGATGTGTCACTGCTATGCATCTCTTGAGTTGTTATCACCAGTAATGTATTGATGTGTCACTGCTATGCATCTCTTGAGTTGTTTTTATCACCAGTAATGTATTGATGTGTCACTGCTATGCATCTCTTGAGTTGTTATTATCACCAGTAATGTATTGATGTGTCACTGCTATGCATCTCTTGAGTTGTTATTATCACCAGTAATGTATTGATGTGTCACTGCTATGCATCTCTTGAGTTGTTTTTATCACCAGTAATGTATTGATCCAGTGTATTAAAGGGTGGTCTTTTTCTTCCCCTCGCAGCAGCTCCAACAGCAACCCCAGCAGCAGGCCGCCATGCTGTCCCTGGCTGCCGGCGGTGTGGCGGTCCCGGCCACCGGCCCCACGGCCGACCCGGAGAAGCGCAAGCTGATCCAGCAGCAGCTGGTCCTGCTGCTCCACGCGCACAAGTGTCAGCGGCGGGAGCAGGCCAACGGGGAGGTGAGGGCCTGCGCCCTGCCCCACTGCCGCACCATGAAGAACGTCCTCAACCACATGACCCACTGCCAGGCCGGCAAGTCCTGCCAGGGTGAGTCCCCGACTGACGCAGCATCCATCATTTACAGTAGAGTTCAGTAACACTTGCTATTGCAGTGATGTAAATAGGTTTTCAATGTAATGAGTCCCGGGGGTGCAGGATGGTCTTTTTAGATGAGTCCCAGGGACATTTTATGAGTCCCACTTCAATGACGTTAGGAGTCATATTTTGCAATTTTTACTAATTGCAGCATTTAACTCCCATTTCATTTTATATGGTTATAATGTGGTTATATTCATGTAGAAAACAGAAGAAGAAATTATTATTATTATAACTAAAGCTAGCAAAATAAACTAGAATAAAAAAACATTACAGTAGTGGATCCCGTGGATGCAGAGGTTGTTGTTTTATTGCGTCCCTTAACACTTACAGCACGTAGGACGCCTGAGAACGTCATAGGATACCGAACGTAGAGTTCTAAGGACGTCTGAGGACGTCCTAGCGACATCCCAGCGATGCGGGGCGAGATATTAATATTCAGAATTTTTCCTATTTATTTTTTTGGCATTTCGCTTTTCGCTTGCCGTATGCTAACGCTCAGTGCAACTATTAGCTTATTATTGACTCCCACGTTAGCGAGACGGAAAGAATGACTCGTAGCTCCTAATCCAGGGCGCTCTCCGTGGTGATGAATAGAGCGATATGCTGGCGCTTATTTTCTGCTCCTCATCCGTCTCTCCCGCAAAATATGAACGCTTTTTGGAGCGTAAAACAATATATTAAGATGATCGGGGATGTTGAGGTCACTTTGTAAAGTCAACTTTTTTAGGAAAGTGTTTCCGGTTCATGGCTTTCAAAGTAAAAGCGATCAGACACCTCCGGTATTCTATAGCCTATATTTTGAAGGCAGTCGGCGTACTCAATGTGTTAACTATAAACTGCGTTTTGGGATGCAAAATGCACCCTATTTTAATCTCTGCTATTGATTTAGACCGTGTTAATGCATTGGTTGTCTTGTGTTAACCTCTTAACAGTTTCATCGCAGCCATTTTGAAAAGGGAAAACAGCCTAACGTAATAATTCATTCACTAATTGTAGGTGTGTTTTATTTGGGTGTGTGTGTGTGTGTGTTGGCATGAAATTAAAGGTACACTTTGATGATTTTCAACCTAAATGCCAGTGTTTATAGTTGAGGAGATCCTACATTCAGTCATTGATTGGAGGTTTCCGCATATTGCGGGGAAATCCACTGGAGATTTCTGGGAGCGAGGGATGGATGGATGCAGTTTGGACTTTGGACTAGAGCTGGGATCGGGCCGACTTTATACAGCCCGACCCGGGACTGACACCGACAGCTTTGAGTCCGAACCGAAACGAGCCCGACCTTAATTATTAATATATGTGTCCGACCCGGGCCCGACACCGACGCTTCCCCCCCGGCCCCCCCTGCATTTTTCTTTGAGGAAGGCACTGACAGCAAGCATCTTATTGTTAGAATGTACAGCCTGACTGTTACATTTAGACATCATACCACACTGTGTCTTGTAAAAGACCATGAAATGGGACCATTTTATATGTATAGCCTACTACTATGCTGATAGTATGAAGCCCAACACACACCGGGTGCGCAGCGACGTGGCACAAGCGTTGCTGCGTGGCAACGCCTGGAAAATAGAACGGTGGCGTATCGGAGCGTCAGGCGAGGCGTGAACGCGCGTCGGACGCCGCCGGTGTGCGATAGGTTCATTGAAAATAACGGAGGCGGCTGTTTTGACACGCGGCGTTCGCAGACTGTGTGTGAGGCCCTTAACACATCGCACCGCACATGCTCACAACAAACACACACGACACACACACACACACACACGACACACACACAAACACTCGTGCAGTCTTACCAGCATTGATGATTGATTTGACATCGGCAATTCTGCATTGGCAATATTTAGCTGTAGGCTACTTTGGGACTTTGTGCAAAGTTGCAAACTCTTAAAGGTTTTATGACATTCTTTTTTTATTTTTTTATTTTTTTTGCGGCTTACGCCTTTTATTGATTTTTTAAGGGACAGATAGTAGGCTGACAGGAAACGGGAGAGAGATGGGGGGATGACATGCGGTAAAGGCCGTGTCGGGTTCGGGAGTCGAACCCGCGGCACACCGCGACTGGATCACCAGTCCGGTGCCCAGACCGTTACGCTACGGCCTGGGCCTATGACATTCATTTTGATTTATTTTTATTTTTTATTTTAGGGTTTATGACCTCAATTACACCCAAAAAACCTGAACTTTGAACATTCAGTGGATTTGGTCTGAAGTTTTCTTTGGGGTTTTTTGGGCCTTTTGAGCTACAATGAAAACAGGCAACACAGTGAAACAGTGACATCTGCTGGCAAATCCCATTGACATATATGGGATTTGCAGTAAGTGATGTCACTTACTGCCGGCAAATCAGAGCACCTGTTTGAGCCAGAAAACCCCAGATCACAGAAAATCTACTGAATGTTAAAAGTTCATGTTTTTTGGGTGCAATTTAGATTAGAAAACCTAAAAAAAACAAGAACAATTCCAAAACCTTTTTTTTAATGTCACAATCCCTTTAATAAAGTGCTATTCAATCAAACAATCAGCGCTAGCGGGAGGCGATTATTGGTAGCTTAATTTGCCATGGCCCATGGGCAGGATCGAGTTATTTACTCATACTCAACTCTAAACTGTTTAACAGCTAATAAATCAAACTATTTATATTAAGCCAACCATCGCGGTTTACATGTCATGGAGGACGATCACATCCACCGTGGGTGAGTCCAACCTAGGCTAATGCCGTCCTCCTCTCATCAGTGGTTCTTCCAGCTGCGCCCCATAATGTAACCTCAGTTCCTACGTTCATTCTGTAGCTCCTGACCTACAGAATTAGCGTAGGGACTGAGGTTCACATGGGCCTACGTTCACTACTGCTGCTTGCAGCACGTGCGTTGCAAGCTTGCAACAACAAGCGGTGCTGCTGCTTGCCTTGCAGACAGTGCGCTCCACCACCTTAATATATAGGCTACTCTAAAGTGCACCATGTGTGCTGGTTAACCAGGAAACACACAGAGAGACAGACTAGTCGGATCGTTTTGATTCATTCATGGATCCATGGATCGATTGATAGCTACAGAAACACATCATCACATTCTGGTTTCAGGTCTCATAGACCCGACGAAGAATGTGTGGGATTCTGTAATTTATCTCCTTACTGTAACTACAGGATTTATTTACAATAGTCACCATTGAAATGCTAGTGCGATTGTGCAGTTAATTCATTTTGGAAAAGACCCTGCTGCTACGGGCGGCGGTTAGGGACATTAGACTGAATCAATGGTGGCAGTAAAATAATCAATTGAGTCCTTTCTCCATTCCCTCTCTGTTCCTTTCCCTGCCTGCTGTCCCTGTGAGGCCAGTAGCTCTGCCCTGAGCTCTTGCATAGCTTCCCTCACTCAGCCTCTTGTTTGTCACGCCACTTGTCGTGTCCTAATCCAGACATGACACGGGGAGGGATTTCCACCTTGAACAAAACACCTCCCTGTGGGCTTGCCTGTTGAGTTTAGTCCTCTCTGCAGTGAGAGCTGGCCCCAAACATTCAACAACAATTGTTCCGAATAAGGCTGCAACTAACAATAATTTTTTGTCAAATACGTTTTTATTGAGAACGGATTATAAATTTCTACACAGAGTAAATAAGTAGAATAATCGCTAAGAAAATAATTGCTAGACTGTAGACTCTACAGTCTAGCAATTATTTTCTTAGCGATTATTCTATTCATTATTGTTTTGTTTGAATAAACTAAATTGATTAGTCGTGTCAATTCAGCCATACACATTGTTGTGTAAAATAACATGCCCAAAATAGGGATGCCAGTTGAAACTGTTGCAGCCCTATTGGACTTAACTGTCTATTTATGCTATATTTATTTGTTCAGATTGTTCGTGATTTATTGTACTGTAATTTTGAAGAATTTTACTGTATTCTTTACTTTCAAACGTGCAGGAATGTTTGAATGTTTGTACGGAAACACCAGTGAATGTCGGAAGCTTAAAACATGACAGTTCAGGCCAGAACCATCCACATCCCGGCGCTGTCCCTCGTTCCGCAGTGCACTTTATACGTTCCGCTTTCTGTCGCCTGCTGTCTGGCTCTTGAATTCCCTTAATTTGTTACAACCTGCACTACTATAATACTCAAATTTCCCTCAAAAGTATCATTTATATTTGGCGCAATCCCCATGTATTGGTCGTGGACTATAATTGTTGATGTTTAATTGTACAATTACTGCATAATTAACCAGAGAGTAAGAGTATGTTCGTCAACAAGCCAAAACAATTTCAAGCTAGTCAGTTGAAGGGTATTGTATTTTGGCTCCCACTATATTGAATCTGGAGTGTGATATACAGTACCTGCTAATGTAATTGTTATGTGTGTTAATGCATCCCCCTAACAGGTGTGAAGCCATGCAGTAAGTGTCCCTCGTGTGTTAAGCAGTATAGCCAGGCTGCCAACTGTCTGCTTTAGGGTCTGTCTTGGACTAGTCCAACCAAGCATGGCGTTCTTATGTCCTGTTGGCACGGACACGGCCAAGTGACGAGTAACATGATCTGCAGAGTTGTACACCAAGAACATGCTGTTTGGTTCTCTGGCCCAAACAACCGTCCTAGATGGAAACACTCACAGTATGCCGAATCAGAGGACACACTCATTGCATTATCGAACCCTTCATTTACTATTTGCATTGATGCAAACAAACGTTCGCTCTGAAAGAATATATATTCAAAGATTTGTGCCGCATTTTCACGATTTTTCTAAAATAGCAGACCTACAAGCTCGTAGCGCGCCACTCGGTGGCGCGCTATGAGCTTGTAGATCTGCTATTTTTCAATAGCTAAAGTATAACCTGATGCGTAGTTAAAACACCAAAAGGGGTTCGCGCCCAGAATGGGTTAACAGTCTTGCCGCCAGCCTTAAATCGCGCATTGCCAAGGTTTTATTGCGCGTAACACTTATTTTGAAGAGCCAAATATCCGTAACCGCATGTTATGACAAAATGCTGTGTGTGGTGTCTTGACCAGTTGTTGTTCTCTCGCTCGGTGCAGAAAAAACCTGACAGCGAGTATCCCAGCGCCTGCTGTCGGCCGTTGAAAAACCTTGTTTTCATTGAACCCGGGTTGGAGATACAGGCATTTGAACACGGACAATTGAATACAAGTGAATGCGCGCGCATCTTCAAAATGGCCACGGCCACTGTCCCACTTGGACTGTTGTGCTAACGAACGGTAGCTAATGATACGATCGGATCAAAACATGGATTAAAGAGTATAAACCCGGCCCAGGCCGTAGCGTAACGGTCTGGGCACCGGACTGGTAATCCAGTCGCAGTGTGCCGCGGGTTCGACTCCCGGACCCGACACGGCCTTTACTGCATGTCTTCCCCCATCTCTCTCCCGTTTCCTGTCAGCCTACTGTCTGTCCCTTCAAAAATCAATAAAAGGCGTAAGCCGCAAAAAAATATCTTAAAAAAAAAAAAAAAAGAGTATAAACCCCTGGATAACGAAGCTACGTGTCTGGCAGGCTAGACGATTAATTTAACACAGTTTTCTACGGTTCTGGCAGGCATACAGAAATGCAGTGAGCATAACCTAGAGACCAGTTTAATGGAAAAAAGCTGAACCTAATGCCATTGTTCAGTTGAGCACAATGCCCAGAATGTGTTTCAAGACACCTGTGTTTACTTGTTGTTCACAGAGCGCTCAATTCTTCTTCAGTGTTAACAGCCTCCGTGGTAAGCAGGTGTTTTACTGCTGCATTACCCAGATGCCTGATTACTAAAAAGTATTCCATATGTACTCTTTTTTTTTTTGTTATTTCCATTTTTTGACTACTACTACTACTTACTGTACAACATTAAATAATGTTTTTGGTTTAATAAACCCTAGCCGAAAAGGTTTTGGATGGAAACGTATTGGGAGCTTTTTATGTAAAGCGTCTACCTGCTGATCTGTCTCTTCCTGTCTCTCCCAGTGGCACACTGTGCGTCGTCCAGACAGATCATCTCCCACTGGAAGAACTGTACGAGACATGACTGTCCTGTCTGCCTGCCGCTGAAGAACGCCAGCGACAAGCGGACACAGCAACGTGAGTACACCATGCTTGTTTCTGACCGACAACTTGACTGAAACCAAGACAATCCAATCCGACAATGTGTTGCCGTCAATTTCGTTGGCCATTTCTGACATGCACAGAGAATACTGTACGTGGATTGATGTCTCCGATAGAACATCACTAGACCACTCTTAATTGAACAACATGTTGCAAATTAAATTATTTTAGACTTCAGGAAGGAAGTCTACAATTGTTATATTTAAAGGTTTTCTTCATTTCTACAAGTCAAAGAGTTCTGCGCTATTTTTAGTGCTTGGTGTGGTTGCTTGCTGCTACATTTCCCAGTGACTTCCAAGGTTTCTTTCAAGTTCAGTTTTTCTTTGCTGGAAGCAGGGGGGCAGTCAGCCAGATATTTCGTGAAGCCTCATTTGAAATCGGTAGTTCATATAATGGCCTGTTGTGGCGCTGGACTGGACCCAAAAAGCCCCATAGCTCCATAGAGGCCCATGTATTTTGGCCCAACTTCACCTAGACTGTATTACCTTAATAAACATGGTCATGAATACTTTCTTCTTCCAGTCACTAGTTTAAAGTCTCATTTCTAATGTCATAATATTCTTTTTGGAAAATTATGGTCCCATTAATAAAAAAAATGACCATAAAGTCGCGTATGTTCTGAGGGGCGTGGCTACCGTTACAGTCTATGATCGGGATTCCCCTCCCACTCAAGAGTCTTCTCCTCCCACTCGAGTCAAAATAAAAACCAACGGAGAAGAAGGGGGGAAGTCCCGCCTCGTTGTCTGGGCAGCCAATGACCAGCTGGTACAAAACGGAGCCAGCCAATGGCCAGCTGGTACCAAAAGATGGCGACTTGCATCAGGAATTAGCATATCATTACAGGCTTCATTTTACGTTCATGTTAGACCCGGGGAACGCTTTGTCCATATTTTTTACAGTCTATGGCTGGAAGGCTAAAGGCATTGCGCTTCCTCATCAGTAGTTAGTATGGTCAATGGTCATCACTTCTCAATCAACTTCTCACTTTGTCCAACTATACATCCTGCATATGGCATAATGATATATTATGAAATGTAAAAACAATTGAGGTACAATGCTAAATAATTGCTTAAATGCCTTTTAGAAGGTGTACAAACAATTGGCTTATATTCTTATAGCCTGCTCAGGCTTCTTGGGAACCCCTCTCCACTTTGTGTCCCATATGGTCAAAATGTATTTGTTCTGTGTTTTACATATGTTTTTTTTTTGCACTCAAAAGGGCTGATTAATCACTGTCGAAAATGTGATTTCTTACCCCCAAAATGACTTATTTTCTATCAATTACACACCCCATGAAGCCTGGAAATAATGGAGATTTTTTTATTTAGTTTTTGTCACATTCCTGAGTCTATAACTTTGATGACCTCACATGGCTGCATGTCAGGAACTGGTTGGGCAGCTGCTGTATGTGTGTTGGAAACGGAGAGCGGGAGCGCTCTGAGCAGAGTGAGGGAGCGTTTAGACTTGAGCCCACCAGTTGAGACGGTTTATTTCCTGTAATGTGGAGCTCATCTGCTCCACTGTGGCTGAGGGGCTGCATGAGCCGAGAGTCCAGGCCAGTCCTGCTGGGCTGGTAATCTGACACACAGGAGGAATGGGAGTTGGGTTGGGGGAGACCGGAAAGATGTGAGGTGGAAGAGACTGGGGAGAGAGGGGTAGTGTGCTGAAGTGGGACTACAGAGAGATTTGTTAATTTAGTTAATAACAGTTGTTCTCTTTATGACGTCTTGTCTTGGCTTCCTCCACTTCTTCTTAATCTCGCCACTGTGCTTCTCGGCTTCTGTCATTGCTGAGAGCATTCCAGGGTTTGTTTATCTTTGTTTGGTTTGCGTTTTGGAAAGTACAATGAATGCCACGACGTGTGCCTTCTCCTGCCAAGCCAAACAACATGCAGGACTTCTTTGTTCCGATTTTTCTCTCACATCATATGGAATACTTTTTTAGCTCAACCGAGGCCTGACCCCCAGAAAAAATATGCAACTGTCCCCGGAAGGGATTCGTGCATTTATTTATTTAAGTTTGTTTAAAGCTTTTATCCTTGGATTTAATGCTCTGTTTTAATTTATAAACTACTCTCCTATGATTTCAGTTTAAGAAGTGATAGTTTAGGATTGTGTGCATTTGTGGTATTTGGAGTTGCCACTGCTCCACGGCCACCCAACACAAATACAAACACTGTACTTATTTGGTGACAGATTAATTGATGACGCCAGCATAATGTTTCTCCTTGCAGCCATGCTAAGCTCCCCCAACGCGAGCCTCCAGAACTCCATGGCCTCGGTGGGTGCAGGCCAGCCCAGCGCCCCTACCATCAACACCTCCACCACCATCGACCCCAGCTCCATGCAGAGGGCCTACGCGGCACTGGGGCTCCCCTACAGTAGCCAGGCTTCGGCCCAGCAGGCTCCGGGACCCGGTCAGACGGCCGCTCAGGGGCAGCTACCGCAGCAGATGAGACCCGTCAATGCACTTAGTAACTTGGCTCTTTAAACTACACTAAATGTGGATTATTTATCGCTATGGGGCAGACAATAACATTACAGCTTTCTTCAACAGTTTGAGATGGGTTTTTTGTGTCATGGATGCATGAGAATAATACTATGAATTATGTTTTGCATGTACCGGTAGTTACTATTCAATGCGTAGCGTCAGCCAAGTATTTTAATTGGTCATAGTAGACTTTCCTGCTCTGCTCAAATTACTACTTGAGCCACACCTCAACCGTGCTCAGGTGAGAGTAGAGCGGTGCCCATTGGGCACTGGCCTACTTGGAACAGTGCAAGTTGTAAATGGAACCCCACCCAGTTATTATGTCTGTGTCTCTGCTATGCCCATATATGGAGTTTTGTCAGGCATGCCCAAATATGGAGTCTATGCAGATGTCAGAATGATGTCAGAACAGGCCAGCTCCATATATGGAGCAGAGGCCTTTTGTTGAGGTTCTGGACAACCGTGGGTCCTACCGTCTTGACACCGGACACTGCACTCCCTGTGGGGGTGTGGAACGTGTGTGTCGAATTTGAATTTGGGTCAAATGGTTCTCGAGTTACGTGCATTACAGCTGTACGTACGTACGTACAGACAGACATAGTACCAGGGACATTTATAGATGGTTATGACTGTAAATTTTACTTTGATGTCATTATGACTCTTTGCTAAGAGAATTCTGTGTATACGTGTAACTACGGAAACCGATGTCAGTGTGACATCACAGCATGACATCACATCACCTTATATAAACTGACGTACAGGGCAGTAGAAGATTAGCATTCGAGCAGATCAAAGTAAGGAGCGAAAAGAATCTTCTGAGAAAACTTCAGATTTAACACTTGCCTAGGACGTCCACACACGTTCTATCAAATGAAACCACGGGGTGCCCGGGACGTGTGGACACGTCTTAAGGTATTTTTTAATCTATTAAACAGGGTCGCTGTTTAAAACAGGGTCGCGGCTTCCTGCTTTATGGGTTGACAATCTTCCTTATTTCCTAATTTCTGACTTCATCATGCATCTCGTTTAGAATTTGAACGCTTCTAAAGAGATGATGTAGTAAAGGAAGATTTCACCTCACGGTTTTGGGGGGGGGGGGGAAATGAAAGGCGGGGGTTTTCAGAGTAGAATTTCCCTCATCTGCTTGTCACTCTAGCGCCTTTATCCCATTCTGACCTGAGATCAGATTCGTACGAGGTTTCCGCCGGACACACACTGGTCCTGATGAACCCATTCTGACCTGAGATCAGATTCTAAAAATGTCAGTCGCTCTTCGATTTTTCAAAAATAGCAGACCTACAAGCTCGTATCGCGCCACTCGGTGGCGCGATATGAGCTTGTAGATCTGCTATTTTTAAATAGCTAAAGCATAACATGATGCTGACACCAAAATGGGTGCCCGGTCAGAATGGGTTATTCTGAAAAGATTCCCCGGCACCCAAACTGTTGTGTGTGATTGACTCCTCCACTCATCCCTCAGACCAGCCACCTTCATACGTTACTCCGTTACGAGTAAGCTACAGGTTCTCCCAAGCAACAGAGCATCTCAGCAATAATATGGAACTGGGACTTACAACCGTGTCTATTTTCACCTTTTAACCCATTCTGACCTGAGATCAGATTCATACGAGGTTCCCGCCGGACACACACTGGTCTGATGAACCCATTCTGACCTGAGATCAGATTCTAAAAATGTCAGTCGCTCTTCGATTTTTCAAAAATAGCAGACCTACAAGCTCGTATCGCGCCACTCGGTGGCGCGATATGAGCTTGTAGATCTGCTATTTTTCAATAGCTAAAGCATAACATGATGCCAACACCAAAATGGGTGCCCGGTCAGAATGGGTTAAATGCATGTTCTGTTTATATTAAGTTAGTAATAAAAAAAGATGGAACTTTTATCGTTGGGAACTGTTGTATAAGTGTGTAATATTACACTCAAAGGTGTCTGTTTACGGTTATTATTGCCATTTTTAAGTGATGCGGTTAGAAGTGCCTCGCTCCAAACCGCAGCAATGTTGTGCCATTAATATCAGTGAAAATCAGCCTCGAGTGTATTATAGCTACTTGGTTGTGTGTGTGTGTGTGTGTGTGTGTGTGTGTGTGTGTGTGTGTGTGTGTGTGTGTGTGTGTGTGTGTGTGTGTGTGTGTGTGTGTGTGTGTGTGTGTGTGTGTGTGTGTGTGTGTGTGTGTGTGTGTGTGTGTGTGTGTGTGTGTGTGTGTGTGTGTGTGTGTGTGTGTGTGTGTTAAATATTTGACTGTCTTCTTTCGTGTCTCCAGCTAACCAGATAGCCCTTGGAGGCACAGCGATGGGCGTTCCCACGTCAGAGCAGACAAACCTGCACACAGACTCCACGCTCCCCAATGCACTCAACGCTAACAAGTATGTTATGTTTCCTTTATAACAGCTATAATACCCTCATTCTTTTTATCCCTTTTACGCTATTACATCCCGCCTATTCAAAAACACTATGGACTATGTGTCCAACGACTCTCTCTGATTGATGCCCAAACGGTGTGACTCAAGTGGGTCCTGCGTCAGCATGGTCCGGTGGCACAAATGTCTAATTATTTTCTTCTCGTGTGAAAAATGTACTGTTAGTCGCGGCATCCTACATAATTATGTCTGTACAGTAGTTCCGATGGTCTGGAATGGTTTTGTTGAAACGTTTTGAACCGGGGTTTTAGTACATCACTTAAGTGGTGTATTTCGTTTGGGCCCATTGACTCAAAAGCTTGCATCTTTCAGGAAGAAACCAAAAATACACAGGGAAGACATATTTGCATACTGTAGTATAACCACACCTGTGGGTCTATTAGAGTAATGTTGACTCCATATGGAGTTATGGACGCATACAAAACAGAAAAAGTACAAAACCATGGCACCCTGTCTTTAAGGCTCGACATGATCGATGTTCTATTGTAGCGGGTCAACATCGAGGTTGTACTCAATAGATTCTCTCTCCCGCTCCTCCTGTCTCTGCTGCTTTCCCTCCTCTAGTCAGCTGCTGCCTGATGGATCGGCTGTGCCCCCGGGCAACCTGCCCACAGCAGCACCCCTCTCTGCCACCGGCACCAGGAAATCCTGGCATGAGCACGTCACCCAGGACCTGCGCAATCACCTCGTACACAAACTGTGAGTCTGGTAACCCTGCTGCTGCTGCTTGATAAAATACAGCTGTTCTTGAACACAAAGTTGTGTGGTTCATTATCAGGGTGGGAAAACTAAAGTGACGGTGGCAACGAACCAACTACGTACTTAATACTTATACATTTTGTCAAAGGCTTGCAAATTCATCCCCCCCCCCCCCCCCCCGTACCAGCTCATTTGGCAGGTAGCCAACCGTCATTGGAAGCTCCCATTTTCTAGGCTGTTCCAGTTTTGAATAATTACAATTTACAATTTACAATTTAGGCATTTAGCAGACGCTCTTAATCCAGAGCGACTTACATTTAAGCAAGAACAAAAGCATGGGAATACATCACATAAAAGCATTTATCATGAAACATGCGTAAGCTAAGAAAGTAACAGTGGAATATCTATATAATGAAACTATACATACACTATACATATAAACTATACATATTTACTACTATGCTATACATATGTACTATGGCGTGCTATGACTATATACAATACAATTATAGTGCTGTCTACATAACATGCTATAAGTCTGTGTCAATGCTATCTAAGCCAACAGAAATGCTATCTAAGGGGTTAGGGTAAGTGCTATGGGCCATGATGGAGTCTGAAAAGGTGGGTTTTCAGGTTACGGCGGAAGATTGGGAGTGATGCTGCAGTTCTGACTGCAATGGGAAGTGCATTCCACAGTTTTGGAGCCAGAAGGGAGAAGAGTTTGGGACGTGTGGAGCGTTGTCCCGGCGTTTTTAGTGAGGGTACTTCCAGTTTCCCTGCATTGGCTGATCTGAGTGCGCGGGAGGGTTTGTAGGGTTCAATCATACTTGTAAGATATGGGGGAGCCATACCTTTGGTTGCTTTGAATGCCAGCATCAGAGTTTTGTATTCTGTGCGGGCAGCGACCGGGAGCCAGTGGAGGGAGCGGAGCAGGGGGGAGACATGTGAGAATTTTGGCTGGTTGAAGACCAAGCGAGCTGCTGCAATAATGAAAGCAGCTGGTTAAATTGTTTGCTTTTTATAAGTAGCTGCTGTGGCCAGTGGATGGGCGGGGTTGGGGGGGGGGGGGGGGGAGGTAGAAAATAATGTACTTCCTTTTCTGAATGTTAAAAATGTTCACTGGTTCCATGTCTCTCTCTCTCTCTCTCTCTCTCTCTCCTTGTCTTCTGGCTGTTAAGAGTTCAAGCCATATTCCCCACCCCAGACCCGGCAGCTCTGAAGGACAGACGGATGGAGAACCTGGTGGCTTACGCCAGGAAGGTGGAGGGGGACATGTACGAGTCTGCTAACAGCAGGGTAGGTGTAGTCATTATGCCATGAACTTTTGTATTCTTGGGGAAACGATCTTCATTTTCAGAGAAACTGCTCTTAGCTAGCGACACTATTATTGGTCCGACAGTCATTAGACCGACAACCTACCTCAAACCCTAACCATAACCGCAAGCCCCCGTGAGCAGTGCTAGTGAGCAGTGCTAGTCCGACCGTTGTTCCTGCATGGCGGACTAAATCTCTGTCAGAATTACCATCAGATTCCAGCCGACTAGCAAGCCTACAATATGTAAAAGTGTGTAAGAATAAATTACTATTTTAAAATTGCTCAACAGGATGTTGGCATGGGTGTTCATACTTTTGCTAGCAACAGTAGGCTAATTTAATTCCACTGTCATACGTCTAATACGTTTAATTCCATCCCCTTGCCTTGGGGTCTCTGTGTTCCTCCAGGATGAGTACTACCACTTCCTGGCTGAGAAGATCTACAAGATCCAGAAGGAACTGGAGGAGAAGAGGCGGTCGCGGCTGCAGAAACAGATCATCAACCAAGCCCCGTTGACCTCTCAGGGGGCCCAGCCAGGTCTCCAGCCCAACGCTCTCGGCCCCAGCAGGCCACAGAGTGAGTGCCGCACTTCTGTACACCCCTAGGAAGAACTCTGAAGTATGCTCACACATACTGTGTGATGTTGTTAGAATATAGAGCAGGTGTGCTTTTTGAGTGGTGGGTACTCGGCTGCGTAAGTAACACATTTTAAAGAAACCACCCACGTGGAATACAGTGGCACTCCAAAAATGACAACGCAAGACAAAAAGGCTAAGATGCAAAAAGTTGTGTTGTGTTTTGGCCATTAGCCGTCCTTCCTCAGAGCAGATAAATAGTTTAGCATCTGAGCCTCTTTGTCTTTCATCGTCATTTTGGAGTGCCACTGTTATCCACTTGGGTGGTTTCTTTGAAAAACTAAATGTTGTCAGGAACAATGGATATAGACAGATTTGCACCAATTCAGTGAATATTCTGGCCTAAATTGTTAGAAACATTTTGTTTTAATAATTTTATATTTGAGCACTGAAGACTATACTGCGATTCACTGATGCTACGCTTAAAAAAAGTAAGCGTTCATAGTCATATTCATAGCTATGTAGGTATTTGGCATAAAACATTAGATAGTGTATGACTTTTTATCTTTTAATCTCACAGCTCCAGAAAGAATAAAATGTTAAATTGAACAGAAATTCAAATTCTTACCTATAATTTTATAATGTACACAATTACCTTTTGGGCAAGTGGGCATGACCTTTGGGCAAGTAGAACATGACCTGTACTTGCACGGCAAGTGCCTCTACCCTAGTGTCAACCCCTGCTCTTATATGAAACAATGTGTGTGGGGAGGAACTAATTGGCATAATGACTAAATTGGGGAGAAAAAGTGGGTGAATATTAAATCTTAATGTATCTAATCACCATTGACAGATCTTCAAATCCAGGCAAGAAAACCTTTCACTGTCTTCTCAATCCTCAAATGTCCTCTATCTACAGATGGACCTGTGCCTATGCCCAATGTGCCAAATCAGATCATGAATCGCATGCAGGTTCCTCCAGGTACTTTTTTCATCCTGCACTCAAACTGTGACCGTCTTGTCTGAGACCCTTCCTGCTGTGTTTCTGTTTATTTTTTGTGATTCCGTTGCCTGATTTGTGGTCCAAATGTGGTCTGCAGGAATCAATCAGTTCAACCCCATGGCGCTGCCCAACGTCCAGCTGTCTCAGGCACCCATGGGAGTCCGTGCTGCTTCACCTATGAACCACCCTCAGCAGATCAACATGAGCTCCGTCCCTGCGGTGAGAGAAACGCACACTAAATAATACCAGTACACAAACTACACATACAGCATCAGCCGCCTAAACCAGCAGCCCTTCTAATTCCAGGGAACGCCGCTTTGATATTCATCAGACTCATTTAAAAACTAAAACTAAAAAATCTACAACTATAAAAGCGTAATGCAGAATGAATTTATGTATGAATGGAACCAATTGGACCCATTTATACACTCCCAAGTCCTCAAGGACGCCCGGGGGTCACTGGAGCACACGTTGAGAACCAGTGACCTAAACCAGAGGCTTTCAACTGGCTTATCTACCACTAGTTGGGAAACAAACTAGTTCACAAAATTGCCTGGTGATGTATGATGACGTCAATGTTGTCAGTTACTGGGAAGTTGGATGTCAGGAACTTCCACAGAAAAGGAGTTTGAATTTCAAGGGAAAGTGAACCGGATTGACTGGTTGAGTCTATTAGGAAATGTTCTTATATTCATGCAATCACATGTGTCTGCTATCTATGAGTTTAATATGGAAGGTTAAGAGAACACAGTAAGGGAAACTATGGGAAAGGAATAGCTCCGGAACACTAGCATATGCCAGTTAAATTACTGACTGTTAAGGGCTTGATTTAATTCACCTCAAATTAACAAATTAAACAAAGCCCTTAACTGTAAATATTTAATTATTTCAGACTTTTTCCTCAACACCACGCCCATATCCCCCCACCCAACACGACAGTGAGCCCCAGGTTGATTCTTAGTCAGGGTGGTGGTCCCACTAGTCCCCAGGTTGATTCTTAGTCAGGGTGGTGGTCCCACTAGTCCCCAGGTTGATTCTTAGTCAGGGTGGTGGTCCCACTAGTCCCCAGGTTGATTCTTAGTCAGGGTGGTGGTCCCACTAGTCCCCAGGTTGATTCTTAGTCAGGGTGGTGGTCCCACTAGTCCCCAGGTTGATTCTTAGTCAGGGTGGTGGTCCCACTAGTCCCCAGGTTGATTCTTAGTCAGGGTGGTGGTCCCACTAGTCCCCAGGTTGATTCTTAGTCAGGGTGGTGGTCCCACTAGTCCCCAGGTTGATTCTTAGTCAGGGTGGTGGTCCCACTAGTCCCCAGGTTGATTCTTAGTCAGGGTGGTGGTCCCACTAGTCCCCAGGTTGATTCTTAGTCAGGGTGGTGGTCCCACTAGTCCCCAGGTTGATTCTTAGTCAGGGTGGTGGTCCCACTAGTCCCCAGGTTGATTCTTAGTCAGGGTGGTGGTCCCACTAGTCCCCAGGTTGATTCTTAGTCAGGGTGGTGGTCCCACTAGTCCCCAGGTTGATTCTTAGTCAGGGTGGTGGTCCCACTAGTCCCCAGGTTGATTCTTAGTCAGGGTGGTGGTCCCACTAGTCCCCAGGTTGATTGTTAGTCAGGGTGGTGGTCCCTGGTTCATAATCAGTTGAACACCCCTGACCAAAACAATCATTGAATCGGTCTTGGTGGGTGAAATGCTTCAAAGTCAGGGCAGACTCATCAGTACCGTAACTGGTGGCTTAGTGCAAAGATCTTATGATGGGTGCATTTGTGTTCATGATGCAATACTTCCAACCATTGTCATGTCCACAATTCTTGGCTAGTAGTACCTGTAAATTCCATTAGCCAGATGGACAGAAACATACTAATTGGTTGGTTAGTATTATATACATCTTAAGCCGTATGGACAGGCATCTGAATGGTTAGTTCCAGTCCATAGTGAAATAATAGTCTGCACACTGGAATATGCTCCAAAAGATAAATGGTCTATTACCAGGTTAATGTGACGTTAATGTGGTGCCCCTCAAAAAATACGTAAAAAAAATCACCCTGAGATAGCGAAGTCATAATCGCTCTACTAGATAAGATAAGATAAGATCTTTATTGTCACTGTATGAGACATACAACGAAATTCCGTTTAGTGCAACAGAACACAAAGACAAAGAAAAACACTGATGGGGCAACTTCATGGTATAAAACTGTTAGTCCGTCATAGTCCAGTCCAGTCAAGTCATCTCAATCCATTAATACTACCATATTCATGGCTGCCTACTTTCCTGGGGGACCTGATGAGGCAAAACATCCTCTTCTGTATTTGTATTTCAATGGATGTATGACTCCCATGAACTTGCTGTTGTCCTGCTCGTGACGTCCTTCTGTCCTGTTCAGATGGGCATGTCCCCCTCCAGGATGCCCCAGACCCAGGGCATGATGGCAGCCCATGGGGGAGGCAGCATGGTGGGCCAGACTGCCAACCAGGGACAGTTCCTGGCCCAGACCCAGTTCCCTCCCGGCACCGCAACGGGAGCCATCAATGTAACGGTGGGGCCTGGCATAGGCCAGCCCCCTGCACAGGCCGCGGTTACGCAGGTGAGAGACAAGGAGCAGTGTGGAAAGGATACAAACCGTCATCGCTTAATCACTATGTGGAAGATAAACTAGCAACTAAAATGATTCTCTGTCGGACAAGGTGCTGGGGTGCTAAACTAAAATCACTGTAACAAAACATATTAGCTTTAACCTGCGCTTAACCACTTGAACCCTATTCTGGGGCAACAGTCCCAAAACAAGCAGATCTACAAGCTTGCAACATGACATGTTGTGAACTTATACATTGGCTATTTTCCACAAAGATATTTAGTGTAGCCCATTGGAATACGGTTAACAAAGTATACGGCCCCAAAGAACACAACCAACATCAAGTATAGGGTTCAAGTGGTTAATTTATTTTCATGCCAATCACATCTCTAAATGAATTATTTGTGTGCGGTGTTACATGTGTTTGTCGTTGTCTGACCTTTGTGTCTGTATGTTTGTCTGCTTGTCTTTTATCGTATGTGACTCGCCTGCCCTTTTGTTTGTATGTGTGTCCTTCTCTCCAGCAGCAGCAGCAGCAGAGCGCTAACCTTCCCATGAATGCACTTGGCCCCTCAATGGCCTCCCAGCTACCCTCCTCCCAATCCCCTTTGCACTCTTCTACGCCTCCGCCCGCTGCTTCCTCCTCCTCTGCCTCCGTGGCTGGGGGGGCTACTAACCTGCCGCACCCCCAGCCCTCCAGCCGTAGCTCCACCCCCACCCTCCCTGGCCCCAGCCCGGGTCCGTCCCCGGCCCTGGGTTCCACCCCGCCCCGCCCTGCCCAGCCCCAAACCCAGGCGGAGCCCCCTACAGCTGCACAGACGCAGCCCCCGCCTCAGCCCCCTACCACGCCGGTGAGACTGAGACCCTCCGCATGCCCTCCACCCCCTTTAAACTCTGACTGCCAACCCTCCATTTAAACTCTTGACTGCCAACCCTCCATTCTACCTTGTAACTGCATCTCCACTATAGCGCCCATCTCACGGGGATGTCTCCATCACAAGTGGGCAATGTTCCATCTGTGGACTTTTTGGGAGCACTGTTTTGCAAATGGGATTTCATTCATCATGCGTGACTTAGATTCATCCCTGCATGCGGACCATCCGATGTCGGCCGATATTACACCTCGTGTTTTATCATCCATTCTCTCCCTGATCTCTCGCTGTCTCTCCTTCTAGATAAGTCTAGATAACCGGGTGCCCACCCCAGCCTCCGCCGCCAGTGCTGATTTGCACTCACAGCACGCAGGAGCCGACTTGCCCATCCAGGAGACCAAAATCGAGCCGCGCCACAACCAGCAGGAGTTGCGGCTTGCGGCTGCCGGTGGCAAAACGGAGCCCAAGATGGAGGTTGGTGGAATGGCTCTCAATAAAATGGGCGTAAATGAGACCAAACTAATCTTTCATTGGTGTTGAGTCATTCATTTTGCCATCCATCTGATCCATTATCATGACTCTCTTAAAGGTATATTCAGTGATTTCACTTAATTCAAATATCACTTATTTTTTTGTTTTGTTGTGATAATCCTCCCTACTATAGAGTGTGCTGGCCATATAAGGAGTTCCTCCCTGTCCCCAGTTAACCCCTGGGGGTCAAAAAACCTTAGGTTTCGTTTTTGACTCTCTATCCTGATTGGACGAAAGGCTGGGTCCCACAGCCAAAAACGAAACCTAAGGTTTTTTGAGTGAAATCACTGAATATACCTTTAAGGCCGTTGCACTCAGATCCATCCATCTGATCCATTATCATGACTCTTAAGGTCATTGCACTCAGAATCCATTTCTTTCCACAGAAACCAAACATACGCTTCTTTAAAGGATCCCTGGCTAATAACATTATATGCCTTAAAACACCATACTTGCCCTCTTATTTTACTAGTATTTTATATAGTTTTTCACTCAATAGGTCATATGTCCATGTTGCCTGATTATGGATCCCACCAACATTCTAGGGTTGACACGCCTGGACCATGCACGGGCAGAACAAACCCCTGTGACCTACAATGAGCTGTCTCCCTTTCTTTAGAGTGAGGAGGACTCGGGTTCGATGTCCATGAAGAAAGAGGAGCCAGTGGTGAAGCAGGAGGCAATGGAGGTAGACGAGAAGAAGCCAGAGATGAAGATGGAACCCAAAGAGGATGAAGAAGGAGGCGCTAACGGCACAACCTCTTCACCTTCCTCTCAATCACGGAGGAAAAGTGAGTTCAGAGGAACAGGACAAAATGCTTTCCATGTGCCGTTTCTCTACCTCAATAGTTGAGCTGACTTTTTCCAATTATTTCTATTCCACTTCCAGTCTTTAAACCAGAGGAGCTACGCCAGGCTCTGATGCCCACCCTGGAATCTCTCTACAGGCAGGACCCAGAGTCACTGCCCTTCAGACAACCTGTAGACCCCATGCAGCTAGGCATTCCGGTAGGCAACACATTCACAACTTTGAACATCCGTTTTGGTAGTATTGAACAGAGAAATGTCATTGTATTCCATTACTGTTATGAAAAGCTTGGATTCGATTCTTCTTCTTTGAGAGAGAGAGAGACTTTCAAACTAAATCTCATTGTTTTGATGTGAGGAGCTCAAGTGCATTCCACAGCGTGAAAAGAGGGGTTTTTGGGCCACTATCTTGAAAATGTTGACATCATGAAACGATTCCATACGCTCAATGACGTGTGCATTGCACTAATGTCTCATCTCCAGGATTACTTTGACATTGTAAAGAACCCCATAGACCTGTCAACCATAAAGCGCAAACTGGATACCGGCCAGTACCAAGAGCCATGGCAGTATGTGGAGGACGTCTGGCTCATGTTTAACAACGCCTGGGTGTACAACCGCAAGACATCTCGCGTGTACAAGTACTGCTCCAAGCTGGCCGAGGTGTTTGAGTCCGAGATCGACCCGGTCATGCAGGGCCTGGGCTACTGCTGCGGTAGGAAGGTAAGGCAGCGCTGTGGAGAACCATCGTATGGCTACATCTATAAAGATACAAAAGAAAGTCAGCTTCTTGTAATCTAAACACGACTCATGTGAATGAGAAATATTGGTTTAGCGTGGTGTGATTCTAAAAGCAGATGGTGTGAATACTTTTTTTTTCTACTTTTTCTTTAATGTTCTTCTGAGGAATTGAAATCTGTGTACACTCCTGTAATGTGATGTCTTAGTTGAATGAGGCCAAATCCACCGTTTGCTTCTGAAGAAGGTGGAGAAAGTTAGAACTACAAAGAGACTACCTATAATTGAACAGAACCATTAAGTCTTGTTCCTAACACATCATGGGAAACGGGGGTGACTAAAAACTTTGGGAATTCCACCAAGGATTATTTTTTATACAAGAGAGATCTTGCATAATGAATTGTGCTTGCCTGTCACCTGTTTAAAAGTTTTCATATGATTATATCATCCATCTCCCTTTTTTCTTTGCAGTATGAGTTTTCCCCTCAAACCCTCTGTTGCTATGGCAAACAGCTGTGCACTATACCTACTGGAGGCACATACTACAGCTACCAGAACAGGTATGTTTGTGACTCAACATTCATGTGTGTTATTTGCCGTTTCCATACAATTTTGAGGTTTTTGAACATGCCACACAATTCACACAACTAAATACTGACATTAACCACAATACCCAGTCATTCAACTGTGGGATCTGTCCTGCAGCTCTAAACAAAGCAATTTAAAGCCCGGTGCAGTTCAGCCCGCCAGTGTTGGGGCCTTGTGTGCATCGGTGCAAAATACTTCATGAAAGTCTGATTATGTTGTCGCCACACATGCACGGACACACACGCACACATACACACACACCTTTTTCACAGTTATCAACAATAGCTTTTATTGATATTCAGTTTTTGCTGTTTTCCTGAAATTGGCTTCTTGTGTAAGCCAGCAGATGACCAGCTAGTTGTCTTGTGTTCCCCTGCGCCCCCTGCTGTATGAATATCGCAACTGCACCTCTGGAATTTTGACAGGGTACTTAATAGAATGGAGCATGTGCAGCGGCTGTAATGTAATGATACAGCATAACCAGACAGGCAGCATGGTCCATTCACAATATGAAAGCTGGGGATTCCCCCTCTCACTCTCTGTTGCCTGCCCAGGCTGCCCTATACTATCTCCGAAATGCACAATGCAACAGATTTGCATTCACGTGTTTTATTTGTGCCACCCTACAGGTATCATTTCTGTGAGAAGTGCTTCAATGAGATCCAGGGGGAGAGTGTGACCTTAGGGGATGACCCTGCTCAGCCACAGACGTAAGACAAGGACATTGTTCTGACTTGAGCAAACGTTACAGCATGTTTGTTACATCTTCATTTGTGTTCGTACTTGACGAATGATTCGAAGTTGCTTACAAATCTTCCAACAAATCATTCATGTCCTACATAATGCTACCATTAGTAAATTTAAAGGCATCTGTTTAAGTCTGAATAATGATCATTTTAATCTCTCACTTACCACTTGTCTTACCACTTGTCTTGCTTGTTCAGAATGATATCGAAAGACCAGTTTGAAAGGAAGAAGAATGACACATTAGATGCTGAACCGTAAGTCTACACACACGCACGCACACACACACACACACACACACACACACACACACACACAGTTCCCAGTGAGTGTTATTTTGGAGTGATACCAGCTAAGGTTTTACAAGATATAAGTGTTTAATTGGAAGCCGATATATTATCCTATGGTAAAAGGTATTCAATATTATCATTCCGGCAATGCAGGCAATAATTACAACTGTATTGGTTGATTTGACAGGTACATGTTATGTCTCTTCTGCAAAGAGATGTAGATTAACACCAAGTGTCTTCACTGAAAAACGATTAACAGCAAGTTTCTTCACTGAGAATAAAATATACGATCTACTGTGCATCTCAAGACGACGCATTATGAGCTTGTAGATGTATTTTTGCCAGATGTTGGCTTTTCATAGAATCTTTGCCCATTATGACATGCCCAGAATAGGGACACCTGGACTCTGTTGCATGTGGAAAACCTGCAAATGTGTGTGCAGAGGAACATTGCACTTCAAATTGAGAATAAAATTGGTTCTCTTAACCCATTCTGACCTGAGATCAGATTCATACAAGGTTTCCGCCGGACACACACTGGTCCTGATGAACCCATTCTGACCTGAGATCAGATTCTAAAAATGTCAGTCGCTCTTCGATTTTTCAAAAATAGCAGACCTACAAGCTCGTATCGCGCCACTCGGTGGCGCGATATGAGCTTGTAGATCTGCTATTTTTAAATAGCTAAAGCATAACATGATGCTGACACCAAAATGGGTGCCCGGTCAGAATGGGTTAACTATTGATGAACCTGATGGCAGAAGATAAATCGATTTTGAAATGTCAAAACAAAACAAGGTTCTCTTATCCTTTTTCTTCAGGTTTGTTGAATGTAAAGATTGTGGACGGAAGATGCACCAGATATGTGTTCTACACTACGACGTCATCTGGCCGTCTGGGTAAGATGACTCGACTATATTGTGATATTTTATTATATATGATTTTAGAGTGTGAGATAAGGCCTTACTTACATTGCCTATACTGTACATTGCGATGTCAATGCTGAAGTGATATATTTTGCAACCCTAGTAGAACTTATTCTCTTGTCAAGACAAAACACCTTGTTGTCTCACTCTAGATTCATCTGTGACAATTGTTTGAAGAAGAGCGCTAAAACAAGGAAGGACAATAAGTTTTCTGCAAAAAGTGAGTATGCTCCTGTCTTACGTCTTACTGTATTTCTGACTTTTGCTTCCCTGGACTGCTTTTCAGGGACACTTATTTATTTTCCACTTAGCTTGCATTATTCAGAAGTCAGTAACTTAATGCACTTTAGTTTAACGAACATTCAGGTAAACAAGAAGATACTGAGTAACATAAGCCACCCTGATAGGGACTGCTGCATATTGTGGCTGTTGGGCACACGCTGTGTATCTAATATACTTATATAATTAACGTGAGCTTATAGATCAGCTATTTCAATATTCTTTAAGATTTTTGAAAATGTCACTAAAACAATTATTGAAATGCCCAAATCAGACACACCAGGTTATCACATTGGAAATGGATCCATTCGAACATAGTTTCTGTTTTTCCATTTCCTGAAAAGTTCGTTTTGGACGGTTTCCACACGACAGCGACGCTGTATCAGTATGACACAGTATGATATTTAAAGGTATATTCAGTGATTTCACTTAATTCAAATATCACTTATTTTTTTGTTTTGTTGTGATAATCCTCCCTACTATAGAGTGTGCTGGCCATATAAGGAGTTCCTCCCTGTCCCCAGTTAACCCCTGGGGGTCAAAAAACCTTAGGTTTCGTTTTTGACTCTCTATCCTGATTGGACGAAAGGCTGGGTCCCACAGCCAAAAACGAAACCTAAGGTTTTTTGAGTGAAATCACTGAATATACCTTTAACCATGGGCAGCTCTCCGGGATGCCATACTGCCATTTTGGATTACGTTTTTTTACAGATTTAAACCTTTTTTTCCTTTTTTTTGTACTTGAAAATGAAGGTTTCCATGGCTATTAGAGCTAATGCAAAATCCATCCATCCATCCATCTTCAACTTCGTTTATCTGTAGTCGGGTCGCGCGGGCAACAGCTCCACCAGAGAGCTCCAGACTTCCCCCTCATGCAAAATATTTCAGCAAAATGCTTGCTCATTTCTGAACTTTTTTCCTATTTTGTGTGTGTGTGTGTGTGTGTGTGTGTGTGTGTGTGTGTGTGTAGGATTACAGTCTACACGGTTGGGAATGTACATAGAGGACCGTGTGAATAAGTACTTGAAGAGACAGAACCACCCAGAGGCTGGAGAGGTGTTTGTGCGAGTGGTGGCCAGCTCTGACAAGGTTACAGAGGTTAAGCCTGGAATGAAAACCAGGTAAATCATCATGAACAGATCATCCTGTATTTTTTTTTAAGCTTGTTATTAATTCTCCAAAATGTCACAATGGTCTCTAGTCTATTTCATTAACCTGTTTACTGCCAACACCCCCCATCTGATGTCTGAATTTAATACTGTGACACCTTTAGTTTGAAAGCCGTTTTAACCGGAAACCGACAGTCAGGAAGTGAATTACCGCTATGTAATAACCTGGGATATATATAGTTTAGAGACATTAGGTGCAAATCAAGCTTGTTTTGAGCCAAAAAGAAGAATCTGAAATATTATAATTCTAAATTGCGTTCCCATAGACTGCATAAGACAGCGGAATTTTCATTTCCGTTTTCTTATTTTTTTTTAGTCTTATTTTGTTTTTGCACTGCGTGCGAAAAAGGTGTTACAAGCACGTACAAAACACAGTTGTGAACCGTAATCAATTTATATTAAAATAGGTGTCAAAAGGCAAACCGGCAAACCGAAGATATTATTCCCCCATCTGGTACCTAGTCTGCCCCGTGGCCGCCTCCCAGCCTGGTCAATGCCCCGAAGACCTCCCTAGGGAGAAGGAGGCATTCGTACTAGAGAGAAGACCTCCCTAGGGAGAAGGAGGCATCCGTACTAGAGTGAAGTGAAGACCTCCCTAGAGAGAAGGAGGCATCCGTACTAGAGTGAAGACCTCCCTAGGGAGAAGGAGGCATCCGTACTAGAGAGAAGACCTCCCTAGGGAGAAGGAGGCATCCGTACTAGAGTGAAGACCTCCCTAGGGAGAAGGAGACATCCGTACTAGAGTGAAGACCTCCCTAGGGAGAAGGAGGCATCCGTACTAGAGAGAAGACCTCCCTAGGGAGAAGGAGGCATCCGTAATAGAGTGAAGACCTCCCTAGGGAGAAGGAGGCATCCGTACTAGAGTGAAGACCTCCCTAGGGAGAAGGAGACATCCGTACTAGAGTGAAGACCTCCCTAGAGAGGAGGAGGCATCCGTACTAGAGAGAAGACCTCCCTAGAGAGGAGGAGGCATCCGTACTAGAGTGAAGACCTCCCTAGGGAGGAGGAGGCATCCGTATTCCGTACTAGAGTGAAGACCTCCCTAGGGAGAAGGAGGCATCCGTACTAGAGAGATCTCCCTAGGGAGAAGGAGGCATCCGTACTAGAGAGATCTCCCTAGGGAGAAGGAGGCATCCGTACTAGAGTGAAGACCTCCCTAGGGAGAAGGAGGCATCCGTACTAGAGTGAAGACCTCCCTAGGGAGAAGGAGGCATCCGTACTAGAGAGAAGACCTCCCTAGGGAGAAGGAGGCATCCGTAATAGAGAGAAGACCTCCCTAGGGAGAAGGAGGCATCCGTACTAGAGTGAAGACCTCCCTAGGGAGAAGGAGGCATCCGTACTAGAGTGAAGACCTCCCTAGAGAGAAGGAGGCATCCGTACTAGAGAGAAGACCTCCCTAGGGAGAAGGAGGCATCCGTACTAGAGTGAAGACCTCCCTAGGGAGAAGGAGGCATCCGTACTAGAGAGAAGACCTCCCTAGGGAGAAGGAGGCATCCGTACTAGAGTGAAGTGAAGACCTCCCTAGGGAGAAGGAGGCATCCGTACTAGTGAAGTGAAGACCTCCCTAGGGAGAAGGAGGCATCCGTACTAGAGTGAAGACCTCCCTAGGGAGAAGGAGACATCCGTACTAGAGAGAAGACCTCCCTAGGGAGAAGGAGGCATCCGTACTAGAGAGAAGACCTCCCTAGGGAGAAGGAGACATCCGTACTAGAGAGAAGACCTCCCTAGGGAGAAGGAGGCATCCGTAATAGAGTGAAGTGAAGACCTCCCTAGGGAGAAGGAGGCATCCGTACTAGAGAGAAGACCTCCCTAGGGAGAAGGAGGCATCCGTACTAGAGTGAAGTGAAGACCTCCCTAGGGAGAAGGAGGCATCCGTACTAGAGTGAAGTGAAGACCTCCCTAGGGAGAAGGAGGCATCCGTACTAGAGTGAAGACCTCCCTAGGGAGAAGGAGGCATCCGTACTAGAGGAGTGGCTAGAGTGGCTAGAGTGGAACAGCGGCGGTGGCTCAGGGGTAGAGTGCCTGGATGGTAACCGTAAGGTTGCCAGTTCGAACCCGGGCTCCCCCAGAGTTACTGTCGAAGTGTCCTTGAGCAAGACACTGAACCCCTAATTGCTCCCGATGTGCTAGTTGGTGCCTTACATGGTTTCCGCTGCCATCGGTGTATGAATGGGTGAATGTAATGCACAATCTCTGTAAAGCGCCTTGGATAAAGGCGCTATATAAATGCACCATTTACCATTTAGAGTCTCTTCTGGGTGACTGAGCTCCATTTTTAAAGCCGATGCCAGCCACCATCCTGAGAAAACTCATTTCAGCCACTTGTAAACGCAATCTTGTTCTTTCGGTCATGAGTGATATTTCATGACCATAGGTGAGAGTAGGAATGAAGATTGATCAATAGATGGAGAGCTTTGCCTCTTTGCTCAGCTCTCTTTTTGTCACACCAGTGACGAACAACTACTAAGAAGAAACATGGCTGCAGATTTAACACACTGCAGTAAAATGTAACAATATATATAGTCTATCTTGAAGCTTTAAAGTGACTTTAGAGCCCCGCTATGTACAATGATGTTAACTAGTATTTTCTACAAGACGAAGCCTTGCCTACCCCTTTTAACCTCATAGTGAGTTTAGTTTGTTTGATTATACCCTACATGGATAGCTTTTACATTTATCCACTCAGCTCTTGTGGTGCCTGCATGTCTGTTAAATGGCAAATTCAGGTCAAACCAGAAACGGGATCGTGTCAAAGGTCATGTCCGACCTAGACACAGGATCTAAATATTTCAATAGAGCAAGGGGATTAAATTCAACTACCCCAAATTGTGTTATATTGCATTAGTCATACTGTCAGAATACTCAGTCATAACATATAGTAATAATAATAATAGTCATACTGTGCATTGCATTATTCACAATAACAAATTGCATAGTGCATCATCATGTTTATTAGACCTACATTTCCAACCGCAATATTTTTTTAAGCCATTTGTAAATAACCTATATCCAATGAGCATTCTACTATTTATTTTTTTGTAAACTGTATCTTAGTTATCTCTTTTGTTTACATGACATGGACTTTGTTTTTGTGTGTTGCCAGGTTTGTGGACACAGGTGATATGCCCGAGACCTTTCCTTACAGAACCAAAGCACTTTTCGCCTTTGAGGAGATTGATGGAGTCGACGTGTGCTTCTTTGGCATGCACGTACAGGAGTATGGGTCCGAATGCACCTTCCCCAACACCAGGTCTGTACTAAACACACAACACTGGGAGTTGTAATAATATTAACCCATTCTGACCTGAGATCAGATTCATACGAGGTTTCCGCCGGACACACACTGGTCTGATGAACCCATTGTGACATGAGATCAGATTCTGAAAATGTCAGTCGCTCTTCGATTTTTCAAAAATAGCAGACCTACAAGCTCGTATCGCGCCACTCGGTGGCGCGATATGAGCTTGTAGATCTGCTATTTTTAAATAGCTAAAGCATAACATGATGCTGACACCAAAATGGGTGCCCGGTCAGAATGGGTTAAGTCAGTGCGTACCACTTGCCCTAGCCCCGACATTTTTATGTAGACTTGGTTAGCATTTTATGTAGACTTATAGCACTATAAAGTATACATGCATAGTTCCATTATATTGATATTCCACTGTTACGTTCTTAGCTTACGTATGACTCATGATAACAACTTTGTATGTATATGATTTATTGCCATGCTTTTTTGTTCTTGCTTAATGTAAATCGCTCTGGATTAAGAGCGTCTGCTAAATGCCTAAATTGTAACTGTACGTAGGATTTGTTTTTTTTGTTTTGTTTGACAAAATTATGTGATTCTGGTTACTCGGGTCTCTGTAGTTTTTTTGTTCCCGATCTGATACTGATCATTTGATACAGATTTTTCCTGATCCGATATTTATATTTTTATAGTAAAATATCCCAAATCACAGACACTATCCAGTCTAATATCACGATATGGATATAATATTGATACAAGGACGTCCTGATCAAGTTTTTTATGCTTAAGATAATTTGAAAATGATCGGCCCCAATTTCCGATCACGTGATTGGATCTGGACAAACGTAACGTACTGTAAACCCTAGCGTCGTAGTGTGAAAATGGTCAATCTACAAGCATTTTTTTGTGAAGCAATTTGGTTCTAGAGGGAAAAAAGTCACCATAGGGTTTATGTGATTAAAACCCATTCTGACCGAGCACCCATTTTGGTGTCAGCATCATGTTATGCTTTAGCTATTTAAAAATAGCAGATCTACAAGCTCATATCGCGCCACCGAGTGGCGCGATACGAGCTTGTAGGTCTGCTATTTTTAGAAAAATCGAAGAGCGACTGACATTTTTAGAATCTGATCTCAGGTCAGAATGGGTTGATCAGACCAGTGTGTGTCCAGTGGAAACCTCGTTATGAATCTGATCTCAGGTCAGAATGGGTTAAAAACAGTAATAATGCTAAGTTGCTAACTACTCCTGTGCCCCTCTGTAGGCGGGTATACATATCATACCTCGACAGTATTCACTTCTTCAGACCTCGGCTGCTAAGAACGGCAGTCTACCACGAGATTCTCATTGGCTATCTAGAATATGTCAAGAAACTTGGGTAAGTGTTGCTTTCTCTCTACTTTTAAACTGTTCTTGCTCTCCCCTCTATATTGAGTGGCCTTATACAGTATGCACTGTTGTGCACAATACAATATTATATAATAAAATAATAGTTTAGTTTCCAGCTCTGAATCAGTATTACCGTAGTAAGTTGTTCCCATATCCCAATAAACACTACCATGAGGGTAGGTACCCTCACAAAAACATGCAGTAATCCTGGTCACTAAACTGCCTCCCCCTGGCCAGCCGGGACGCCGGATGGAGGGTAAAGGAACTGGTTGGAATAACGTGTTCCTTCCACGCGCTACGTCCAACCAGGGAAACTCCCCCCTGTCAGGTGTAAAGGAGCAACTTGGACACTCAGGCATGAAGGAAGCATGAGTTAAGTCCGTTGCTCTCCCTAGGTTGGCGGAGGGTGTGTAGAGCCCAGGATCACATCACAGGATGATTGACACAGGGGTGAAAAATGGGTTACAAAATCGTGGGACAAGAAAATATAAATTAAAAAAAAAACACTACCATATCCAAGTCTCCTAGGGAGTTTTTCCACTATGCACGTCTATGGACAGTTCCAGGGTTTTCTCATCCAGATGATGAGAAAATCACATACTGTCACTCTTATCTTCAGCTTAAAGAGCCACGGTTTGAACCTCGATCGAGATGGGTAATGACAAAGACTAAAGTGGTGCCCGTGGGGCCTCTACAGTGGTGCCCGTTGAGCACTGGCCTACTTGGAACGATGCAAGTTGGACATGCATGCACCACCCAGATATTCTGGGAGTTCTTTGTCAGGCATGCCCAAATATGGAGTCTATGCATAATATGTCAGCATGATGTCATGAACAGGCCAGCTCCATATATGGACACTGGGCAAGGGGCCCTGTCCAGAGCCCGGGCTCTGACTCGTTAGCCTGGTTAATAAACCAGACCGAATCAGCCGTTGGCAAAAAAAAATTGCCTACCGGCGGATTTCGGTCTGGAGAGGCTCAATTGTACGCCCATTTTCTACACACGAGAACGTGTGCGCCCAATAGGGACACGGTATGCAATATGGGCGGGCTTTGGTACAGTGACGTTCAATGCTTGAGACCTTTGACTGACAGTAGCTCTGACCAATTGCGTCAAAGAGAAAATGTTTCCCTGGAAATGAAATCCAAGCTGAACCTCCCCAGACTAATATCCCGCGGATCCGTGCGATATTAGTCTGGTTTATTAACCAGGCTACTGACTCGTGGGGGTGTGGAACGTACGTGTCGAATTTGAAGTAGGCGGGGCGAACGGTTCCCGAGTTACGTGGATTACAGACGTACAGAGACTTGGTGCATTTATAGTTAGATGTACGAATAACAACAATAAAGATGGTAGCACGTCTTGTGCACCATCAGATATACGTGTCAAGCAGTCTATGTGACCCCAGAGTAGGGAGAACACCAACCACTGCAGATGTGCTAGTTGTATTGTATTAACATACTCTACTTGTGCACATTGGTTAAAAGTACAAACAAGTCTTTGGTATAGAAATAACATGCATTCTATTTCAGGATGGATTTCCTCTTTAACCCATTCTGACCTGAGATCAGATTCATACGAGGTTTCCGCTGGACACACACTGGTCTGATTAACCCATTCTGACCTGAGATCAGATTCTAAAAATGTCAGTCGTTCTTCGATTTTTCAAAAATAGCAGACCTACAAGCTCGTATCGCGCCACTCGGTGGCGCGATATGAGCTTGTAGATCTGCTATTTTTAAATAGCTAAAGCATAACATGATGCCCGGTCAGAATGGGTTAATGTCACTGGACACCTTTCCATGAACTGCAGCCTTATATGGAAACCAAGCCATTTTTACCCCCTTTTATTGTGACTGATGTCTTTTTTTTGTTTCTTCTTGGCATTGTCAGAAGATGAAAAACCCTTCTATTTTCATGTCTGACCTTTCAAATAAATGTGTCTCTAGACATGTTTTTCTTTGACAAAGTACGACAGCAGAGAGTTTTGCGAGGAGGGAAAGAAAGTCCCAGGAGAGAAACCAGTTATTTGTATCCTACAGTGATGCAGCAGCTGTTTTGAATGAAGGTTTTGACCGAGGCCAGTGGTCCATCTATAGAAGTAGACTAAATGTTGGTGCCCATTCCATTCCTCTCCCCAGGTACGCCCAGGGTCACATTTGGGCATGTCCACCAAGCGAAGGAGACGACTACATCTTCCACTGCCACCCTGCCGACCAGAAGATCCCCAAACCCAAGAGGCTTCAGGAGTGGTACAGGAAGATGCTGGACAAGGCCTACGCTGAGCGGATCCTGCACGACTACAAGGTAGAAATCACTGGCCAACTATTACGTTTATAATCCACCGTTCAATGAAAATAGGCCCGGGAGGGGAATAAACATTCAGCTCCTACTCCGATGGGGCCTTTGGGGGGTGACTGTGCAGTAAAGGTACAGTCTGGTAAACTATCCCGGTTTGCGAGAATTCACATTGTCATGTGTTTTAATAGAGCACTGACGTCACTTTCAGTAGAGGGCGTCAGTCCCCAGGTTCATGTATTTTTTTAGTTGCATTGAAATCGCCATAGGAGGATTTTTAGATTGCTTCATATAAGAACTGTGTTTGAAAAATGAACATGTCATCCCGGCCGCTTCACTCATATGGATATGAAGAATCAACTGACTGAGAGAAAACGCTAATGTTACTGCTGCTGAATTAGTTAGATTTTCGCTAGAAGCAGACTGTATCATATATGAGTGACTGACTGTTGCAAACGATACAGAGACACCTCCGTGACAATAACGCCGAGACAGCTTGTTTATTTTTGGACCACAACGCTTATAGTAGAAGATATTAAGATCACCCCATGTTATTCTCCATAGAGAAATTACTTCCGTGAACCAGGGGAATCGAAGGGATGAGCGAGTTACGTCAGGACTTCGGTGCTCTATTGTCATGTGTTTTAATACTGTTAACTTTTGGTGCTGGTGATTTTGCTGCTGGTGATTTCCCTTCACTCCCTCTTTGGGGCCACCACAATAAAAGAAAAGCCCCCGTCTATTGATGTAGACTGTAAAAGGACTTTGATGGCCTTTCATATTAGAATCCTGAACATATCCCAGTGTTGAACATTCGGCAGTATACCGTACATTTTTCACCAGAAACACCTTGTTTTAGAATAGTTTGAATTGACCACATTTATCTTTGGACTCCTCCTCAGGACATCTTCAAGCAGGCAACGGAGGACCGTGTGACCAGCGCCAATGAGCTTCCCTATTTTGAAGGTGACTTCTGGCCCAACGTTCTGGAGGAAAGCATCAGGGAGCTGGAGCAGGAGGAGGAGGAGCGTAAGAAGGAGGAGAACACCGCCGCCTGTGACACTCCTGAGGTCAGAACCGCTTATAGAACCACTTTTATTTGATTTGAGTCCTGACAGTAATTTTGCATAGTTCACACACGATTCACACACTGTTAAGCATAATGAACCTTTGCAGTTGAGGGCTGTACAGTTCCAATACCAGGCAAGAGTTGAAACCTGTCAGGATGCTCTCTGTGGTATCTCTGTCGAAGGCCCATAGGACCTTGGGCCTCATGCCAAACCTTTTCATAGGACCTTGGGCCTCATGCCAAACCTTTTCACTTAGTCCAAATCTTGGTGCGCTCAACCCACAGTACTTGGAGCAGACAGGAGCAGATTCTAAACAGACAATCTCATCAAAGGAACAGTCTGCACTCATAGAATAATGTTTCAAGCTTTTAATGTGCTGCAGCAGCAGTCATCGATAATGAAAGCATTTCGTCCCTTCTGGCCTTCGTCAGCGTTTGAACCACCTATTGTTATGACTTTTAATTTAAATGGCTCTGATCGCAGTCATTACAATTACGAAAAGGAGATAAAAAAATTGTTTACAGATGGTGTTGTGAAGTTGGGTTGGGCACAAAAGTAGGCTAATTAAACGTAAGTTTAATAAGGAAATGCTGTAGTACAATCATAAGTACAGCATTGATGTGTGATGTAAATTTGGTGGTGATATTCTGTCTATAAATGGAAGTTATTGAATATTTTCGTTCACGTTAACATGCCCCCGTCAGAACTGTCTGAGCTGGCTTTCAGGTGCCTGTGCCACGCAACCCGCGCGTTGGCCGCGATGCTTCCCAAAGAAGAAGTTATGTCGACTGACGCAAGAGTAGCTAGTAGTATCCGTGTGGGTCTGTTGCGCAGAAAAATGTTTCCCAGTATTAATCTGTGTCAGTCCCAACATGCATATCACTGGAGACACTGGTGGTGACACGTGATTAGCGGGGAGATGATTTTTATTTTAACGCAAAGTAATTGAATTAAGATGAATGTTACTTTATTGTATGCTGGTACACCATATCTGCTACCTTCAGGAAGGAGATATCGTTTTCTTCGTGGCATGTTGTTTGTCGTATGTAATATCTGGCCATATTTAACGGTCAGATATCGCTATCACTGCTACGAATTATTTAAATCACGGGTTGTGAATGATCTCTTAGGATACGATTGATAAAGGGAATGTAATGAAAATAGCCTAAATAAGCAAGCAGAAAACAGTCAGAAACAAAACTCACATTAACCTTTTATCTCAAGTCAAATGAAGGAATCAACAGTTATACACACAGAGTTGAATGAATGAGTGAATGATCCGAAACAAATGTCCGTGTCTCGCGCACACACGCGCAAGCTCCCTTATTGTTTTGTATTGTTCCGTGTTTCCAAACAAAGTCTGTTGCCCCCAGAGTTCCTTCCCAACGTAACACTCCCTCCAAAGCAAAGTAAAGGTGATAAAATAAACGTAATCCATCCCCGTAGCGAACGTAATCCAGTGAAGGTATAGGCTACTCCAAACAAAGAGGAAGAAGAAAACCCTCGGATCCTACTAAGGTAGAGTGTTCGCCTCAATCGCCTGTCCGTGCAAAGGACAGCAGCCAGAGCGAGGGGGAGGGGCCTGAGGTGGTGTAGAGCAGATCAGCGAGTTTGGACAATAGGGGGTTGGAAATATCCCGGTCACTGTGAAGGCCGTAGTACTGTAAATATGACATGAATATGAATGCAAAGTAGTGGTTGATCTGTGGACAGGCTAGCTTTTGGTGTTGTGCATGGTGAGATGTGTGCAAACGGTGTGGTTTAGTAGGAGAAGACGGCCAAAGATGCAACGCACACACACACGCGCGGCACCAAATTGTATAGGGCACTATTTGTTGTGTTGCGCCGGTAGCCATAGGAAGCATGCCAGTGGGGTAACAGTGAGAACGGTGGCCTGTGATACAGGTGTCGCTAAGGGGCGGAGGTGTGTGAGGAATTCACTAATAAATTCATTATTAATCATTAATGTGTCAAATCGAAAAAAGGGCTTCGTTAAGACCTCCATATTATTATGGTCAATGCCTGTGTGAAAAGGTGGAGCGATTGGTGCAGACAATGAGGAGATACGGCGGTGTTTCTGACATTCAGACATTGTTAGAATTATAGTATGATATATACAAGTCAAGAAGATTCAACTAAGTCCAACACACCCTGGGCAAGACCTAAGCTGAAAAGACTATCAGCGGAAGTTGCAGGATTTTAGCGGATGTGAAATCGTTGATGCTTTACAAATCAGTTTACATTCTCCGTGAATGAAACAAGTGTTGTGATTGGTCGGGAAAATATCGTATCCGGGGGACGGCTGTTCCTGGGAGGATACAACTGCCGATAGCTTCTCTGCCTTAGGTTGTGACCAGGCTTTTCTTTTCGCAGATAAGTAAGCCTGGGACCGAGGCTAAGTCCAACATCACTTGATGTTGACTAAGTTAGCCATACAACTAACAATCTGGTTAGGTTTGTGAAATGAAAGGTGAGGACTTCAGCCTCCTATCATGTCACCTGTAAACCTGCTTTAAACACTACTTTTGCCTGGATTTTCAGATTAAAGGCCCTAGAGTGCCTGGCAGATTTTACTCTGAAAAGCCCCGCCTTCCATTTCCCCCCAAAACTGGAAGGTATAATGTTCCATTACTAACCATGGAGAGTGCCGTAGATTTCAAAAGTTTTTTCGGCCCGTAAACAAGGAAGTGAATGGCTGCGCGCATGCGCATAAAGACGTGTAATCGTGTATACATGTCCGAGGCACCCGCGGTTTTAATTGAGAGGCAGTGTATACACGTCATTAGCAAAGCAAGTGTTACTTTCTATTTTCTTTCTACTAATGTTTTTATTGAGATGGGGAAAATGTATTCTATGATTGTGTGGAGCCTGATATCCAGATGAGTCAAACATTAGAAAGCAAGTCAACAAAGTCTTATGCACACCTGATATGCTCTGATATGCTCAGTTTGGGCAACTCTAAAGCAAACTCCACATGCCCTAACATTTTATTTACCTGCCATAGTGTCAACCCCTTAGTCTGGCTAATAAGCCAGACTCGAATCACACTGTCGATCAACCCCTTACCCTTGTGTCGGATCGGTGGTTAGACTGGCATATTCGCCGATATTGATATGAACAGATTTTCTGGTGCACTCTGTTATTCATGTATGCTCTTCAAAAAGGGCCAAAAGTCACTTGCCAGTAAGCATGCATACCCAGAAGAGATTTTGGGCTGTATTTTGCGTGTCTTAAGTACCAGGTCTTATTACTTAACTTAAGACCTGGAGGCGTGGTCAATGCTCTTTAGCCACTCAGAATAGCCAAATGGCATTGATCACGCCTCCAGGTCTTAAGTTAAGTAATAAGACCTGGTACTTAAGACATGCAAAATACAGCCCGATATCTCTTTATGCATTTCAATGTGGATTGCAATCTTCTAGCGTCTTTTTTTGTTATAGCAAGTAATCTATACTATCCTACAGTACCTACCAATTTGATTTAATTGATTTTAATCCTGTGTATGGTGAGCGAGTGTGATTAATCTGTCATTGTATTTGACCCACAGGGCACACCAAGTGACACCAAGAATGCCAAGAAGAAAAACAACAAGAAGGCCAATAAAAACAAGGGCAGCGTTAGCCGAGCCAATAAGAAGAAGCCTGGGATGCCGAATGTAGCCAATGACCTGTCCCAGAAGCTTTATGCCAGCCTAGAGAAACACAAAGAGGTAAATGGTTGTCTTGTCTTTGGAAAGGAATCATTTGTGAGTATTCAGATTGGATGTTCCCCTAAATGTTTGCATAACATGTCCCTTATTAATGTATTAGCTCATGCACTAACGCTCCTGTCCGCTTTGTTCTTCACAAGGTGTTCTTTGTGATCCACCTGCACCCCGTTCCCATGGTCAACACCCTGCCGCCCATCATGGACCCTGACCCCCTACTGACCTGTGACCTGATGGACGGCCGCGACGCCTTCCTGACTCTGGCCAGGGACAAGCACTGGGAGTTCAGCTCCCTGAGGAGGTGCAAGTGGAGCAGCATGTGCATGCTGGTGGAGCTGCACAACCAAGGCCAGGATCGCTTTGTCTACACCTGCAACGAATGCAAGCACCACGTGGAGACGCGCTGGCACTGCACTGTCTGCGAGGTGAGTTCTATGCTTTGTTGTTGACACACAAAACACCAAACCATGCATAAACAATTTCATAAGAACACAATTTCACATATTTGATTTGATTTTGACTTTAGGTTTTGAGAAGTAAACATTTAATATAACTTACTATACTATAATTAGTCCTTTTTCCTTCAAAACATCTGATCTCTGGAACAGCTTCAGTAGTGAGAACTCGCATGATGTTTTGCCATGTTATCTAATGTCTACTGTTTCTTCAGCTTTTTATCTGACCTAATCAATCAAATCAAATCAAGGTCACGTGTAACAGGTCTAGCTCCTACGCCAGAGCTGTAGCTTTTGGAAAACTATAAACTGTTGTTGTCTGTGTAATTCGGCAAGCCAGATTGGTTATTCCCATTGCATTTATCTGTTTCATTGAGTTGTAAGTCTGTCTCCTATTTTGGTGCTAAATAATAATAATCATTCTTTTAAAATCTGAACTGTTGTCTTTGTCTTATTGTGTCTTATTTTGACCGAGTCCCCTCCAGATTTCCAGGACAGTTTGTATTAACTTTCTTGTTCCACTCTTTTGCCACTCTTAGGACTTTGACCTGTGCATTAACTGCTACAACGCCAAGGGCCATGAGCACCAGATGGTTAAGTGGGGCCTGGGCTTGGATGATGATAGCAATAGCCAGAGTGGAGAGGCCTCCAAGAGCCCTCAAGAGAGCCGGCGCTTAAGTATCCAGCGCTGCATCCAGTCCCTGGTCCATGCCTGCCAGTGCCGCAACGCTAACTGTTCCCTGCCGTCCTGCCAGAAGATGAAGAGGGTGGTTCAGCACACAAAGGGTTGCAAGCGCAAGACCAACGGAGGCTGCCCCGTGTGCAAACAACTCATTGCTTTGTGTTGCTATCATGCCAAGCACTGTCAGGAAAACAAGTGTCCTGTACCGTTCTGCCTGAACATAAAGCACAAGCTTCGCCAGCAGCAGCTGCAGCACCGCCTCCAGCAGGCCCAGATGATGAGGAGGAGGATGGCCACCATGCAAGGCAGAACCATGCCGCTACCGTCCCCACCGGCCTCCACTGCCCCCAGCACACCCACTTCTCACCTGCAGCCCAACACCCCTCAGAACCCCCAGCAGCCGGTCTCCAACCAGTCCCAGACACCCAACGCAGCTGGTGTCATGTCCCCAGGCTTCCCCAACGCTCCCCGCAATGGACAGCCTCAGGCACCGGTATCGCAAGGCAAGCCAGGGCCCCAGGTCTCTCCTCTTCACCAGCAGCCGTCGCCTCTTTCACAGCCGCCCCAGCAGGCTCAGCAGCCCACACAGCAGCAGCCTCCACCAGCTGCTGTCAAGATGGCCCGGCACATTGAGATGATGGCCCAGGCCCAGCAGAACCAGCAGAACTACCGCGTCAACATGAACGGTCTTCAGTTGAGCCCTCAGCGCATGGCCGGACCCATGCAGGTGCCCATGCAGATGGTGCCAGGGCCACGGGGGCCCCAGGTCATGCAGCCCGCCATGGCCCCGGGACAGTGGCCTGGAGCGGGTGGACCACTGCAGGCTGCTCAGCCTCCGCAACCAGGCCTTCCCCAAGGGCAGGCCCCACAGCAGGCCATGACCCTGCAACGTCCCATGATGCCACAAGGGCAGCAGCCACAGCTGGCCCAGAGGATGTTGGTGCCCCCCCAGCAGCCTGGTGCCCGGCCACCGACACCCCAGAGACCTGGTGCCATTGCTCCCAATGCCCTCCAGGACCTCCTCCGTACCCTCAAGTCTCCCAGTTCACCTCAGCAGCAGCAGCAAGTCCTCAATATCCTGAAATCCAACCCACAGCTTATGGCTGCTTTCATCAAGCAGCGAACAGCCAAGTACCATGCCAGCCAGCCTGGGCAGCAACAAGCAGGCCAGCAGCCGCCACAGCAGCCGGGCATGCCAGCGATGCAGGCCATGGCAATGCAAGGAGGTGCGGTGCCAAGGCCTGTGATGCCCCCACAGCAGCCTCCACAACCTTCCGCTCAAGGCATGGCAGCATTAGGTCCCCAAGGGCAGCTGATGAACCCAGCACATAACACCAACCCCCAGATCCAGGAACTCTACCGTCGGCAGCTTTTAAGGCAGCAGCAGCAACAGCAGCAACAGCAGCAACAGCAGCAGCAGCAGCAGCAGCAGCAACAGCAGGGAGTGATGCCGCAAGGTCATCCTGGCCAGTTTCCCCCTCAAGCCCAGGCCACCGCAGCCACGTACTCCCAGCTCCGTATCCAGCAACAACAGCAACAGCTAGCTATGCAGGCAGGTGCAGGAGGTGGTGGGGGTCCAATGGGCCAGCTCCCACCCATGGCTCAGATGGGCCAACCTGGCATGGGGATGGACTCCACCCAGAACCTGCTCCATCAGCGCATGCTTCAACAACAACAGCAGCAGCAGCAACTTCCCCAACAGTCACAAGCTGTCCTGAAACAGCAGATGGGCTCCCCGGGCCAGCCCAGCCCTATGAGCCCTCAAACCCACCTGCTGGCTGGCCAGCCCCAGGGTGGAGCTCATCTCCCCGGCCAGCCTGCCCTGGCCAACGCCCTCAGTAACCAGGTCCGCTCCCCTGCGCCGGTCCAGTCCCCATGCCCACCCTCACAACAGCAACCCCAGCAGCCACCGCCACATTCCAGCCCCTCGCCGAAGGTCCAGAACCAGCCTTCGCCCCAGCACCCGCCCCCATCACTCTCGGGGTCACCCCACCCCAGCTTAGGAGGCCCCCTGTCAGGGTCTATGGAACAGGGACACATGGGAACACCAGAACAGAGCGCCATGCTACCACAGCTTAACACACCCAACAGAGGGGGGCTGAACAGTGACTTGGGGATGGTGGGAGATGCTACAGGGGACACTCTGGAGAAGTTTGTGGAGGGATTGTAGCATTTCTACTGGGAGACTCTTTGTCTTGAAACACACCGTCTCGCTCCCAGGGACATATCCTCCCTCTCCTCCTGGTTCCCCCAGACTCTTGCCCCATTTGAGGGCTTTGTTTCTTCTTTCTAAGGTTGAGAACACTTTTTGTACTGACATGTAAAAAGTTCTGAGTTGTAGAGAAGGAGAAAATAAAGAACATTTTGGGTTAAAGATTAAATT
Source organism: Protomyctophum parallelum (assembly GCF_964188405.1). NCBI lineage: Eukaryota > Metazoa > Chordata > Actinopteri > Myctophiformes > Myctophidae > Protomyctophum > Protomyctophum parallelum. Next base: position 8,637,268 of record NC_139702.1, read on the forward strand.
GTAAACACTTTGCGGGAATGTCAGTTTCCTAAACCCAAGTGAGAGATGGATTTGCAAATGTCGTCATAAATAAAATTTAAATCACAAAGAATATATTTTTTGGTTGAGACCAAATGTGCTCGATACTAGTTTTATTTTCTGTTTGGGTATGGTTTCATGCCTTTCTCATTTCTTTTTTAAAGAAAATTTACAAGACAATTGCATTATATTATTCATACCTTTTTATTTTGTACCTTTGGAAAAAAAACGTAAAGCATTTTTTTGTTGAAACTGTAAAATAATTTGTCTGGTAATGGGGCCAGGTTTTCTTTCTCTTGAAGCTCTCATGCCTGGCAATTGTAATCTAGTGTTGTATCATTTTTCAAGATGTGTTCTGGGAAGGATACTCCTCCTTTCCTCTTGTGTGTGTATGACGAGCACTTGGATGTATTGAAATAGGACATGGACTATGGCAGTTACGTACACACAGGCATGTATGCGGGCGCACATGAAGACACTGACAAAACCCTCAGTCACTCAAAAAGAAACACAGTTCTGACCGGTTTCACAAATAAAAGAACAAGGACTATAACCTACATCTCTCTGGCCTGGAAATCAGAAAATCTGTCTTTCGGGTGTGGAAAGTTCTTGCTTTGATAATAAATAAAAGGTTTGTCATCCATTGTTTTTGTCTTACAAGTGTAAAGAGTGAGCGAGACGGCAGCCCCCTAAGCTGAGATGGAATGATGATGATGACTGACTGCTTATTTGTAGGCCACAGTGCCACACATTGGATGTCGTCCTATGCTCTCATTCTCAAGTACTGCACTTGTCAAATTTATACTTCAATGTAGGATACTGTCGCTCACTGAAAATAACAGTCACCGTGAGGGAAATATTTTGCAAGTATAAATGCGGCTTTCGGGAGTAACTTTTTCTCCTATTGTAAATCATGCAAGTTATTGAAAATATTATAAATATAAGGAAGAGAGAATGAAATTACTATATAAACTTGTTAAAGACTAATTTCTTACTTATGTACCATATTGTTAAACTGCAACAGATTAGTTACTCAATTATTTTAACTGTCTATATATCTATATATAACTTAGTGAGCCAAAGATCTGAGGAAGAGAACTTTAACGAACACTTGTAAGATCATGGCTATTTCAAATAGCCATGTTTTGATGTTATCGAAGTGCTATAAACGCAATTTAAATATAAAATGGGATTTAAACTGTTTTAATCTAATATAGACTACACTACATTAATGTCATTGAGAAGACCATAGGGAAGTCTGTTTCTAGTCCTTAAACTTGAGCAAAAACAAAACTTGAGTGTTGCTGTAGAGAATATTTAAAGTTGGGTGACGAGTTTTTTAAATCCCTCTCCTGTCAGCTCATGTTTGTGAAAGATTATTGTGATATTATTAAATAACCCAGGACGGTCCATTGCATGACAATTTATAGAGTTGGTGGTGCACAGCTTGAAGCTGTAATATGAATCTACCTGACTACCTAACTCTAATCCTTCTCGGAATCCTGCTTTGACCAGTCACCAGTCAGACAGGTGGCATATATGCAGACTGGTAGGTGGATTCCTGCCTTCCATAGGTCAGGTGTAGGGCTAGCTCTGATCCATAGCTCTAATGCCTTAGGGCTATGGACCAGAGCTAGTGTAGGGCCCACTATGTGTGAACGTTGACTATCATAATAGATATCATTCCTAAATTTTCTATTTTGTGTTGGGCAACTTAGGCTACATCATACATGAAGCAAGCAAGCCCATCAGTTTCAGAAGAGCCTTCGTGCATGGGATCCATGCTTTATATTACGGTAAGCTACATCAGCAGCGTCTTGGTTATTTCAGCACCCACAACAACAACAGCCAGAGGAGCTGGCGCTTGATGGGCTGCCGGCCGTCTACCCTTGGGGGGGGACTCAAGGCGATGGAGGAGGAGGCAGGCTTCTTCATGAAGATGCTGCTCTCAGACGATTCCTATGATGATGATGGCCTTTGGGATCTTTTATGATGAACTCATTGCAAACAATGAAGACTGATCTCTCATCTTCTTGAGGTTTGATTTTATTTTATTTTGTTTTGTTCTTGAACTTATTTTGTTGAATTTCATGCTTTGGCAATACTGTAGCTTTTACATTCATGTCAATAAAGCTAATTGAATTGAATTGATGCTCTAGAGACATCTAGTACTATAGCTACTGCAATGGTGGGACTGAAAACACATGCACTAAACCTAGATGTATTTGAGGTCTTTTAAATATTTTTTAAGCATGTATTTCTATTGATTTGAACAATATGTTAAGTTCATTAAGGTTTATACAAGATATATTCTTTACAATCATTGTGTATTATATATAAGTGGTTATATTTGTAAGTGTTTAGATTATATATTTAGCAATAATTGTGTACATAATAGAGGTGTGTGGGTTGGGATGGTATTTGGCTCATGTTCTGTATGAATTGTTTTATTTTAAAAACATATATTTTTTCAATGTGATTTTTTTAACTCAGATTTTGTTACTTCGTACATGACAAATAAAACTTTTGAAATGTAAAAGTTCACTGTTCACTGTATTCCTTTGAGCGTCACATTATACTGTTGCATATATTCACTGGTTTGAGTCTTAAAGTGTTCACTCTACTCTGGAAGGGAACCTTCTTTGAAGCTAATTATATTATTATTAATTAGGACAAGTGGTTTTACAGGGCTATATATCACAATTCATCAAGTTAAAATTAAACATGAAAATGGGTAATATTTGTGCAAAGAAAGAACACACATGCTCATCCCAATAGGCCTTTGTTTAATTGTTTAATCACTTATACAGTACAGTATATAACATTACTTTGACCAGGGTCCCCAAAGGTTATAACCTTGGCCACCTCATTTTTATCTCGATTTGCCGATATGTAATCTACAAGCTTACAAACACATCGCATTGTGACAAGTCGTACTTACAGCGCATCGCTATATCATAGATTGTTTATACAGCAACACAGGGACACTATAGCGTTCAAGAGGTTAAATAAGATTCCATAAAATGCCAACAGAATTAGCACTATTGCCCCAAGCCTCAGGTATAGGTTTGTATTTGTCTTAGTTAATTATTTTAATAACCAATAAGCCAGTGGTTTTCAACCTTTTTCATATCAAGGGCCATTATTTATTCTGCATTTGATCCACAGCCATTTAATGAGATTTAGCCTCTTGGACCCAAAACTAAAGAATATTTTGTTATCGTTGACACACTGTTGACCATGCAAGCATTGGTAAGCATTGATCAAAATAACAATTCTTCTACATTCTCTAATTATGTAGACTTCTTGAAATGCAAATAATGAGAGTGTAAAATGAATAGCCTACACTCTCAAGAGTTAAAGATCTATAAGGGTCCATTTGGTTACCAACTCTCCATCATTTAGCTGGGGACCACCTGGAACCCCCTCAAGGACCATTGGTTGAAAACCACTGCACTAAGTGCTGCACTAAGCAAAGCAGTGCATTCCAGTGTCTTTGCGTAGCTTTCAACCAGTGTGTCAGGGTTAATAGACATAGTTATGTCAGACTGTGGCTTGACCTCTGAATAAGCTGTAGACTAGAACTTGTGAGTTGTAGAACTGTTAGTGTGTGTGTGTGTGTGTGTGTGTGTGTGTGTGTGTGTGTGTGTGTGTGTGTGTGTGTGTGTGTGTGTGTGTGTGTGTGTGTGTGTGTGTGTGTGTGTGTGTGTGTGTGTGTGTGCGCGCGTGTGCGTGTAGAACACTAATTTATCTGGGCTGTGGAGCTAGAAACAATAGTAGAAACAATAGTTACATAATAACAGTGAGTTAAGTCCAGGTGTGTCTTTGCAATGCAATCTGATCATTCTATATAACATGCGGTCATCACTGCACTCAGAGAAAAGCATACAATAGTTTCAAAGTCAATATGAAAAACAAATCAATAAATAATTGTTTACATAAACAACAATACAGACAAACAGACCAAAAAGGTGCTTTGCTTATAACAAAAGCAATTTCAAATCAAATTCCAATAAATGTGATTAATCCAATGAACAGCAGCAGGTGTGATGTTGTGCAGTTCACAGGTACACAGACACAGTCAGTGGCATGCACAGATAGACACTAGGGGGTGCTAGAGCACCCCCTGCCCTTTTGGCAATTTTGCTCTTAAAACAAAAAGAAAAAAAAGTTTTATTTTTTTTCTTAATTTGTAGTGTGTGGACCATGGTGACATTGATCAAATCTTGATAAAAAAACGCTTCTACTATATTATTTAGGCCCCCACACAATCTAAAGCTATGTGTTTCTATGTCAGTGGTTCTTCGATTAAAGAAAAATAGCAGACCTACAAGCTCGTAGCGCGCCACTCGGTGGCGCGCTATGAGCTTGTAGATCTGCTATTTTTCAATAGCTATAAAGCACCAAAATGGGTTCCCACCCCAAAATGCGCTGCACAAGGTGCCATTTTTTTCACTTGAGCACCTGCCCCTCTAAATGTCTGTGCACGCCACTGGACACAGTGACTCAGTTGTTAACCCATTTAGACCTGAGTTAAAAACATTCACTTTGAAAGAATATATATTCAAAGATTTGCGCCACATTTTTACGATTTTTCAAAAATAGCAGACCTACAAGCTTGTAGCGCACCACTCGGTATGGCGCGCTATGAGCTTGTAGATCTAATATAGCTAAATTATAACATAATGTTTATAATACCAAAAGGGGTTCCCGCCAGTGTTGTTTTTGGCAGGCATTTTTTAGATTTAGTCAGTCTTAGTCTTTTGGAAAAATGCTTAATTAGTCTTAGTCAGTCTTAGTCATTTGGAAAAATGCTTAATTAGTCTTAGTCAGTCTTAGTCATTTCTATCCTTGATAGTTTTAGTCAACGGAAACTCCTAAGGGTTTTAGTCAGTTTAGTAAAAGGTTTTAGTCCAGTTTGTCAAAAAATAAAAAAATGTCTTTAAATAAAATGTCTATAGCGTACAGGTATTAATTAGAGCTGGGACTCGATTAAAAAAATTAATCTAATGAATCAGAGGCTTTGTAGTTAATCTCGATTAATCACATTTTAATCGCATATCATTATTTGGCCCAAGAACTGTGAGAGAGCCATTTTTTTTAATGGATTTTGGTATACTAGTGAATCAATGAATAGTGAATACATAAGTTTAAGCAATAAAACATTGTTTTTGTAGTAATAATATCTCAAAATTAATAATTTATATACAGCTTTTCTGAGTACCCAAAAATGCTTTACAAGGGGGACATGAATCAAAAACAACTTTATTAAAGGAAAAACACTAAGTAAATAAAAATAAATAGCTGGGGGAAGTAATATTGAAGGTTTGGATGGTGGGGGCATGCCTCTGAGAGTTTTGGGGAATGCATCCACAGGGTTTGGGGGGGGCTTCAATTGGTGCAGCAAATATGTGACATGACCATAAGAAAACACCTCTGTGTTTCTTCCGTGGACATACAGTAACAGCCATAGCAGATTTTACATTTTATTTGGCCATAACCGTTTAGTTAGAAACCATGTCTTTGATGAATTGAACAATGTGGACCCTGTTGTAAACAAGTGTAATGCTTAATTGGGTCGTCCACTCACAGTTGACAGTCTTTGTAATGAGTTTGTGCTTAAAATGTACTGTAAATTCTACAAACTGTTAATAAATATTTCAATCAATCAATCAATCAATGTCATCTGGTCGGGTACTTGAACTGCTACTGGGAGTTGGAATGACATTAGCTCTGATCCATAGTGTTAGAAGGAGGAAAGTAGGCTTTCACATCTATTTTAAAAACGAGGGGCACACAGCTTCCGCGGGTGTGAGTGAGGGGAAAGGATCAAATTAAGCACCATAGAACTCCTGAGTCCTAACTACACTATCGACCAGAGCTGCTGTTGTTGATTGACGTTAGCTTCCAGGCTAGGCTCGGTGCAACATGTTTCGCATTGAGCCGACACTGGAGGCTTGACGAGGTGCGGTGATATGTGAATTCTTTATTGAATAATTGCACACAACTGTGCTGTAATCCACGCTATCATCGGATAGCCTTTTAAATCCTATTTCCAATCAACGGGGACAAGCAAAGTGATCTCAGCGGTGCCGTCTTCCCCCAGTCTGGTGGTGGTCTGAAGAGGACACGCACACAGAGTCGAAATGGGACGGTGTGTGTGTGGGTGTGTGTGTGTGTGTGTGTGTGTGTGTGTGTGTGTGTGTGTGTGTGTGTGTGCATGCATGCAGATGGGCGTGACCAACTAGGAAAGGAGACTGGAGAGGAGGATAGCGGCGAGAGCAGTGACATTATTGGCGGAACATTTTCATGCATTTAAAACTTTGTTCGTCAATCCACTAACATTTTCGTGCAGCCTCGTCTTGTCAACAATAACACACACACGTCTCGTCATCGTCATCAAACAGAGCTACGGTATTTAGCTCGTCAGCGTCAGTCTTGTCCCGAAATATTTTAGGGTCGTTCGTTTTAGTCCGTCTTAGTCCTGGCAAAAGGGGCGTTGACGTCGTCATTTACGTTATCGTCAGTCCTGACGAAAACAACACTGGTTCCCGCCCAAAATGGGTTGCTATAATGCCAGTTTCTAAATAGTGATGCTTAGTTCTTAAGCATCTTAGTATTGCTCAACACAGGCTTTCTTTTTTCCAGAAAAGAGTAGAAAAGTGTTGACACTAACAGTTGCTCGTCTGTGGCAAGTAAATAAAATGTTTGGGCAAGTGTCATTTGCTCTCAGGTTGCCCGACAGGCAAGTGCATTCTATATTCGTTACATATTATTGGCTATTCATGAACAATGCTAACTTTTCATGACTATCGGTTTCAAAGTGACTGTCGCCAATCAGCAGTTATCGATTGGATTTATTTATTTGTCCACAAGTGTACATTTTCCCTATCATTAATAATCGACAATTTACTTTTCGGGCAAGTGGGCCTGACCTTTGGGCAAGTAGAACAGTGACCTGTAGTTTCCCGTTGGGCAAGTGTGTCTGAGACCTATAGTGTCAACCCCTGGAAGATGACCAAAACATATCAACGGATAAATTGGATTGCACAGACTATACAGTGACTATACACAGATTAAAGATTAATCCAAACAGAAAAGTCCTATCTGATTGTATTAAACGACTTTAAACAACGTTAAACTCACTTTGCCACTCACTTTATGCATGCGCATCATACCCTCTATTGCAGAATTTGTCACAGCTCACAATCACATTTGAATAAATGTTGTGATACAGATAAGATGAAATACTGTCTGCTTTGCTCAAAGCCAACAGCCAATAATACTTCAAGACATCTCGTAATACTCCATGGAGGGATAGCCTCGGTCCCTTAAAGGAGAATTCCATGCTAGAATGCTTTCTTATCTTTCTTACCTTTCTTTGTAGTCGTTACGTCCCCACCAAAGAGGTCCAGGTGTTTTTTTTGTGCAAAAACTCCTTATTGGCTATTTTCCCTACCATAAGCCCTCAATGAATTGCATTGGATTGAATGGGAATTGAATGGGGCTATGGGGTGTTATGCTAGTTCACTTATTTCCATCGAAAGAAGTAGTAAAGTGTGCCGCTTGGGATATTATTACATTATGAAGAGAGGAAATAATAAGCGAATTAGCACAACACCCCATAGCCCCATTCAATTCCCATTCAATTCAATGCAATTAATGTAGGGCTTATGGTAGGGGAAATTGCCAATCAGGAGCTTTTGCACAAAAAAACACCTGGACCTCTTTGGTGGGGACGTAACAACTACAAAGAAAGGTAAGAAAGCCTTTTAGTATGGAATTCTCCTTTAAGGGATAAAGCTATGTTTTATATCATACAATTTCAAGACAAACAAGAAGGAAACTTTGCACATAATCAACCAAATGGACAACATTTGTACACACCATTTGGTTCCAAACTATCATTTAACTGGGGACCCCCTTGAACTCCCTCAAGGACCCCTGGGGGTCCCCGGACCCCACTTTGGGAACCTCCTCTTAAAGTTCTACATTTAAGAGGTTATTGCTGAGTTGATATTTGGACAGGGAGTTATTAACACACAATAATATGCTTTATATCAAATTGTATTATATTTACTAACTTTAGTGTTGACCTTGCACAGTAGGCTTTATTCGAGCCTTCGTCATCATCACGTCACGTGGGAAAGCAGGACACCACGTGACAGGAAGAAGTTCAAGATGTAGCGGTTGATTGGCTCCGTCTTTTGAGCTAATTTAGAACTTCCTGTCTGAGAGCTAGCTAATTTAAGACATCCGGTTGCCTTCAGAATAAAATAAGGTTATTTAATTAATAATTATTACATTACATTATTAGTATTATTATTACATTACAGTTATTGTAAAGACACACATTATGTTTCTGTGTAAAAATAAGTAATTAAATAACATCAAAAAGTTATCTAAATGGATAAATGCTATTCACTGGAGTGAATATTCTATTATATTCTAAAAACGACTTATAAATCCTAAAGCCTTGTTTATACTTCACTGTGCAACGGTCCTATGCTGGACAATAGCAGATATGCAAACTCACAGCACATCTCATTCAAGACACTGAACTTGCAGATCTGCCATTTTTGAACACACTATAAAGTTAACCATTTATCATGCTGCTCGATCTACGTGGCACTGCATTCTGTGACATTAAACCAAATGGCATTTTCCACTCTATGACACTACTGTTCTACATTTTTGTCTAATAAAATAGGCTATTAATTTAATGAATCAAACTGCATTAACTAACAGAGATACTACTAACCAAGCTATCCATGTCAACATGCTCTATAGGAGTCTCAATAACAGGTATAAGTAACGTTTAATGTTTAGTAATGTTTAATGTAGCAGAAGAGGCCATTCATTGAACAGAGTTTTGCACAATTTTAACATCCCAGATCGATTGAAATATGAATCTACTGTGCTGTGCTACACCATGATATATTAAGAGTACAATAACATTCCATTGTGAATAAAAACCTATTAACCACAGTGTAATGCTAAAGGTTTCATCACAGGGCTGTCTGCTTCATGTAATATCATTAAAAGTGTTGTTGGTGACAGTTATATGAGTTGGAAGCATTAAGACCCATTTTAACCCTCAATGGCTTCCTTTCTGACAAATAACGTTATTGTAAAAAAAAAAAAAGATTCACGCGTTCATATGTAGCTATTTTGCATTAGAAGCGGATGGGACCAAGGGACCCGGATGTAACGTAAGAGGACTACAATAGATTCGCGGTTAAATCTCGCGGGCGTGGCCTCACACCGGAAGGAAGTGCCGCCGCCCTCAAATACGGAAGAGACGCGTGGAGGTAGGTTTGGTCAGTGTTTGTTTGGAACGTGCCACGTCACCATCGCGGGTCCGTCTTCGGAGCAAGTAAGTGATTAAATGTTATTTAATACTTAACGCTGTTGTTGTTTGTGTGTTCAAACGTCTATCACTTGAAGTTACTTGTTATGATGTTTATATATGATGTTTGTACGAAACTGTAAAACAGTGTTTCAGTAGCCGAATGGTTAGTGTCGAAGGTTTATAAACAACTATGCCCGGCCTCAATGTTTACTAACCGTCGACAGTACCCACTCGACTACCGAAACACGGCTTTAAAGAGTAGTATTTACATATCTAAACACAACAAGTAACTTCAAAAGTGATAACATGTTTGAGCCACGGACCACCATTTCACATTAATAGACTCTCACAATGGTGGTCAGTGGCTCAAATGGGTCTGAGAGACTAGATGGCCTCAAATGGTGGTCCGTGGCTCAAACGCTGAATAAATAATCGACTAGAGGTGAAAATAGTATTGTTTGGTAGGTAAAAGGACAAACATTCTGTGAAAATTGGCACGAAGCAACAAACATTCTTTGAAATTGGTGGGAAACGATCCCGGGCACTCATGTTAACAAAGCTCAGTCACTAACCACTATGCTACAATCAGCATTATATAATCAAAGGATCAAAAGTAGCAATCTTCTACATTCTCTAATTGTGTAGTTTTTTTGGAAATTAAGCAGATGCTTAACAACAATTGAACTATTGAGAGTGTAAAGATCTACTATTGGGGTCAATTTGGTTACCTAAATTAAATTGCTCTGTATTGTGACAGTAATCATTGCTATAGTGTGTGTTCAGTAACAGTGTTAAATAGCTCTATAGTGTGACAGTAATCATTGCTATAGTGTGTGTTCAGTAACAGTGTTAAATAGCTCTATATTGTGACAGTAAACATTGCTATAGTGTGTGTTCAGTAACAGTGTTAAATAGCTCTATATTGTGACAGTAATCATTGCTATAGTGTGTGTGTTCAGTAACAGTGTTAAATAGCTCTATATTGTGACAGTAATCATTGCTATAGTGTGTGTTCAGTAACAGTGTTAAATAGCTCTATAGTGTGACAGTAATCATTGCTATAGTGTGTGTTCAGTAACTTGCAACACAGCAGCCAAGTATATGCAGAACACATATACACGCATTTGACATAACACAAACAACAAGACAATTTACATACATAAAGACATGAAGAAAAGAGCAATATCCACCGCTTAGATTATCCTGTGGCTACTACAACTCCTGATTAAACCCTTTTCTATTTATTAAAGAGCTGGAGAGACAGGAATATTCCTGTTACTGAACACACACTATAGCAATTATTACTGTCACAATAACTTTGTACTTTTGCTACTGATGTTTGTGTGCAACATTTGAGCTGGTGTCAAGTCACCTTAATTCAAGTGATAGATTATATACAGGGGCATGCCATATGGTCTACCTGCACAGCCTTTGTGATTACTGGTAGATCACGATGTACCTTTTGGGCACCCCTGCAATACAGGATTCCTGTCCAGAATTGTTTTTTATTAAATATAGAGGGTTTAAGTGTAGGGTTTGTCATGTTGGTGTTCTCTATAACTTTTCGTCCTGGGCATGACGTTAAACTGTCCAGTGTAACTCCAAGTTACATGGGGTGGGTATGGTTTGAGAGTTTGTGATGCTCAGTTCTTTTTTTGCGTCTCGGTTCCTCAGGTGGAAGCTGCATAGTTGGGTTTTTGATGGGTTGGGTTTCAAGTGGCTGGTCGTTTGTTTAGATATTGAAAAGGAGGGGGGCGAGCGCGCTACCTTGTGGGAGGCCGTTCTTTTCGGCTTTCCATTTACTCCTCTGGTCATTTAACTGAACATAGAAGCGCCTGTTGTTGAGGAGGCTTTTCCTGACCATTGTGCGGTGTTGGACAGTGTCGTAGGCAGCAGAGAGATCTCTGAATGCTGCTCCAGTTATTTGTTTCCCCTCAAACCCATCCTCAATGTGTTGGGTGAGGTTGAGCTCTGTCCAGCACAGGAGCGGCTGGGACGGAAACCAGCTTGGTCTTTAGTCAGCTTGGTATCTATGAGTGGCAACAAGGCATTGGAGTAGCAGCTTCTCATATAGCCTTGTAGGTGATGCAGAGGGAAATGGGTCGGTAGCTCTTTGTGGATAATGGGTCTATGCCAGGTTTAGGGATTGCAACCACGTTGGCCTTTTCCCAGACAGAAGGGATGGTTTTCTGTGCTATGCATGTGTTCAGCATCCCCACAAGCCAGGTCTTTGCGTTGGGTCCCAGGTGCTGTAACATTTCTGCCAGTAGGTCATCAATCCCTGCTGCTTTTCCGGGTTTCAACTTTCCCATTGCAGTTTCAAGTTCTTCTAGGTCGAAGGGTTTGGTTTGAGGGCTGGCTGATTGTGGTTGGTCTGATACCACTGTGCGATGGTATTCTCCTGTGGGTCGGTGGCGGTCTTGGTCACAACTGGTGGCCAACAGTTGTAACCAACACCGCCACCGACCCACATAGTATACCATCGCACAGTGGTATCAGACCAACCACAATCAGCCAGCCCTCAAACCAAACCCTTCGACTTAGAAGAACGTGAAACTGCAATGGGAAAGTTGAAACCCGGAAAAGCAGCAGGGATTGATGGCATACTGGCAGAAATGATACAGCACCTGGGACCTATCGCAAGGACCTGGCTTGTGGGGATGCTGAACACATGCATAGCACAGAAAACCATCCCTTCTGTTTGGAAAAAGGCTGGAGTAGTTGCAATCCCTAAACCTGGCAAAGACCCATTATCCCCGAAGAGCTACCGACCCATTTCCCTCCTCTGCATCACCTACAAGCTCTATGAGAGGCACTACAATTTCTGAACAGACTATATTTACATCAATATGTCTGGGTCCCCACCTACTCACTCAGGGTTGACGTGTCACACCTGCAGTGATGGGAGGGGCACCAAAATGTGGTATTTTGATTGTTTAATGGGGGCACTCCCTTAGTATAAAAGTGTATGTTTTGTGTACACATGACCTGATGAAGATCAAATGGATCGAAACGCTGTCAGTATTTCAACAAAGAACGTCTTTCTTATACCTGTGGTGTGCGGGCTCCATCCAATACCTACACCAGTTGTGATGCAACAGAGTTTGCTGTGACCGTTGTGAATTATGGGTGGTGTGGTTTTTGCCAAGACGGTGGATTGTGGCCCATGCCTTCCTGCTGTTATTTGACATGTTGGTGTTCTCTATATCTTTTCGTCCTGGGCATGACGTTAAACTGTTCCGTTCGAGAGGACCAGCGACCCTCGAATGTAAACGGCCACGAAAGGAAATTATGTGTGTGTGAGGTGTTCTCTATAGGTTGGGTTTCAGGTGGTTGTATTGTAGTAGCTTGACATTTCTTGGAGGGCACTTTCAAGGACAGACTCAATCTTCTGGAAGTCTGCTTGTTGGGTCGTAATGCAGAGGTTGTCGGCGTAGATGAAACGCTGGCATTAGGCTTTGGGTAGTGGCTGGTCGTTTGTGTAGATATTGAAAAGGAGGGGGGCGAGCACGCTACCTTGTTGGAGGCCGTTCTTTTGGGCTTTCCATTTACTCCTCTGGTCATTTAACTGGACATAGAAGCGCCTGTTGTTGAGGAGGCTTTTCCTGACCATTGTGCGGTGTTGGACAGTGTCGTAGGCAGCAGAGAGATCTCTGAATGCTGCTCCAGTTATTTGTTTCCCCTCAAACCCATCCTCAATGTGTTGGGTGAGGTTGAGCTCTGTCCAGCACAGGAGCGGCTGGGACGGAAACCAGCTTGGTCTTTAGTCAGCTTGGTATCTATGAGTGGCAACAAGGCGTTGGAGTAGCAGCTTCTCATATAGCCTTGTAGGTGATGCAGAGGGAAATGGGTCGGTAGCTCTTTGTGGATAATGGGTCTTTGCCAGGTTTAGGGATTGCAACCACTTTGGCCTTTTCCCAGACAGAAGGGATGGTTTTCTGTGCTATGCATGTGTTCAGCATCCCCACAAGCCAGGTCTTTGCGTTGGGTCCCAGGTGCTGTAACATTTCTGCCAGTAGGTCATCAATCCCTGCTGCTTTTCCGGGTTTCAACTTTCCCATTGCAGTTTCAAGTTCTTCTAGGTCGAAGGGTTTGGTTTGAGGGCTGGCTGATTGTGGTTGGTCTGATACCACTGTGCGATGGTATTCTCCTGTGGGTCGGTGGCGGTCTTGGTCACAACTGGTGGCCAACAGTTGTAACCAACACCGCCACCGACCCACATAGAATACCATCGCACAGTGGTATCAGACCAACCACAATCAGCCAGCCCTCAAACCAAACCCTTCGACTTAGAAGAACGTGAAACTGCAATGGGAAAGTTGAAACCCGGAAAAGCAGCAGGGATTGATGGCATACTGGCAGAAATGATACAGCACCTGGGACCTATCGCAAGGACCTGGCTTGTGGGGATGCTGAACACATGCATAGCACAGAAAACCATCCCTTCTGTTTGGAAAAAGGCTGGAGTAGTTGCAATCCCTAAACCTGGCAAAGACCCATTATCCCCGAAGAGCTACCGACCCATTTCCCTCCTCTGCATCACCTACAAGCTCTATGAGAGGCACTACAATTTCTGAACAGACTATATTTACATCAATATGTCTGGGTCCCCACCTACTCACTCAGGGTTGACGTGTCACACCTGCAGTGATGGGAGGGGCACCAAAATGTGGTATTTTGATTGTTTAATGGGGGCACTCCCTTAGTATAGGCATTAGGCATTGGGTAGTGGCTGGTCGTTTGTGTAGATATTGAAAAGGAGGGGGGCGAGCACGCTACCTTGTTGGAGGCCGTAATTTTGGGCTTTCCATTTACTCCTCTGGTCATTTAACTGGACATAGAAGCGCCTGTTGTTGAGGAGGCTTTTCCTGACCATTGTGCGGTGTTGGACAGTGTCGTAGGCAGCAGAGAGATCTCTGAATGCTGCTCCAGTTATTTGTTTCCCCTCAAACCCATCCTCAATGTGTTGGGTGAGGTTGAGCTCTGTCCAGCACAGGAGCGGCTGGGACGGAAACCAGCTTGGTCTTTAGTCAGCTTGGTATCTATGAGTGGCAACAAGGCGTTGGAGTAGCAGCTTCTCATATAGCCTTGTAGGTGATGCAGAGGGAAATGGGTCGGTAGCTCTTTGTGGATAATGGGTCTTTGCCAGGTTTAGGGATTGCAACCACTTTGGCCTTTTCCCAGACAGAAGGGATGGTTTTCTGTGCTATGCATGTGTTCAGCATCCCCACAAGCCAGGTCTTTGCGTTGGGTCCCAGGTGCTGTAACATTTCTGCCAGTAGGTCATCAATCCCTGCTGCTTTTCCGGGTTTCAACTTTCCCATTGCAGTTTCAAGTTCTTCTAGGTCGAAGGGTTTGGTTTGAGGGCTGGCTGATTGTGGTTGGTCTGATACCACTGTGCGATGGTATTCTCCTGTGGGTCGGTGGCGGTCTTGGTCACAACTGGTGGCCAACAGTTGTAACCAACACCGCCACCGACCCACATAGAATACCATCGCACAGTGGTATCAGACCAACCACAATCAGCCAGCCCTCAAACCAAACCCTTCGACTTAGAAGAACGTGAAACTGCAATGGGAAAGTTGAAACCCGGAAAAGCAGCAGGGATTGATGGCATACTTGCAGAAATGATACAGCACCTGGGACCTATCGCAAGGACCTGGCTTGTGGGGATGCTGAACACATGCATAGCACAGAAAACCATCCCTTCTGTTTGGAAAAAGGCTGGAGTAGTTGCAATCCCTAAACCTGGCAAAGACCCATTATCCCCGAAGAGCTACCGACCCATTTCCCTCCTCTGCATCACGTCTTTCTTATACCTGTGGTGTGCGGGCTCCATCCAATACCTACACCAGTTGTGATGCAACAGAGTTTGCTGTGACCGTTGTGAATTATGGGTGGTGTGGTCTTTGCCAAGACGGTGGATTGTGGCCCATGCCTTCCTGCTGTTATTTGTCATTATGGTGTTCTCTATATCTTTTCGTCCTGGGCATGACGTTAAACTGTTCCGTTTGAGAGGACCGGCGACCCTCGAATGTAAACAGGTGTTGGGACAGGGTCAGGTGTTGTCTTGATGCATCCTATGATGATGCCACAGGTGTCATTTAGGGCTGTGTCGACCAATTTGGTGTGACGGGATAGGCTTGTAGGTGATGCAGAGGAGGGAAATGGGTCGGTAGCTCTTTGGGGATAATGGGTCTTTGCCAGGTTTAGGGATTGCAACCACTTTGGCCTTTTTCCAGACAGAAGGGATGGTTTTCTGTGCTATGCATGTGTTCAGCATCCCCACAAGCCAGGTCTTTCCGTTAGGTCCCAGGTGCTGTATCATTTCTGCTAGTAGGTCATCAATCCCTGCTGCTTTTCCGGGTTTCAACTTTCCCATTGCAGTTTCACGTTCTTCTAGGTCGAAGGGTTTGGTTTGAAGGCTGGCTGATTGTGGTTGGTCTGATACCACTGTGCAATGGTATTCTCCTGTGGGTTGGTGGCGGTCTTGGTCACAACTGGTGGCCAACAGTTGTAACCAACACCGCCACCGACCCACATAGAATACCATCGCACAGTGGTATCAGACCAACCATAATCAGCCATCACTCAAACCAAACCCTTCGACCTAGAAGAACTTGAAACTGCAATGGGAAAGTTGAAACCCGGAAAAGCAGCAGGGATTGATGACCTACTGGCAGAAATGATACAGCACCTGGGACCTAACTCAAGGCCCTGGCTTGTGGGGATGCTGAACACATGCACAGCACAGAAAACCACCCCTTCTGTCTGGAAAAAGGCCAAAGTGGTTGCAATCCCTAAACCTGGCAAAGACCCATTATCCCCGAACAGCTACCGACCCATTTCCCTCCTCTGCATCACGTCTTTCTTATACCTGTGGTGTGCGGGCTCCATCCAATACCTACACTAGTTGTGATGCAACAGAATTTGCTGTGACCGTTGTGAATTATGGGTGGTGTGGTCTTTGCCAAGACGGTGGATTGTGGCCCATGCCTTCCTGCTGTTATTTGTCATTTGTCATTATGGTGTTCTCTATATCTTTTCGTCCTGGGCATGACGTTAAACTGTTCCGTTTGAGAGGACCGGCGACCCTCGAATGTAAACAGCCACGAAAGGAAACTGTGTGTGTGAGGTGTTCTCTATCATTTCATTCCAGACTTCACTGTCTATCTCCTGTGTTTTCCATTCATCTTGAGCGTTACACAGTCGTCTGATGTGCGGGGGGAGGTGCTGGCTAGCGCATAAAGGCACGGACGGGACAGGTGTTTTCTTGACCCATCCCGTGATGATGCGACAGGTGTCATTTAGGGCTGTGTCGACCAATTTGGTGTGACGTGATCGGCTCCAGCTTGAGCAGGAATACTCTGCTGTAGAGAAAGACAGGGCCATGGCAGTTGCACGGATTGTTTGTGGGTCTGCGCCCCACTTGGGAGTTCACTAGTTTTCACAGGATGTTATTGTGGGTGTTGACCGTGGCTTTTGTGTTCTCCAGGTGTTTTTTTGAAGAAGAGTGTCCTGTCCAGTGTAACTCCAAGATACATGGGGTGGGTATGGTTGGAGAGTTTGTGACCATCCCAAGTGACGCTCAGTTCTTTTCTCGCGTCTCGGTTCCTCAGGTGGAAGCTGCATAGTTGGGTTTGTGTGTCTTTCTTTTTCTGTCTTTCTTTCTTAGGACGGAGATCAAGGTAGACGCCATAGGAAGGCTCAACACTAGCCGATGCCCCTAGAGATCCATCCCAAAGCTTCCCTCAGGGAGCACAGCAAGCCAGCTAGCCAGCAAGCCTGCCCAGTCAGCCAACGCAGCCAGTCAGCTCCGCCAGTCAGCCAGTGTAGAAAGTCAGGCTGCCAAGCCAGAGCATATCAGCCCTTGCAGTCAGCCATTGCAGCCATACCAGCCTTGCTCAGTCAGCTCAGCCAGGCCTCTCTGGAGGCCTGGCTCTCTGTCTGCCTGGCCCGGTCTGCCCTGCCCTGCCTTGCAGCAACAGAACCAGCCTTTCTGGAAAGCCAGCCAGCTCAGAATGCGAGCTGAGCAAGCCAGTGCAGCAGCAAGCCCAGACTAGGTTACCGCAGCCTTACTGTGCAGCCACAGCCACTCAGTCTAGACCAGCAGGAGCTGGCCAGGCTCCAACCCTTGCAGCGCAGCCTTAGGCCGGACAGTCCCCCTGCCTGCACTTTGTTGCCTTCCTGGCCTGTCTGCCTGCCTAGGCGCCTCGGTCTTCCTGTCTGTCTGCCTTGGCCTGCCAGTCTGAAACTGGTTTAGACTAACTGCGTGCTTGCCAGCTGCGCTGGCTTGCTGAGCTCGTATTCTGAGCTGGCTGGCTTGCCAGCAAGGCTGGTTCTGTTGCTGCAAGGCAGGGCGGGGCAGACCGGGCCAGGCAGACAGAGAGCCAGGCCTCGAGAGAGGCCTGGCTGAGCTGACTGAGCAAGGCTGGTATGGCTACAATGGTTGACTGCAAGGGCTGATGTGCGCTGGCTTGGCAGCCTGACTTTCTACACTGGCTGACTGGCGGAGCTGGCTGGCTGCGTTGGCTGACTGGGCGGGCTTGCTGGCTAGCTGGCTTGCTGGACTCCCTGAGGGAAGCTTTGGGATGGATCTCTAGGGGCATCGGCTTGTGTTGAGCCTTCCAACGGCGTCTACCTTGCTCTTCGTCCTAAGAAAGAAAGACAGAAAAAGAAACACACACACAAACTCAACTATGCAGCTTCCACATGAGGAAGGCAGGCAGGCACGCAGGCAGGCACAAGCTGCCTGCGTGCTTGCTTCGCCCTCCAGTTGCTGCTCCAGTTATTTGTTTTCCCTCAAACCCATCCTCAATGTGTTGGGTGAGGTTGAGCTCTGTCCAGCACAGGACGGGACGGAAACCAGCTTGGTCTTTAGTCAGCTTGGTGTCTATGAGTGGTATGAGGCGTTGGAGTAGCAGCCTCTCTTGTAGGTGATGCAGAGGAGGGAAATGGGTCGGTAGCTCTTTGAGGATGATGGGTCTTTGCCAGGTTTGGGGATTGCAACCACTTTGGCTTTTCTCCAGACAGAAGGGATGGTTTTCTGTGCCATGCATGTGTTCAGCATCCCCACGAGCCAGGTCTTTGCGTTAGGTTCCAGGTGCTGTATAATTTCTGCCAGTATGTCATCAATCCCTGCTGCTTTTCCGGGTTTCAACTTTCCCATTGCAGTTTTGAGTTCTTCTAGGTCGAAGGGTTTGGTTTGAGGGCTGGCTGATTGTGGTTGGTCTGATACCACTGTGCGATGGTATTCTCCTGTGGGTCGTGGCGGTGTTGGTTACGACTGTTGGCCACCAGTTGTGATGCAACAGAGTTCGCTGTGACCGTTGTGAATTATGGGTGGCTCCCTGAGGTCCTTGATCGCCATTGGGTCCAACAGTGGTCATTGAAGCGTGCACACACATGCACACATGCACCTACACACACAGGGGCACATGCGTATGCACACCTGGACCTTTAAATGAACAACAACACAAAAACTAAGGCACTGGTGTCGGACTTCTGGTTTACCGGAACGGGGTTCAACTCCCTGCAGTGCCCTGCTCAATGTGTTGTATTTCATTCATTGGTCCATGGTCTCAGGTCATTGAGCGGCACGCTATAGTGTGCGATTCTTCATCATTGTTGAGGATTTTTTAAAGGTGAAAATCAAGGAAAAGCAAAAGGCTATAGTCCATGGTCACGGACCGCATACTGGTCAAGGTCATTTATACTGGTGAAGATCATTTACTAGTCTTCTAAAGGTCATTTATACTGGTGAAGATCATTTACTAGTCTTCTAAAGGTCATTTATACTGGTCAAGGTCATTTACTAGTCTCATGAAGGTAATTTATACTGGTCAGTCATATACTGGTCACGGTAATTTATACTGGTCAAGGTCATTTGTACTTGTCAAGGTCATTTATACTGCTCAAGGTCATTTACTAGTCTTATTGAAGGTCATTTATACTGCTCAAGGTTATTGATCAATATCAATGACCTTGATGACCCCAAGGTCATTAAGTGGCATGCTATAGTGCGCGATTCTTCATCATTGTTCACGATTTGAAAAAAGGTTAAATCGCGGAAAAGCGAAAGGCTATAGTCCATAGTCTCGGAGGGCATACAAAAATGTGTGGTGCTATACAGGCCGTTCTGGAAAATTTGGGACAGAGGTTCATCGTTGGCATCCAGGGAGTGTGTGTGCAAAATTTGGCATCGACCGGGTTAATGGTGCTGGAGATTAGCTGTTAACAAACTGACGGACACACACACACACACACTCACTCACAGTGCAAAACATACTCTATCCCCATGGCTTTGGCCTGGTGCCATACCGTTATTAATTATTGCCTACAATGTCAATTGTGAAATTACTTTACCGTTGCAATGCAAAATTTACATTTCAACGAATGGACCTCGTAAAACAAAACAAAAACCAAGGCACTGGTTGTGGTACTTCTGGTTTACCGGAATGGGGTTCAACTCCCTGCAGTGCTCTGCTCAATTTGTTGTATTTACATGGTTCATTTTTATTTTCTGCTCATTGTGTTGCCTTTTCATAGATGATAACCCCCAGGTTCTTTAATGTGTTTGCACTCCCTACAGTTAGGTTACCAAGTCTATTTATTTATTATTTCTGTTCACTAGAACTAGAACCAATTACCAAAGTAGGCTTTCTAATGACACAACTCGCCTTTGTTTTTATGTGTAGCAAAAACGTTCTTTTTATTTACGCCAAAGAGTAGAGGCTGGTCTGCATTCATGCGAGCGGGGAAGTTTAGAGTAACATAGCTCTAAATGAAACGCATTAGAGCTATGGACCAGAGCTAGTAGTCATAGCACTTCATGGTATATGCATAGTTTATATAGTTTCATTATAGATATATTAAACAGAGAGGACTGGAGTCAATTGGGTTATATTATGTTTAACACTAATTTGAAGCTGTCAAAATCTGACAGACTTCTGGCGGCCATGGCCACGCCCACCTTTTGGTAACGCCCACTTTCGGCCAAGCCCACAAAAAGGACCCCCCATGTCATTTGCCAGGCAGGCTCCACTCTCAGACAGATATTTGGCTCCGTCTTATGAGCTAATTTAGAACTTCCTGTCTGAGAGCTAGCTAATTTAAGACATCCGGTTGCCTTCAGAATAAAATAAGGTTATTTAATTCGTTAATTAAATAATTGTCAATGCCCCAAGGCACAGCACTTTTTTGAGCGTTGACCCCAGTAGAAGGTCTGCTGCTGTGAATTTTACACCTCTCTCGCTTAGCGGAGAGTGGGGTGTGGTAGAGGACATCTCCCCGAACACGTGGGTATGTCCAGATAGTTGCCTCGCGGAGGCCTCTTTGTCCAGTGTCCATTCTGGGTCCGGAAACGGTACTTTTTGTCAGCATTGACCCCAGTAGAAGGTCTGCTGCTGTGAATTTTACACCTCTCCCGCTTAGCGGAGAGTGTGGTGTGGTAGAGGACATCTCCCCGAACGCGTGGGTATGTCCAGATAGTTGCCTCGCGGAGGCCTCTTTGTCCAGTGTCCATTCTGGGTCCGGAAACGGTACTTTTTTCAGCGTTGACCACAGTAGAAGGTCTGCTGCTGTGAATTTTACACCTCTCCCGCTTAGCGGAGAGTGGGGTGTGGTACAGGACATCTCCCCGAACGCGTGGGTATGTCCAGATAGTTGCCTCGCGGAGCCGTCTTTTGTCCAGTGTCCATTCTGGGTCCGGAAACGGTACTTTTTGTCAGCCTTGACCCCAGTAGAAGGTCTGCTGCTGTGAATTTTACACCTCTCCCGCTTAGCGGAGAGTGTGGTGTGGTAGAGGACATCTCCCCGAACGTGTGGGTATGTCCAGATAGTTGCCTCGTGGAGGCCTCTTTGTCCAGTGTCCATTCTGGGTCCGGAAACGGTACTTTTTGTCAGCATTGACCCCAGTAGAAGGTCTGCTGCTGTGAATTTTACACCTCTCCCGCTTAGCGGAGAGTGGGGTGTGGTACAGGACATCTCCCCGAACGCGTGGGTATGTCCAGATAGTTGCCTCGCGGAGCCGTCTTTTGTCCAGTGTCCATTCTGGGTCCGGAAACGGTACTTTTTGTCAGCCTTGACCCCAGTAGAAGGTCTGCTGCTGTGAATTTTACACCTCTCCCGCTTAGCGGAGAGTGTGGTGTGGTAGAGGACATCTCCCCGAACGTGTGGGTATGTCCAGATAGTTGCCTCGCGGAGGCCTCTTTGTCCAGTGTCCATTCTGGGTCCGGAAACGGTACTTTTTGTCAGCATTGACCCCAGTAGAAGGTCTGCTGCTGTGAATTTTACAC
Organism: Protomyctophum parallelum; assembly: GCF_964188405.1. Lineage (NCBI taxonomy): Eukaryota > Metazoa > Chordata > Actinopteri > Myctophiformes > Myctophidae > Protomyctophum > Protomyctophum parallelum. Next base: position 8,658,934 of record NC_139702.1, read on the forward strand.
CTCTCCCGCTTAGCGGAGAGTGTGGTGTGGTAGAGGACATCTCCCCGAACGTGTGGGTATGTCCAGATAGTTGCCTCGCGGAGGCCTCTTTGTCCAGTGTCCATTCTGGGTCCGGAAACGGTACTTTTTTCAGCGTTGACCACAGTAGAAGGTCTGCTGCTGTGAATTTTACACCTCTCCCGCTTAGCGGAGAGTGGGGTGTGGTACAGGACATCTCCCCGAACGCGTGGGTATGTCCAGATAGTTGCCTCGCGGAGCCGTCTTTTGTCCAGTGTCCATTCTGGGTCCGGAAACGGTACTTTTTGTCAGCCTTGACCCCAGTAGAAGGTCTGCTACTGTGAATTTTACACCTCTCCCGCTTAGCGGAGAGTGGGGTGTGGTATAGGACATCTCCCCGAACGCGTGGGTATGTCCAGATAGTTGCCTTGCGGAGCCGTCTTTTGTCCAGTGTCCACTTTATAAAGTCCATGCACTCCAGTGAATAGCATTTATCCATTTAGATAACTTTATTATTATTATTATAAGGATTTAATTACTTATTCTTACACAGAAACATAATGTGTGTCTTATAGCATCATATAGCATCATTTAAATGCTTAATTTGTAGTTTTAATGTGCAAATTAAACTTTTTTTCAATACTCTAGAGGGTACTCTTATTTTGAAGAGATCGTCCACCGGAAGTCTTAAATTAGCTCACTAGATTAGCTCACTAGACGCTGCCCGGTTGATTTGTGAGTAAACAAACTAACATGCCAGTTTATCATGATAAAATAACTCTGTGCACCCGTTTGTGTAGCAGCTAGCTAAACGAGCACTGCGATGGTGAATTATTATCTGTACCTTCACGGGAAAGGTACATGCATTTCATCTCTGGACTCTGGAGAGAACGTCCAGATGCTCGTTACATGTTAGCATCATGAGCTAACTAACAACAACAACAGTAACATCATGGACGACTCTGACCAGGACTTCGTGGATCTATGTTCCAACTTCAAGCTGCTGAAACGAGTTCGCAGGAAACCAAACGACACCACCGCGGTGGCGGCACCGAGAAACACACAGCCTCAGCAGCCCTCCGCCTCAACTCAGCCCAGAGACACCAACAAACGAAAGAGAATTAAGAGAGATGTCGAATCCTCCACTGGATCTGCTGCTGCCAGTTCCAACAAGGCGCTACCTAACGAAGAACTTGAAGCTAAACAGCCAGATGTCACTGGAAGTGCTGGAGAAGAAGCCCCCATGGGGCTGCCTGTTTCTGCTGGCGAGTCCAAGGCAACAATCGACATTACTGAGAAGGCTGCAGGGGCCAAAGAGAAAGTGCTCTTCAGAATGCAGCAGTTTAAGAGAGTCAGCCCACAGAAGATGATGCACAGAGAGAAGGACCCTTCAAGAGGGACTGAGCAGGACATCACTCCTCGTCAGTCAGTACAGAAAGGTAACACACACTTCTGCAGTACACTTTAGCCTAGAATGGTATACCATATTGCATGCATTATAATAAATACAGTCATAGAACACTCAGCATTTTTCATGCATTTTCATGATGGGAAGCATCTCCATGGTATTTTAATTTGTAGACACTGTGTGACCCAATGATAAATTGCTGTGAGTTGGGGTCAGCTTTTGTCATTTGGGTATCGTATCAATTTGAAATTAGTTCAGAAAACATGTATTTAGTAAAGTATCCCCACTTTTATTCACCACATTATCTGTATGTGGCAGGGTATGGGACATACAACTGACTCTTCACCAATGATCTGTGTGAATCTGGTGGAAACGTGGCAATGTGTACTTTACTTACTACTTAATACACGTTTTCTGACTTTCTAATTGATGATGCTAGATGACAAAGGCTGATCCCAGGTTACAGCACAGCAGTTAATTATTGGATGAGTACACTGAGCCCTACAAATTAGAATGCTGCTGAGTTTAATCCCTCCACAAAATTGAACTATGGCTGTATATAGAATACATGATCCAGTCCAGTGCATGTCACTATATCAGCCATTCTAGGATTACAGTGCACAGACACTCACTGACCACATCTGCACTACACAGTGTCACGCCTCTCCATAGTGAATGGAGGTAGTGCTGCACAATTAATCACAAAAGGTTGTGGTGTAGATTCAGACACCTATGCAATCTCATTTCTAAATTTGAGAGAGAACCGTCCAATTAATTTGATTTACTTTTGCTATGAGAGAGACTTTAAGAGAGGTTGAAGTCAAGCACTTTGATGTTTAAAGCCATAGTCACAGTTGGCGCCAGGTGCTAAATTTTGAATGTAGTGATGTTCAGCAACTACAGACTAAAGACAATATACTTTTATGGAAAAGTGGAGAATCGTGTGAGAATCGTGATCTCAATTCTTGTGGTTGTGGTTCTTGTGATACACAGGAGGTGGATAATGTTTTATCTTTTTTACACGCTTTTCTCAGTTCAGCTTGCACATGCTCTTCAGTGTTAACGCAATTGTTAACATCAGCGTGCCACTAACTTTTATCTTCATGTACTCTGTGTTCAGTCACCCCGGGGCCCGCATCCTGTGGGCTGCAGGACAGTGATGAGGCCCTGGCCCTGAGGCTGCAGCCCGGGCCCTCATCCTGTGGGCCCCAGGACAGCGATGAGGCCCTGAGGCTGCAGCCCGGGCCCTCATCCTGTGGGCTCCAGGACAGCGATGAGGCCCTGAGGCTGCAGCCCGGGCCCTCGTCCTGTGGACCCCAGGACAGCGATGAGGCCCTGGCCCTGAGGCTGCAGCCCGGGCCCTCATCCTGTGGGCTCCAGGACAGCGATGAGGCCCTGGCCCTGAGGCTGCAGCAGGAGCTGGACAGAGAGGCAGCAGATGCTCAAGCTGTGGACCTGGAGGACAGAGGCCTGTTTTTCTGTCAGCTCTGTAACAGAGATCTATCCCACATGACTGCAGAGGGACGCACACAACATCTCAACAGGTCTGGGGATCAACCACTTAAGTCATATTTATATATTTACTTTATCATACAATGGTGTTGTACTGCAAAACTAACTGATGAACTAGTCCAAAATTTGTGAGTTTGAAAGTGACTTTAGAAACTTCACAACTCTAGCATCAACCTAAAAGTCATGACAAATTGATGTTGATAATATTAATTAATTTCAATCCAAATGTGTGAGCAGACTGATGACCTTGTAGTACTGTACATGGCTATGATAATATTGAGAGCCAATAGACTGACATGACATATCTGGTACAAATGGACATTTTAAATGGTCAATCACTGATCTTGTGAATCAATCATGTTTAATTATTGGCTGGTTTTATCTACTGGACTGGAGACCAAATACACTTTGTGCAAATGCAGTCCTTTCCTTATTTACCTATATGCCTTATTTACCTTATTTACCTTATTTACCTATGCTTTAAAATCATTTTATTTTGAATATCCACAAAACTGATCAGACCGAGGGAGAAGGGGATAACCACTAAAGCCCTATTTTTATGCTTAATCGTATGATTGTGTAGTGCGACGAAAAAGCCCACCAACCAGCTCACAATGGTTGGTTTAGGTGAAATGTATGATTATGCATCCTCCTCCATCAACTTGTGCCTCTCAATGTTCTTGCTACCATATTTCTCTGCAAGGTGTTTGGACGTAATTGAAGACGGCGCACCAGCACCTGCACCTGCCCCTGCCCCGAGTGTCCCAGGGTGTCCCATCTGTGGAAAGAGGTTCAAGTCCCAGAAGAGTCGATCCGTCCACCTGAAGCGCTGCTCATCAGACATGGGTGTGTCTCCAGCCGTGCTGCTGCAGGTTCTGCAGAGACAGGCCACCGAGGATCACATCGATGGCGGTGCCGCTAACCAAGCGTGAGTCTGCCCCCTTGTTGTCTTGGTGCATTTTTACAGTCACAAGCACTGCTGATGCACATCCTACTAGACTGATGAACCTCATTACTGGGCGTTGGACTGGACTTTTAACCACTTGAACCCTCTACTCGAGACGAAAAGCAAAAACGGGATCTATAAGAAAGCAGATTATTGGAGAAAATGAATGATCATCTTTGAACATTTTCACCTACAGTATGATGACATGTCCAAACTAGGGACACCAGGTTAAATGTGGTTCATGCGTTTGGCTCAAATGAGTAAACGGCTTGCCTTGATCTATGTACGGTATTTATTTTCATGAGTCATTACAGAATCCCTTCCGTACTGTAGTATACACAGTGTGATTGGTTTGTGGAGACCTGTCTTTAATCAAACTATGTCTGTTACAGTGATCTGTTCTTCTACTTTTAGTGGGCAGACCGGAAGCTCTAAGAGGAAAGGACCAACAGATCCTGATTTGCCAGCCAAGAAGCGAAGAAAAGCCCAAAAGAAGGCCCAGCCCATGGATGAGGAGACCATGGTTGCCCTGGCTCTCTCCTCTTCCCTCATGGAGAGAATGAAGGAAGAACAGAGGGAGAGAGAGATACAAAGGCAGACCGCTGCTCCTCCTCACTCATCAGTACCTCCACTGCTAGGGTGGAGACCTGATAAAGGTAAAGCTACTTTAGTTGCTGCTTTTGTTTTTGAGTAAATATCATACGATTTTAGATGACTAAATCTACAAATATACTGTTTATTTGTTTTGGTGGGACTTGATGGCGTCGCAATGTCTGATTTTAAACTTGGTTGCATGCTGAAAATAGCCGATCTGCAAGCTCACAACGCGTCACAGCCCGATGCGTTGCAAGCTTGTAGATCTGCTATTTTCAGCATGCAACCAAGCATAAAATTACTTTTAGTTCTACTGGATCTCTTCCAGTCCCTCCCTAACATTTTAGTCTAGTTGTTGACGAAATTATCAGTATATTTAGTCACTGTTTTAGTCATCATGGCTTAGTTTTTATTTAGTTTTGGTCGGTGGAAAAAGGTAGTCGACAAGCATTCTTCGTCATAGTTTTAGTCGATAAATAAATATATAATTAAGCTCATGTGCATCAGATCCATGTTGTTTTTCCCTCAAAGTTGTTTTGTGAGGGAATCATAATTTATCATCCATATATAAATTGTCTGAATGCTGCAGTGGTGGAGAGGAGAGCATGACACCTCTCGCTGACCCTGCCTACATTGGGCTGATCTGGGGGTGCACGTACTAACAGTCCGACAGGCATTAGTCCGACACCCTACCCCAAACCCTAACCTCACAGGAAGCCCGGCCATGTGGCAGACTAAAGCCTGTCGGACCAACGTATGCGCCCCCTCAACTTCTTTTAAGGCATTTAAAAGGTCCTTACATTTTCACATTTCTGTCATCTGGGGACCATGTGGCTTCACGTTGCGGCGTTCAGACTATGGCTGAACGCCGCAACGTAGTCTCCCAGTGGCAAAGAGGCAGTAAATCATGAAAAAGTGTCCACTAAGGTCGTGTTTACAGTCTAGTAGAAAAGTAGCAATTGTAGTCCAGGCTGCTTTTCAAGCACCTGGCAAAAACTTATCAAATAATTTGTCAAATAATATAAGAAAGAGGCAATGTTTTTGGAAAATAGCAATTTACAAGTAGAAGACACTGATTTAATTAGATACTGAATGCTGCAGTGGGGGAGAGGAGAGCACTACACCTCTCGCTGTCTGTCGCTGACACAAACTGATATCGTAACAATGAGTGGGGTAGCATCTCAACCTCTTCGTCCTCGTCACAGGTAAAGGCCGTGGGAAGAGGAGAAAGGGGGGCGTTCCTCGCCCTCCTCCACTGCTCCTGGTTCAGGATGCTGAGACGGCTCTGATGAAGCTCCAGGAGCGTGTGGCTGTCCTCCTGCTGCGTGGCTTGGCCTCTGCACCTCCTCCCACCCCTCCCCGCTGCCCCAGCAGCCTGTCTGCAAGGAGCAGCAATGCTGCCCCACTGTGGCACAAGAGCCAGCTGCGTGACAAAGGGCCCAGCCGTCTGTCGGAGTTCTACACACCAGAGCTTGGGGAATTCATTGTGGCTTGGAAATCCGCAGAGGCAAGTTAAGATGAGTTGTCATTGTTGCAGCAGGGGTTAGAGTGAGTCATCCATGAGGAAAATGCAATTCCTCTGAAAGCTCTGCTAGCTTTCTGTTTTTAGTTTTTACACACCAACCTCTGTGACTTATCACTTTCTGAAGTCAAGTGGGGTAGTCTGTAGTAGATTGTGCATGATCATGGAAGTCTACGATAGCTGTCACATTGTTCTTGTTTGTACAAGATGAAAATACACCTACATGGAATCATGATAGAATTGAAACGGAACCAACCCAGGCTTCAAAATAGTTTCATGTTGAAATGGTCATGGTTTTCAGAGCACAGGTGGTCATACAGAGTTACAGACCATTCGTCACTTTCTGAAATCAAGTGGGGTAGACCTACAAAGCCAAAGTGCACTAACTTTGTTTTTGGAAACAGCGACTGTGATTTTTGGGGATAAACAATGACCTCAAGAACAGTTACACAATTAGTGTAATATCATTTATATGACGATATCTCATTTGGCTAACAAGTTGAAACACTTTTAAACTTGGTTAATTATTTTCCAGTAGTTACTGCACTTTGTAGGGCAGTGTAGATCGTCCATGATCATTGATCATGGAAGCCTATGATGGCTGTCATATTGTTCTTATTTGCATGCTAGTGCCCATTCATTTTATATAGCATTGTCTTTTAACCAAGAAAGTATGTATGTATGTTTGTACATGATGACATCTTTCTAATCCCCCTTTTGTTTTGTTTTTGAGTGGTGCAACCACTCCTACAACCAGCTTGCAATGTCCTCGTACGTGTTTGTGTGTCTGTGTGTCTGTGTGTCTGTGTGTCTCGTACTTGTTTGTGTGTCTGTGTGAGCATGAGTATGTGACTTAAAAATAGCAGTAGGGGGCGCCAGAAACAGTGACTCTAATGAGAGAGAGTGAGAGAGGTAGTGACTCTAATGAGAGAGAGAGATAGAGAGAGAGAGAGGGGGGGGGGGGGGGGGGGAATTGCACCACTCAGTTCACACGTGTGTGATTTTTCTTTACTTTCTAGACAGAGATATTTTCCAACGAGGACAACCCTGAATCGTTTGTCTGCCCGCCTGCTAGAGATGGAACCTCGCTCAGCGTGGCTGAGCGCTCCACTCTCCCCTCCTCGTCCCAGACAGTGTCCACCCCAGCTCCATCCACACCAGGGACAGGTCACCTCCCGGTGGGAAGCCAAGTCCTCCGTGATCTGATTGATTTGGCTGATGAGGGAATGACACTCAGCCAGTGGCGCTACACTTCCATAAGGCCTGCAAAAGGTGGGGAACCTGTACTGTACACAGTATCTATCTAACTAATTAAACATATTCACATACAGTAGCAGCCGTTTTGCTCTTCTGTCATGCTGGGAGGGTGGCAAACCTTACCCCACCCGGGCCACCCCACAGTTGGGGTGGGATTTCCCCACCCGCTAGTATGATGATGTGAATATGCAGTACAAGACGAGTAACATTCTCACTCTCAGGGATACATGGACCTACGGTCTATTAATATATAGTTACAGTGTCACCTAAATTGAAATGGAAAGGGCAATGAATAATATGGTTTTCACATCTTTTGATCTCTCTAGGAATGTTTCTTTTCTTTGCACATTTAAAGTGTCCATATGTGATCTGATGACACCTGTGACATCCAAGTAACAATTGTAATCGAGTCCCTCCCATTTGTGACACAACCACCCACAACATGTGTCCAAATACAGTACCACGGGTATTAAACGCACCCAATCTGTTTCCCCAGTGCCAGATCTTCAAGTCAGTGGTTTTGTGCCTGAAGAGCCAGAAGAGCAGGATGACCTGCATCTCAGTGGTTTCTTACCAGAAAAAACACCCACCACCCACAGCCATGCACCTAGGAGCGCCAGACAGACAGGAGGACAGACGGAAAAATGCACTCGCCGATCGGTAAGGCCTCCGTTTGTTTTTATTATTTGATTATTACAGGGACCATACAGGCACCATATAGCTAGCAGCTAATTTGCCTCTGTTGTCCCTTCCTGGGCAGTTAGACAAAAACAACTACATAACATGTAAATTACACACTAAAACCAGCACAATATATAACAGTCCATTGTTGTGAGATCAAAGAAGCAATGTGACAAAATAAATAAATAATACAACGCAATTATTGCATGGTTACACATTTATTCTGATTTTAGCCAGAGATTGTGGATGATTTTAAACACTGCAAAGCTTCTAGAGAATGTTTGATTTTGACTGAACTGATTTCCCCACTACATGGGCCAAAGACAGTCTTTCTGAACCCTCGTAGATGCTGAGGGCATGATACAAGTAAAAAATCTATTGCCAATGTGTATCAAGTTCTGGTACTTAACAGCATGTGTGGGGAAATATCACAAAAATCTACAGATGGACAAATCTGATTTGTTTATGTGCATGTGCTGTAAGTGTGATTTTGACACTGTTTACACTTACACCATGAAATAAGAGTCAATACTTCCTGCTTGACTGTGTATCTTATGGTCGCTAGTCCCTACCCAAACCTGCTGCCAACTCAAATAACATTACAACCAGTGGGCTATGTGTGAGACATAATAGTGCACTGACCTGTTAAGCTGTGTTCAGACCTGAAATCTGAATATATATATATATATATATATTCGCCTCGGTTCGTCCCGCTTGTACTGCGCCAGGTCGCGCTGCGCCCGTTCTCGTCTTTGCATTGACTTGGTATGAAATCGCACCGCTCTAACAATTCAAGTCTGAACGAACCTTTACTGAAACATTGTGTTTGTTCTCCACAGGAGCCTCTGTCCAGACTAGCATCAGACCTGAACTGTTCACTGATACATTGTGTTTGTTCTCCACAGGAGCCTCTGTCCAGACTAGCATCAGACCTGAACTGTTCACTGATACATTGTGTTTGTTCTCCACAGGAGCCTCTGTCCAGACTAGCATCAGACCTGAACTGTTCACTGATACATTGTGTTTGTTCTCCACAGGAGCCTCTGTCCAGACTAGCATCAGACCTGAACTGTTCACTGATACATTGTGTTTGTTCTCCACAGGAGCCTCTGTCCAGACTAGCATCAGACCTGAACTGTTCACTGATACATTGTGTTTGTTCTCCACAGGAGCCTCTGTCCAGACTAGCATCAGACCTGAACTGTTCACTGATACATTGTGTTTGTTCTCCACAGGAGCCTCTGTCCAGACTAGCATCAGACCTGAACTGTTCACTGATACATTGTGTTTGTTCTCCACAGGAGCCTCTGTCCAGACTAGCATCAGACCTGAACTGTTCACTGATACATTGTGTTTGTTCTCCACAGGAGCCGCTGTCCAGACTAGCATCAGACCTGAACTGTATGGTGAACAACCCTCAGCTCAGTGACGTGCAGCTCCAAGTTGACACGGGAGAGGTCTACTTTGCCCATTCATTCATGCTTTATGCTCGCTGCCCCCTGCTGGTACAAATGGTAAATGCCTACACTGCACATACTGTAGTGTAGACCTCATGACGGTCTACACTGTGCGGCCACAACATTGCGGCACTTAATCTTTATCATGACATACCAGACAATTGTGAAGTCAGAGCTTCTCACTTATTTATTAACTCTTAAGGTTGGGTTTTGTAGTGCAAAATAACTTCTATGGATCCTGGTGGATCTCTATAGTAACATGGGTGTGGTATTTGATTTGTGTATTTTGAATTTTGGATTGATTATGGCAAAACCTTCGATCATTGAAGAAACTCAAAATGTGTTTTGTTACACGTAGGATAGGCACTTATAAGCACTGTGAAGATGATCACATAAACTGAACTAAAACTGAGAAAATGGCAGTACTGAAACATGTACAGTATTTGAATTTGGGTGAAAAATACACCTATTGAATTGAAACCAACGCAGGCCTGATATTTGTTTAAAAAATAGTTTAATGTCAAAATGTATATGGTGTTCATTATAACTTTATTCCCCATTCCTTCACCATCCACTAATTTCCAAGGTGCATGACAGTGGATTTGGGGTGAAGGAGGAGGATGCGCCCGCTGCCCAGAGGGTGTTGCTGGGCGATGTTCCAGGCCAGGCTGTCTACCTCCTGCTCCAACACCTCTACACTGGCCACTGCCCGCTCACAGCCTCCCTGCTGCCCCATGTGCTGGAGCTAGCATCCAGGTGAGTGGAGCCTGTAGCCGCACAGCCCACTATTGTTCTAACTTTGAGAAATGAAACTCTGCCGTTAATGAGTGCAAAGAACGTTTCGGAGCATACTTGCCTGTTATAAATGGATACCGCCACGCCATTTAAGGATCCTGGATCAAGACCCACTGAGATGGTGTCCAAGTAGGACTTGAACCGAGGTACAGTCGGTCAGATAGCTGGGGTTGAATGTCTAATATTGTTGAGAAGGCTCTGTGGAATCTGTATTGATGCCTTGTCTTAGGCCCAAACCACACCAATGCAACTAGTCGCAACTCCTTGCAACAAAAGCGTCACACCAACACCAACTCACAACTGCCCAAGTCCTTGCAACTGCCATTGGGGATAATGGTTGAAAACCGTTGCATGCAACTACTCGCAACCGTTTGGTTGCAATGAGTTGCATGGCGAATCATTGGTGTGGTTTGGCCCTTAAGAGGTAGTTGATGTAAGTGAACTAACTAATCTGAGGAGGTGTCATTATCTTTATATGGAGCCCCAGGCGTCAGGTATGCCCAAAGGTATTTTACAATTAGTCTAGTGGGAGCAGGGGGGTATCATGCACCCCCCTGAAATATACTTCTAAACAGTGTTTTCTTATTGGAAAAAATGTGCTGAAAATGATGAGCTATGATAAAAAGTTGTCAAAATGTCCCATCTACCTCAAAACCCCCTTTTTGGTATATGGCTCTGGCGAAATTGTGTAAAGGCAAATATTAATTCACTAAAATTACATAAATAGACATGGTAGTCTGAAATTGGTCATGGAGTATCTTGACACATAGGGGTAAGTAGCAGAACAGGATTTGGGGGGTTGCTACCATTATATTCTTAAATATGACCCACATCATCCTCAAAAACACAAAAAAATATGGTGTCCGCTTGACTAATAACAACAAAGATGGTTATTTTCCAACACATTATGGTGAGGATCACTGCCTCACTTGTATATAGAAAACTTCCCATATCCCTAAGCTTCAATTTGAGCCCAAGATAACCTTTCTATCTTGTAAATTACTCTTTCTGTAGCCAAAATACTGAACTATACCTCAAATCGGTGACAATTGTATATTTAGTCAGTATCAGCTATACATTTGGAATAAATGAATGAATGACTGAGTTTGAACTGACTCCACATCATGGAATATTTGTTACTTGAATAAGCTATAAGTTTGCAAAGTGTCCCATCTACCGTTTTTATGCAAATGAGTGCCTCCATTATCAAAATAATCGATTTTCACTATATCTCAGCCAATATTGCACTTAAATGAACAAATAAGGTCTGTAGACCTATGTTTTGAGGGTCACGGATCTCAGTGAAACTATTCTCAAAGTGACCACATGTGCCGGTGGCATGCTGGTGTACAAATCAGTGTCGATTAAATCAGTTCCTCTATCTCGCCGGCTTCTTGTCCATGCTCTCCAGACAGTGTCAAGGAGATCAACCAGTGAGGTTGGTAGGACTGCACCGCAGGACACACTGGATTAAAAAACTCAACCACCCCTGTCCTTCATCATAGGGTTTTGGTTTTTCCAAAAAAGCTTCGTCAGCTCGTTTGTATAAGGCAACACGGTGGTTCTCTTCAGAGCAGAGTAGCATGGAGGAAGACGAGCCAGGTCAACTTTAGATTTAGAAATGAGTTTGTCATCTGCCCTTTCACTGAAGACTCACAATTCAAATAGCTCTAGCCAAGCCATGTGGCTCATCGGTCAGGAGCCTAACAAGTACACTCCCTGGCATGACTAGTATGTCGCAGGGACCCTTTGATATTACCCAGCTGGGGATCGAACCCCTGACCATCCAGTCTCAGGGTGGACGCTCTAAGTACAAGGCCACTGAGCTGTTGATGATATCCAGGGCCTCTTACTTGTGTGTAACTCTAGAGTGTACAAAATGGAACCAAATGGACCTGTAAGCCTTACGGAGCCATGAGGCCCATAGGGCAGGAGCCAATCTCCTGTTTCTGTAGTAGGAGGCAGCTTGATGTACAAGTACACCCCCTGGACAGTGGACATGACGCTAGTGTAGCAGGGACTTACCCCAATCCAACACTTGATGCTGAGTACCAAGCAGGGAGTCTTTGGTATGACCCGGCCGGGGATCGAACCCCGACCTCCCAGGCTCAAGGCAAATGCTCTGACCACAAGGCCACTGAGCTGTTGATATCCAGGGCCCCTTACGGGTGTGCAACTCTGAATGTACAAATGGAACCGTAAGGGTTATGGGGGTCCTTGAAATGTGCCTTGTGCTACACTATATGCAACAGATCCTTATTAGTATAGTTGGAGCAATTCATCTGTCTGCTGTATGGACAGAGTTGCGAGTCTTCAGTATGGTAAATGGTGCATTTATAAAGCGCTTTTAACCAAGGCGCTTTACATAGATTGTGCATTACATTCACCCATTCACACACACATTCATACACTGATGGCAGCTGAAACCATGCAAGGCACCAACCTGCACATCGGGAGCCGTTAGGGGTTCAGTGTCTAGGACACTTCGACACTAACTCTGGGGGAGCCCGGGTTTGAACTGGCAACCTTGCGGTTACCATCCAGCCACTCTACCCCTAAACCACCACCACCCCAGTGGATGTCACCCGTGCCAAGTTGCTGCGGACAATGGTGGGGGCAAAGGACAAACTCACTTCTTAAATCTAAAGTTGACCTGGCTCGTCTTCTTGCATGCTACTCTGCTCTGAAGAGAACCATCGTGTTGCCAGATAGCTGATGTAGCTGATGAAGCCATTGTGTAAAAACCAAAACCATATGAAGGGCAGAGATGGCTGGAAATCCTTGTCATTGGAGACCATGGACAAGCAGACAAAGAAGACTGATGAGTTCTATGAACACGATGACTGATTCATGTGACTGTGCATTTTGTTCTTTATGGTGCAGGCTAGGGTGGTCACTGTTTGTACATGTTGCTTACATTTCTACAGTGTTTGAGTGTGTACAGGAATAGGATGGAATACTGTTACAGGATTGTGTGACTGTTTTTAAATTTGTACTGCATATTGCAGGCCATTATATAGCCTAGTGTGTATACTGCCGTATACTATTGTTCATACTAAGGATGTTTTTAGTTTGTGATGTTATGCTACAGTATATTCTAAATTTATAAAGCTTGCTTAAAAACACAGCACCTGTCTAGATGTTATATGCAATATTGGTATCTCTTACTTGATATAGATGTGACTTTATTGCGGCACAGATTTTTACACCAGCATGCCACGGGCACATGTGGTCACTTTAAGAATAGGTTAACTGAGATCCTTGACCCTCAAAACATAGGTCTAGACCATAGACTGTAAAAAATATGGACAAAGCGTTCTCCGGGTCTAATATGAACGTAAAATGAAGCCTGTTATTGTAAGTCGCCATCTTTCTAGATCCGTTTTGGCCCAGCTGGCCATTGGCTGGCCCAGACAACGAGGCGGGACTTCCCCCCTTCTTCTCTGTTGGTTTTTATTTTGACTCGAGTGGGAGGGGAATCCCGATCATAGACTGTAACGGTAGCCACGCCCCTCAGAACATACGCGACTTTATGGTCATTTTTTTAATTAATGGGACCATAATTTTCCAAAAAGAATATTATGACATTAGAAATGAGACTTTAAAATTGTGACTGGAAGAAGAAAGTATTCATGACCATGTTTATTAAGGTAATACAGTCTGGCCCAAATACAAGGACCTCTATGGGGCTATGGGTTTTTCTGGGTCCAATGACAGCGCCACAACAGGCCATTATATGAGCTTTCATTTCCTTAGTGGCTTCACAAAATATCTGTCTGACTGCCCCCCTGGTCTAGACACCTTATTTATTCATTTAAGTGCAATATTGGCTGAGATATAGTGAAAATCGATTGTTTGATAATGGTGACACTCATTTGCATAAAAATGGTAGATTGGACACACTTTAACTTTTTAACATAGCTTATTCAAGTAAGAAATATTCCATAATGTGGAGTCAGTTCAAACTCAGTTATTCAATCATGCATTCAATATGTATAGCTGATACTGACTGAATATACAATTTTCACCAATTTGAGGTATAGTTCAGAATTTTGGCAACAGAAAGAGTAATTTACAAGATAGAAAGGTTATCTTGGGCTCAAATTGAAGCTTAGGGATATGGGAAGTTTTCTATATACAAGTGAGGCAGTGATTTTCACCATAATGTGTTGGAAAATAACCATCTTTGTTGTTATTAGCCAAGCGGATACCATATTGTTTTGTGTTTCTTAGGATGATGTGGGTCATATTTAAGAATATAATGGTAGCAACCCCCCTGCTACTTACTGCTACTTAGTTACCCCTATATGTCAGAATACTCCATGACCAATTTCAGACTACCATGTCTATTCATGTAATTTTAGCGAATAAATATTTGCCTTTACACAATTTCGCCAGTCCTACCAACCTCACTGGTTGATCTCCTTGACACTGTCTGGAGAGCATGGACAAGAAGCCGACGAGATAGAGGAACTGATTTAATCGACACTGATTTGTAAACCAGCATGCCACCGGCACATGTGGTCACTTTAAGAATAGTTTCACTGAGATCCGTGACTCTCAAAACATAGGTCTAGAGACCTTATTTGTTCATTTAAGTGCAATATTGACTGAGATATAGTGAAAATCGATTATTTTGATAATGGAGGCACTCATTTGCATAAAAACGGTAGATGGGACACTTTGCAAACTTTTTAACATAGCTTATTCAAGTAACAAATATTCCATGATGTGGAGTCAGTTCAAACTCAGTCATTCATTCATTTATTCCAAATGTATAGCTGATACTGACTAAATATACAATTTTCACCGATTTGAGGTATACTTCAGTATTCTGGCTACAGAAAGAGTAATTTACAAGATAGAAAGGTTATCTTGGGCTCAAATTGAAGCTTAGGGATATGGGAAGTTTTCTATATACAAGTGAGGCAGTGATTTTCACCATAATGTGTTGGAAAATAACCATCTTTGTTGTTATTAGTCAAGCGGACACCATATTTTTTTGTGTTTTTGAGGATGATGTGGGTCATATTTAAGAATATAATGGTAGCAACCCCCCCAAATCCTGTTCTGTTACTTACCCCTATGTGTCAAGATACTCCATGACCAATTTCAGACTACCATGTCTATTTATGTAATTTTAGTGAATTAATATTTGCCTTTACACAATTTCGCCAGAGCCATATACCAAAAAGGGGGTTTTGAGGTAGTTGGGACATTTTGACAACTTTTTATCATAGCTCATCATTTTCAGCACATTTTTTCCAATAAGAAAACACTGTTTAGAAGTATATTTCAGGGGGGTGCATGATACCCCCCTGCTCCCACTGTACTAAATGTTATATGGTCCTAGTGACATTCACAAAATGGGGACGCCAGGTTGAAAGTGGTTAACATTCCACCATCTGTGTTGTGTTCTCCTTTCTTAGATTTGACCTGGAGAATCTACGACAGCTGTGCGAGCTGCACTCGAGCCATACGGAGAACGAGGGCGAGGGAGCAGGTGAGAGAGAGTCCTGGGAAGACGGCCCAGGACAGGAGAATCAGCCGGGGGCAGAGGAGGCCTTCCTGGATCTGCTTCGCTCCATGTGGACCGAAGAAGACCAACACCAGGATGGAAACGGAGAGAGTGATGGAGACGGGGAACTGGACGAAGGCAGGCGCGCCGACCGCCTCACATCTGGAGATGGAGAGATGCCAGACGAACACGTGAACGAGGAGGAGATCGAGGAGATCTACGAGTTTGCTGCCACGCAGAGAAAGAGAGAGGAGGAGAGCCAGGAGGGAGAGCTGGACTCTGAGACGGAGAGAGATGATGAAATCACCAGACCAGTCGTCACAGAACCTCAAAGGGGATCAATAGATTCCCAGGGGAAAAGCCCTCAAGGAAGCCCCCAGTGTGACCTGAACACTAGCCTTAATAGCAGCTACAACCGGCTCTTCTCAGAATCCTGGAGTGCCTACGAGGAAGACTCCTCCTCCCAACAACCCGAGAAACAAAATGCTGCGTCGCAAAAACGACAACATTGTCCTTCTCGCAAACTTGCGTCTACAACAGACGATGCAGCTAAACGTGAGAGACCTTGCCTCCAGTCCTCGGTCTCAGCCATTGAACTCATCGACATATCCATGAGCCCCCCCTCCAGTGTGTCCAACCTTCCTGTGCCTGGTTTGTCCCCTGCTGCAGCGAGTGGAGCTGAGGCTTTAGGAAGAGATGTTGACATGTTCGATGTGCCCAAGGCGTTCTTCAACGATCAAGTCCGTCCTCGGGTAGGAGGAGTGTCTCCAAAGCAAGAAAGCCAGGGCCGTCTGAGTATACGCTCAGGCAACACTCCCGCTTCGCGTCCAAGTAGTAAAGAGCCTGAACTGGTAGTTTTGTCTGACTCTGAGGAGGAGATGGAGACGGGTCCTGCTGCCGTCTGTTCCCCGAGTCCCTCTCCACCTTCCCCTCACCCAAGCCAACACGGCCACAGCTACACCCACATCAAAACTCTGTCAAATGTGAAACATAAAATATCCGTCGTAGAGAAGTCGTGTAACTCTAACGCACCATCATCTTCAGTGCCAGACCTGGATCAAGCCGGACTCTGCTCTGCTGGTTTGGACCCCAGTCCAATAGACTGCTCTCCTGAAGTGTCCTGGCTCATCCCAGCCACGCCAGAGCCCCGCAGCAGAAGCACCAGCACCAGTTCTACTCAGACCCACAGCAGTATGCGACGGTCGCAGCTCTTCCCGAAATTCAGCTCTTCGTCTTTGTCGTCCTCGCAGTCCTCTTCCTCCTCTCGTCCGCTGTCGTTAAAGCACAGACCTCGTACCTCCGTCAGTCCACTCAGAGGTCCTGAACACATTACTCGGTCAGACAGCAGCGGCGGGATCTCTCCTGTACGTACAGTACCTCCTTCTCCACCCTTTCGACCCTCCAGCTTTGCTCGTTCCCAACCCCTCCCTCTCCAGCAGGGTGATTCTATACAGGGCACACCTCTCCACAAACACTGTCCACCTTACAGCAGCACACCCCTGAGTATGGATCTACTGCCTCAGCCCCCGACTCTCGCTGTGGCCTCCCCACTTCTCAGCGACCACGATAGGGAAACGCCTGCTAGCGTGCTCTCCCCGAGCCCGGAGAAGAGAGCTCTGGGGAGCCTTCATCTCTCCCTGTCTGAAAACTCGATGTCCCAGCCTTCATCCCTTCACAGATGTCCTCCAAGTCCACTCGGGGACTGTGTGTCCTCCAGTCATACTAGACGCTCTAGTCAGTCTGACTACCATGAATGCAGCGAAGCAGCAGAGGTGACTGGAGAGAAACCCGAGGGGAGCAAGGGAGGAGAGAGAGTGTCTGGAGTAGAGGTGGACACTGAGAGACTGAATGATTCCGCTGTGTCGGTGAAAGAAGAAACGGAGCAGGCGGACATTTCTGAATGCAGTTTTCAGCAGAGTTTCATGGCCATGGACGACCCTCCCATGGCTTTCGATGACTCTTGGGGCCTCAATGTAGGGGCCGATGGAGACGACGTCCCCGGCGTCCGCTTCAGTCTGAGGCTGGAGGACACTGGCGGTGCCAGCCCGCTTCAACGCAGCTCAGGAGGAGGGGAAATGCTGGGGCGGTCATCCACTCCTACCACCACACGGTCCCCTAGACCCAAATCTCCATCTCCTACACATGCTGGCCCTTCCTTTACCCCTTCTCCCCCACCACACATCAGCCCTGCCACTAGTACCACGGCCAAGGTCAATGCCAGCCTCATGGATTCCAAGTTATGGGACAGCTGGGAGGAGGAAGAGGAGGAAGCGCTTACTCTGTCACAGAGGGTGAACCCTGCATCCCCATTCAAAACACCAGGTAACTGCAGCACTACAATGAGGTAGCATCTCTGTCATATTTGCCACGTTAAGCAAATCTAATTACATTTAATGACATATTCCCGTGGTTTGTCTCCTCTGTAGTGACGTCCCGCAGCAGAAAGCGACCTTCCTTGGTGCCCATCACTCCCATGCCTGGGTACTCTGACATGGACACACCAGACCTCAAGATCAAACTCAACAGGTCAGTGGGTCCATGTTCAACCTTTGCAATGCATATTGCCCCAGACAGAAGTCTGGAAAGTCTGGCCTCTCTCAATTGTGGGAGGATCTCACGGTCGAAATGGTGACGGCCAACCAGATTCATCTGGAACCAGGCTATAACCAACCAGGGCCAAGTATTCAAATATGGGGTGGGACATTGCGAGAAAAACAAATCGAACACTGAGAGGGACAAGTCAAAGACTAATACACATGCAGTGATATTAGTATTGCTACACAAGGCTAGGTTTTTACCAGAGGCGTGTTTTTTTTATTTTTATGATCAGTACTTTATTTTTGATTTTTTTTTACAAACACATAAAACATAAGACCTACAATACAAACACAAGCAACAACAGCAGAGTACGTATTCATATAGACAATTAAGATAGATAGAAAAAAAAGAAAAAAAGAAAAATAAAGGGAAAAAAAAGGAAAAATCAAATTAAAATGTGAAAATAGTTTACATTATTTACACGACCAAACGCAGCATCATCAACCGTATCATAATGTGTAGTAATACAATAAACAATCAAGAGGGCATTGCCTGACCATGGATCACACCAAGGGACCTGCAACATGACTGAGGAACACGTCCCACTTCAGATCATATTTATCCAACTGATTATTCATCTTAAAGGATAACCTCTCCAAAGCAGCCACAGTACCGAGCTGAGTGAACCATACAGAGGCGCAACACGGACCGAACGCTAGGGGGGGACAAATAGCGGAAAAATCCGTCCCCCCCGTCCCCCCCACCACCCTAGGGGAGGGGGGGATGGGGGGGGTCTAACCACAAAAACGTGGGGTTATGGTTAGGGTTTGGGGTCGGAACTACAGAGAGGTTGTTCCAGTGACTCAATGTACATACAAAACTGCGTTTTGGCACAGTTATTATTATTATTATTATGAATTACCTGGCTGTGATTCCTCCTCCTCCTCCTCCACAAAAACGTGGGGTTATGGTTAGGGTTTGGGGTCGGACTAGAGAGGTTGTTCCAGTGACTCAATGTACATACAAAACTGCGTTTTGGCACAGTTATTATTATTATTATGAAATACCTGGCTGTGATTCCTCCTCCTCCCCATTTGTCTCAAAACGTAAAAGTTTAACCACATTATCAGCAGCGCCTCGAACAGGTCCAAACTCACTGACCATCTGATCTGTAAGTTAGCCTATCCTATATAAAATGTACAACACCTGGGAAGTTTTCAGGAGAGGATGTTTTAACATCAACATATATAGTTAGTGTTAAACCCATGCAACTCGGGAGGAAAGAAAAACCTGCAGCGCCTTACCTGCATGTTGACATGAGTTGTGCTTAATAGCGGCGTGACCGGCGTCGATCTCCTCCTTTCCCCAAATCCCCCAAAATAATAATATAATTCCCAAAGTGGGGTCCGGGGACCCCCAGAGGTACAACTACATGATAGTTTGTGGCATGTCATGTGGACGCTCTCAGTTTTTTAAATTAACATTGATTATCAATTGGAGTCCCATCCCACCGCTAGACATGGCATTACAATAGGGTCCGTCCGAGCTGTATAAAACTATAAATCTTCTCTTATGGGGGTCCTTCTCTTCTCTTCAAATGGGGGGGGTCCGCAGGCTAATACGTGTCCATTTGGGGGTCCTTGACATGAAAAGGATAAAGTAAATCCATTCATCTACTGATCGTCTGACCAAAGTGGTGCGTGACACCAAAAGTGCTGACCTATTGAATCCTGTTCCTGTATTATTAGAATCATTACAGAGTGCAAAGCACATTGGGTCACTGATGGCGGTGTAACAACTCCCAAACTTCCGACAACAGTAGAACGGGACAAACCATTTTGGGATTTAAACAGGGGTGGATCAAATATATGCTTCAAAATATATCGCGTTTATGAACGCAGGATTTCAAAAGTATTACTCCTAAGATAACTTTGGAGCCAGGGGGGATACAGGGGGGGACCCCCCCAGCCAGGGGGGACCCCCTAACTCATCTGGGGGGGACCAATGTGACGCTGGCAGGGGATTCGTCCCCTGCGTCCCTGCGTCTATTGCGCCTATGGAACCATACATGTGCTGGAGGTAAAACCTCAGACTTCCATTACAATGATCTTCCTGCCCACCATTAATGCTGTTTGAATCCAGTCAGCTAGAGGTGCAGGGAGGTGTTTTAGTGGCGATGGATCACCCAGAATAAAGAGAGCCGGTGTATAAGGAATATCCTGGTTTGTGATTTGCATTATATTCTCATGAATAGCACACCATAGCGTCTGTACCCTAGGGCACTCCCATAATACATGAATAAGTGTACCGAGGTCCTCATCACACCTCCAGCAAACCGGACTATCTCTGAGCTTAGCCTTGAACAATCTTCTCGGAGTCCAGTAGACTCTATTCATTATTTTAAATTGAACTAATCTGGTTCTAAGTTCACGGGACATCTTCTTTGAGTTCCGTAGGATCATCTTCCATTCACCGTCAGTAAAGGATTGATTTAAAAAAGCGACATTCTCTTCCACACCCAACGTAAGTGGAGAAAAATGGGATGGTCACTAACAACCTCAGGTAGTTGAGCAGTGGTAAAATATACCAAAGGTAGGCTATAAGAGAAGTGGTTCTCTATCTGAGACCACGGTGGGGCTCGTTCAGGAGGGAGAGACCAGTGAGCTAGATGTCTCAGGCTGAAAGCATAATGGTAGAGCAGAATATTTGGGATTCCCAGACCTCCCTGGTCCACCGGCCACTGCAGCTTCTTCAATCCAAGCCTAGGGCGTTTGTTATTCCATTAAAAATTTATTACATAATTTATCAAATTGTTTGAAGTACTAACTCCATATTCGTAAATTAATGCCCTACTGATCATATTACTCTAGTCTACAGCGTCACACAAAAGCATTCAAAACTAGCAGATCCACAAGCTCAAAACGCGGCATGAATAAACGTGTTTTGAGCTTGTAGATCTGCTACAATTAGTTTTAACTTAATCCTGAAAAGTAACGGCTTTAGACATACCGTATGAGGTTTCCACCCAACAGTGACCATATCCAATTAGCATTCTTAGTGCTCACCATGTGCTCATATTGGCTCTCTGTCAGTGTAATAAGTGGGGTTTTCTTTTTTCCTTCCCCTTCCAATTAGGTTTGGTGTGCGTCCTTTACCCAAACGCCAGATGGTCCTCAAGCTGAAGGAGATTCATCAGTACACACACCAAATAGCTGGCTCAGAGTCCGAAGACGAAGCACCCTCAAAGTCCCTCCCCAGCGTCGCCACCACCAGCGCTGGCCTCAGCACTCGGCCAGGCTCCTGCAGTGCCAAGGCAGTGACGTTCAAACAGCCCTCTGTCTCTCATGATGAGGAAGATGCAGAACCCCTCTCTGCCTCACAAGGTTCCAATACCTCCTCAACTGCTGCCAGTGAAGATTCTGAGAGGTAAGCTTTATACTGGAGCATGCACGTGTTGTCTCATTGCTATACCTAAATGATCGTTAGACAGTACACGTTAGACATTTTGCAGAGACCTAAATGATTGTGCTGTGACTATATATATACGTTTTATATAAAATGATATGGATAGCTTGATGCCCTACTTTGTTGTGTGACAGTATTAAGTAGCTAACAATAGCTATGTCCGTTGTGAGCTTGTAGAACAGCTATTTTTTTAACGTTTTGAATTTCTGAAGGTTTTTGCCGATAATGGCATGGCTGAAAGGTTATCGTATTGGACCTAAGGTCTCAGCCCCATAGTGACGATATCATTATCGCCTGCCAGGTAAAAACTTCATATGTCCAAAACTGTTAATTTTCAGGATTCACACTCAAAAGTTTACGAGCTCATTAACGCATTGCTTCGTGGTGTGTTTCGAGCTTGTGGATCTGCTATTTCTGATTATTTTGTGTGACGATGATGTAGTATGATCAAGTAGGGCTATTAATTTATGCAACAAACAAAGTTTTTCCGGGCCGATAGCGACAATATCCTCTGTGCTCTGCAGGTCCAACCCAGAGCTGTGTGTCTCGTCTGATGGCGACTCGGACAGCGATGCGACGGCCTCGCAGGCTTCCTCCCGCCTCCAAGACAGTCTCCAGGCAGTGCGCTCCTTCATCCTGTCTGACCCGGCGTTGTACAGCCAGATCCTGCAGTACCGGCCGCTGGTCCTGTCTCAGCTCCAGGCCCAGCTCAAGGCTGCCGGCATCCGCCTGGGTGCCGCCAAGCTTCTGGACTACCTGGACTCCCAGTGCATCACCTTTACCACGGCCAAACCCGGCGGCTCCAAACCCACCCGGAGGCGGGCCAGGGGCCAGGGGGCGAGAGGAGCAGCTAGAGGGGGGGCGAGAGGAGCAGCTAGAGGGGGGGCGAGAGGAAGGAAACGAGGAGCTGCTACAGCTGCTATGGCCTGAAACACTGTGGGAAATGACTCTGAGGAAAGAGAACGTATAGACCGATTCCGTAGCGGGTCTCATGGTCGCAGCCTACGTATTTCCTGTAGGCGGACTCGACGTAGCTGCGGGGGTAAAACCCTCACCAGGCGCACCTCTTCCACTACAGTGAACGGCAGAGTGACTGATGTTAGTTTGCCTCAAACTTTACTCTTTTACCTGCTTTTTTACTAACACTAACATTACAAAGATGCCCAGAACATCGAGATGAACCTGTGTAGTTTATGGCTGCTCCAACAGTAGTGGCAACATACAAAATAAATAAATACGGAATGTCAAAATATCCACCGTGGTGGCTGAGACAAAGCAGTCAAAGGTCCTGAAAGATACATAATTTCAGTCTTACCCAATACCCAATCTTTCTGTTTTATGAACACAAGGCTGCTGTATTTTATACCTCATACTAAGCATTTAAAGTATGAGGTATAAAGTACAGCAGCCTTGTGTTAATAAAACAGAAATATTTGGTATTGGGTAAGACTGGCGTTATGTATCTTTCACTGCTTCGTCTCAACCATTACTCAATGGCTCTGGTCCCCGCCAACGCGGTGGATATTAGACATTCCGTTTTATTTTATTTTTTATGTTGCCACTACTGTTGGAGCAGCCATAAACTACACAGGTTCATCTCGATGTTCTGGGCATCTTTGTAATGTTAGTGTTAGTAAAAAAGCAGGTAAAAGGGTGAAGAAGAAAGTATAACGATGGTGCGGTGTAAGTCAAGGTATTTGCTGTGTGAAGTGAACATGCCAAACCGTAACAGCTTGTTGCCGCTTCGTGAGGGTGCCATCGCACAGGCGTTGAGGGAAGCGGTGGCTCGGGCTCACGGTGACTATGGAGCAGCACATTGCAACATTGGATTCTCTGTGAAATATCTGAATGCCCTTACTGGAATGGTATTCCTGCGCTGCCTCAAAAGCTATTACAGACTTATCTGGTCTGCATTGCCTTTTATCACTAGTATTAGTATTGACAATCGAGGACAGAAAGTGCCATGTTTCCTGAACTGTTTGCATGTGGGAGGAACAATCAGAACATGTCAGAAATTTCTGATCCGATACAACACCCAGCAGCTTCACAGAATGCTCCCTCAATGTAAAAGTGAAGAAGAAAGACAAGAGATTCGCAAAGCAATACTAAAAAAAAAGCAGGTAAAAGAGTAAAGTTTGAGGCAAACTAACATCAGTCACTCTGCCGTTCACTGTAGTGGAAGAGATGCGCCTGGTGAGGGTTTTACCCCCGCAGCTACGTCGAGTCCGCCTACAGGAAATACGTAGGCTGCGACCATGAGACCCGCTACGGAATCGGTCTATAGAATGAATGAGTTTTAAAATATTACTTCAATGATGAGGCAAAGTTGTAATTTGGATCTGTGATAGCTGAATGCTGGTTTTATTGTTCTGCAATATAAAAGTAAAAGGATTTTCTTTTTGTAAATTGTGTATTTTGAGGTTTTAATTTTTGACTGTTGCATTGTCAATGTCTGCACTGTCTGATGTTCTGTACAATTGATCAGTGATGGAAGAAGTAATCAACTATTTACTTCAGTCTGTATTGATACCGCAATGTTCATACAACCCTGTTTCTGGCAGATTCTAAAAATGCCTAATGTTTTCTGAAAAACGTAATATGTATTCAAAACAACAGTACATAGCAACAAGAACCCAAAAAATGGGTTCCCATCTTGAAGAATAAAAGTCTGGTATTCCAAAAATTCTAAATTACAAGGTTTTTGACGATGAGTAAGAAATCATGCTTTTCGATGAAACATTCTACAACGATGAACAAAAAGATGAAAATCATGTTTTTCTATTTTTTCATGTTTTTATATGATTCATACTATACTATAGTATGTCGTCGAAAACCTTTAAAAACAACGTACATATAGTATGACGTTTTCCAGATTTTCATCGTTTTTTTCATCGTCGAAAACCATGACAATTGCAATGGGAAAAAAAAGAAAATCATGAAAAACGACATAATATGTCGTCAAACCATGAGTTTTTCATGATTTTCATCTTTTGTTTTCATTGTCGAAAATCATGAAAAACGACATACTATAGTATTGTGGATGTCACCCGGCTGTTCATCTCCGGCTGGGTGACACAGTTCGGCACGCCATTGCATTTGACTTGACTTTTGTCCAAAACTGCCATATCTAAAAAATTAATTAATGCAAAAATAAATAAATATATAAATCAAAATAACGCATTGAGTTATTTAACTTAAACGCCCAATGCATTCTCAATGGCAATAGCACAAACTTTGCCATGCTACTATAGTCCTACATACTTACACCTAGAAACTTACTTAGGCCTACTTAGGTTCATCTTACGGTGGACATCATGTTTGCCTGAAAAGGAATCTTTGAAAGGTGTCATAGTTTTAGAAATATAGTGCTTTCAAATTTGAGACTTTTAACATGGGGCTCAATGGCAGATTTTGGCACGTCAAAAAATCACTTTCACCTAGAAACTCCATTCACACTTTTTATTATTCAGCTTACTGTGGAGACACATGCTGGAACTTTTTTACTTTGAAATGTTTTGTAGTTTCTGAGTTATTTAACTTAAACGCCCAATGCATTCTCTATGGCAATAGCACAAACTTTGGCATGCTACTACTCCTACATACTTCCAACCTACCAACCCCATTGTAGCCTACTTAGGTTCATCTTACGGTGGACATGTTTGCCTGAAAAGGAATATTTCTATTATTATTATTCAGCTTACTGTGGAGACACATGCTGGAACGTTTTACTTTGAAATGTTGTGTAGTTTCTGAGTTATTTAACTTAAACGCCCAATGCATTCTCTATGGCAATAGCACAAACTTTGGCATGCTGCTAGTCCTACATACTTTTTTTGATTGATTGATTGAAATATTTATTAACAGTTTGTAGAATTTACAGTACATTTTAAGCACAAACTCAATACAAAGACTGTCAACTGTGAGTGGACGACCCAATTAAGCATTACACTTGTTTACAACAGGGTCCACATTGTTCAATTCATCAAAACATTTAAAGACATACAAACATTTAGAGACATACAAATAGACATTTCTATGTAGCTAAATTCATCATATGGGAAGCAAAAAAGGGAAAAGATACAATATACAGTGAGGGAAAATGGGGTGGGGGGGTGGGGGGGATTCAGATTTTACAGAGGCCAGTTTCGAATTGCAGCCATCCGTAGGTGCCCTTTGAGAGCGGTTTTGAAGGAGTCAAGGGATTCACATGTCTTAATGACTGTTGGTAGGGCGTTCCACATTTTGGTGGCATAGGAGCGAAAAGAATTTAGTCCCTTGTTTGTGCCGAATCTGGGTTGTACATGGTTTGTTGCACTCCCTCTGGTGTTGTGGGTGTGGACTTCGTTTACATTAAGGAAGTATTTAGACAGGTACATGGGTATCTTGGTGGTGTATCGAATCTTGTGGACCAGACCCATTGCAAGATGCTGTACTCTGTCGACGACCCTAAGCCATCCCAGCCTGTCAAAGTGGGCAGGGGTGAGGTGGGTTCGGGGGGTGAGGCCAAGTAGGAGCCTGACCAGTTTGTTTTGGGAGGTCTGGAGCCTTGTTTTAAGGGCCTTTGAGGTGCTGTGGTACCAAGAGGTGGATGCATAGTCAAAGAAACCTTGTACGAGGGCTCCTGTTAAGGTCTTCAAGGTGTTTTTGCTGACCAGTGAGAAGATCCTGTAAAGGAATCTTGTTCTTTGATTGACTTTTTTGATTACGTTGGTGGCCATCTTATCACCGGAAAGATTGGCCTCCAGGATGGAACCTAGGTAGGTAATTTGATCTTTTCGTGTGATAATATTGTCACCCACTCTAACCAAGAAGCCATCTGCCTTGCTGAGATTACTATTTGATCCGAAGAGGATGGATTCAGTTTTTCCCAGGTGTAAGGATAGTTTGTTATCAGCGAGCCAGGTGCAGATTCTACAGAGTTCAGAGCTGAGGGTCTTTTCAACCTGCAGTTTGTTCCTGTCCGAGACCAGCAGTGCTGAGTCATCTGCGAACAGGAACAAGTTGCAGTCACAAGCTGAAGTCTTAAGCTGAAGACTTAAACCTACCAACCCCATTCTAGCCTATCTATCGTTGTTTTGTTGGTCAACGGTGTCATTCTTTTAAAAGAAAAAAGGGGGAAAGAAAGTCCAGTCACACACACACACACACACACACACACACACACACACACACACACACACACACACACGTAAATTGCTTCACCTGTGGAACCAGCTGCAACTGATTATAATTAATATAATTAAGCCTATATAGGCAAGATCATTGTTGCGCTTGCTTCGTTCATCTCAAATCATTCGATACTACGCAACATGGAGAACAGACGTACAAAGAGGGACAAAGAGCTGCAGAGCAATACGAGTGGACATGGACTTTCTTTTAAGCATAAGCTTGAAGTCCGGCAGTCCGCCCAGCAAATGGCTGAAATGCAGGCAATGCTTAAAGCTGTTCGCATCGAGGAGCCGTCGAAAGCCACTGTGGCTACACAGACGGACCATGGGGGGGGGGGGGCACCACGCGGGAGAGGCGGATTTGGTCGCCACCACGGCTATAATCGAGCAGATGCTCAACCTGGTGGCGGCCGATCCAACAATCCCCGTGAAGCGGGTATATGACCAGGTCGTTGCCCAAACAGCGGATATGGAAAACATCCCCCCCTTTAACGCGGTGAAAACCCGTCTGGAGAGACGGCGGGCCGGGCTAATGCCTCCCATGATCCCCCGCAGAGTAGAGGACGTCGCCGTGGATGGGGAATGGGCCTTCACCTGGGGAGGGGAGGCCTTCCTCACCAGGCACAACCTGCAGCACCATTTTTTGGTGTTTAGGTCAGACGACAACGTCCAGAAACTGAGTCAATGTGACCAGGTGAGAACCCCTCTTCCATAAAACGTTGTGTAAGTGAAATGAAATGTAGCCAATAAGCCAAACCAAACCTTTTACATATTACGCACGCGGTGCGTAATATGTAAAAGGTTAACCAGTTGAACTGCATTGCTCTCCCAATCACTAAATCTTAATTCTCAGCTTGGGTCACAACTTGTATGCACCTTGTGTTAATCTGCTGTGTTAATGCTTCCTTAAATTAGTTTTAAACAAGGAACACTATCAAAAAATACTATTGACAAGTTCTTTATGGACACTGACGACTGTCTTTGTTCACTTCTTCCATTAGGCAAGAAGCTAAAAGCTATTGGTTTTGATAGCACATCAGTGAGCTGGATGCAATCCTACCTGGAGGGGAGAGAACAGATGGTGGAGGTGAACGGAACACTGTCCCCTCCCCTCCCAGTGAGCTGTGGTGTCCCACAAGGAAGCATACTAGGGCCTTTACTGTTCCTAATTTATGTTAACGACATGACTTCAGCTTGTGACTGCAACTTGTTCCTGTTCGCAGATGACTCAGCACTGCTGGTCTCGGACAGGAACAAACTGCAGGTTGAAAAGACCCTCAGCTCTGAACTCGGTAGAATCTGCACCTGGCTCGCTGATAACAAACTATCCTTACACCTGGGAAAAACTGAATCCATCCTCTTCGGATCAAATAGTAAACTCAGCAAGGCAGATGGCTTCTTGGTTAGAGTGGGTGACAATATTATCACACGAAAAGATCAAATTACCTACCTAGGTTCCATCCTGGAGGCTAATCTTTCCGGTGATAAAATGGCCACCAACGTAATCAAAAAAGTCAATCAAAGAACAAGATTCCTTTACAGGATCTCCTCACTGGTCAGCAAAAACACCTTGAAGACCTTAACAGGAGCCCTCGTACAAGGTTTCTTTGACTATGCATCCACCTCTTGGTACCACAGCACCTCAAAGGCCCTTAAAACAAGGCTCCAGACCTCCCAAAACAAACTGGTCAGGCTCCTACTTGGCCTCACCCCCCGAACCCACCTCACCCCTGCCCACTTTGACAGGCTGGGATGGCTTAGGGTCGTCGACAGAGTACAGCATCTTGCAATGGGTCTGGTCCACAAGATTCGATACACCACCAAGATACCCATGTACCTGTCTAAATACTTCCTTAATGTAAACGAAGTCCACACCCACAACACCAGAGGGAGTGCAACAAACCATGTACAACCCAGATTCGGCACAAACAAGGGACTAAATTCTTTTCGCTCCTATGCCACCAAAATGTGGAACGCCCTACCAACAGTCATTAAGACATGTGAATCCCTTGACCCCTTCAAAACCGCTCTCAAAGGGCACCTACGGATGGCTGCAATTCGAAACTGGCCTCTGTAAAATCTGAATCCCCCCCACCCCCCCACCCCATTTCCCTCACTGTATATTGTATATTTTCCCAGTGCTTGTATATTTTCCCTTTTTTGCTTCCCATATGATGAATTCCTGTTGTTCTTTAACTACATAGAAATGTCTATTTGTATGTCTCTAAATGGTTGTATGTCTTTAAATGTTTTGATGAATTGAACAATGTGGACCCTGTTGTAAACAAGTGTAATGCTTAATTGGGTCGTCCACTCACAGTTGACAGTCTTTGTATTGAGTTTGTGCTTAAAATGTACTGTAAATTCTACAAACTGTTAATAAATATTTCAATCAATCAATCAAAAAAACCAGAACCATCACACTTCGTGTGCTGCAACACAAGAGGCGCCGCATTGTTGCATTGAAGAGAAGGCGTACCCAGAAAAACCAGGAAGAGGCCTCCGAGTATGCGCTTGCCCCTTAGAGTATAGATATATAACTCTATGGCTTGCCCTCGAGAAAGTCCACGAGGAAGCCCTCGCGAAAGCCAGACTGGATTATCTGAAGCTTATCTGCAAAAAGGCAAGGGAGTTAGACGGAGCGATAGCTAGATTCTAACAAAAAATTCAAAAACAAAGTTGAAAAGCAGGCAAAGGAACATCCCCAACATGTGTCAATTTGTTCACGACGGTTTGTAATTAAACGCATTTTCTTTAGAGCAGTGTGTGTAACCCTTCTTGACCATTGCTGATTATAACCCACCAGTAAAAATGTCATGTTTAAACATAATTACATTCTGACTACTTGACTTGTTTTATGCTTAACCAAAATGTTTAAGATATTGGCGTGCGTGCGGGTGGGGGGGGGGGAAGCATCAGTAAATGGGGAGGTGTGTAATAGAAATAGTTTGAACTATAATCTTTATAACTGCACTGATGTAACCTTTGCCTTGCTACTATCACAATATGAGTGCTCTAATCATTTGGTGCCATCTTGTGGCAATGTTTGCAGGTATGATTTTTCTCTTGACTAGGGCATATTTAAAATCATCCAGGTAGTTTGCAAAGCAAAATGCCTCCCAATAGCTTGTCACAGATGTTTGTAAAGGTGTACTAAATCTGATTGACAAACACAAAAGCTATTGGTAGGCATTTTATTTTGCAAATTGGTCACACATTTGGATAACTTTGCCTAACTAATGGTGTTGTGGCTGATAATAATGACCAATAAATTACTCATGCCGGCAGGCTAAACCTGGGAGATAAAACCACAATTCCATGCCGTGTTGATGTGGTACCATAGTCTAGCAAAAGTATTGCTGTGCTTGGTCAGGTGTGCAATATCTGGAAACAAGTTTTTGTTACCATGTTCACTTAAAATAAAGGCATGTTCGCAACCATGATTGTGGCTTATATTGTAATATATACTGTACGTGTAGCATACCTTTTATCTTTTCAAGAAGAGAAATTAGGCTAGCAAATAAAAAAAACTAACTGCAATATTCTGGAAGCATTTGTTTACATTTCCAAGTTTCACTTCACATTGAACAGGATATAAAACTACTACCTGGGGAGGGGAGGCCTTCCTCACCAGGCACAACCTGCAGCACCATTTTTTTGTTTGGGACAGACGACAACGTCCAGAAACTGAGTCAATGTGACCAGGTGAGAACCCCTCTTCCATAAAACGTGTAAGTGAAATGAAATGTAGCCAATACGCTCCTTGACTACGACATGGTTCACTACCGGCCCTCTGAGATAGCTGCTGCTTCACTGTGCCTCTCCCAGCTGCTGCTGGATGGCCTGCCATGGGTGAGTTTAATAAAATCAATACATATGTTGGCTTATAGAGTATGTGCGTAACATGACATCATCATACCCAGAAGTTATGCAAGAATGCTTACTGAGTGGCAAAAAACTACTTTCTGGCCTTGACAGCACATACATTCAAACGGAAAAGTCATATCTGATTACATTAAACTCACTTTGCCACTCACTGTATGCATGCGCATAGTCTCATACCCTCTATTACAGATAGCTAGCTTCACATTTTGTCTTTTGATTAGAGTTGTTTTTCCATGGGTTGCAGACTAGTACAGAGCCGTAGTGCATTGCATATGATGATCCTAATGATTGTTTTCATGTGTTGCAGACTTCTACAGAGCAGCATTATACGACATATGATGAGGTTCACCTGAAGCCAATAATGCAGCACATTGCTAAGAATGTCATCAACGAGAGTATTACAACTTTCCAGGTGAGTTGGCAAACAAAGGCACTAGGGTTGGGGTTCTTATACATTTTGGTTAGATGGCATGTTAGATTTGTTTACCAGGCATCCTTAGTTTAATTTTTTTTGTGTATATATATATATATATATATATTATAATGTTCAGACCGATGCTTTGTTTACCCATGGTCCTAGATTACTGAGTCACCAGCTCTCTGCGTGTGATGTATGTGCTTAATTTAAGTTCCTCTGGACACAGAGCATCTCCCAATAATTATAATAGCCTTAAATGTAAATTGGAGTATAATGCTGTAAGATGTTGTAGATTAATACTAAAAGTCTAAAATATATATTCTCCACTAGGGTCAGTATAATGTAGTAGCATATAATGTAGTTAGATAGGGATGTTTAAATATGTCCCTCTCCACTAGGGTTACTATAATGTAGTTAGTATAATGGAGTAAGATGTGTCTAAATACATAAATTCTAATTCTAGTTTTCCCTCTCCCTATAGGCTGTCAAGGCGAAGTACTCGGGGAGCAAGCTGATGAATGTCACTCGCCTTTCTGAGCTGCAGTTATCTACTGTGAAGAGCCTAGCTGCTCCCCTGCTTGGCAAGAACTGCGGTTGAAGCAGACATGTTTCCTTTCCATCTGACATTTTTATTTTTTTATGGGACGAGAGAGAGCCTAGTGCCTACACAAAATAAGACTGGCCCTGTCCGGGGCCTGGGCAGAGGCTTTTGTGCTGGTTCTGGACAACCGGCGATCCGACGGACTCGACACCGAACACTGCACTCCCTGTGGTGGTGTGGAACGTCTTTGTCAAATTTGAAGTCTGTGGTGCAAAAGCTTCTCGAGTTATACTGTACAGACGTATGTACACACTGAGACATGGTGCATTTATATTAGTACTCCCAAATGGTCAATTACAACAGTGCTAGTCAAGCCTTACTGTAATGCATCTGCTGCCCATCATGGTCATAACAATGAATTGGTTATTGTCATTGTTTTGAACATTGTAGGCATTGTATTGTTTGTTCTAAGAGAAAGTGATGTGTCACTTATTTATTCACCTGTGATCATTATGTTCTCTTCACGTTGTGTGAATGAAGCCTTTTAGTACGTAACTTAATCAGTTTTCGTTCACTGAGGTGAACTATAGGTGGAAAATTGACTTTAGTAGTCCGTTTACAAAAATGTAAATGTTTCAAAATGACATTTTCTAGCTTGCTCTTTTGCAATTTTGCGAGTGGCCTCTGGGTAATCTTAAGTTAAATATCCCTGATCTACAAGCGTGTTGGGACCTTGTACACTAGTGTACAGCTTGTTTGTACATGTTTGTTGTGAACAAGACGATGCAACATTTATGTTAATGTTCTGTGTACCATCAAATATGTAAATAGCAATGGATTGTAAATATCTGAATTATCAAATGTATATATGTAAATAGCAAAGGCCTTGTATGCACATTTTGAAAATCTATTAATTCTGTAAATACCAATTCATTAAATGATCAGTTTGAACCATGAGAATTGTGTCTGACTCCTTCAGTAGTATAGTGATGTTTAAAAAGTTGTCCAAGCATGTGTGTCTTGGTATTGTGACACATGCATTATTGCAATATACTGTGTAAGTACTACACTATGTTTACTTACATAAGTATTTTGTGTACAGCACACCCATTTCCCAATGCAGAGGCAAATTCTGTACCCACAAAGGATAGTTTCACCACTTTCAACCTTGTGTCCTTAAGGCATTTCTTTATGCACTCCCCCCCCCCCCCCCCCCCCCACACCACACGCACTCGTACTTATTGTACACTGGTTCTCAACACCAGGGCTCCAATAAATGATCTGCAAGAAACGCAATTGGTTTTAGTGCAAAGTTTGAAGGCAAGACACCAGACTGAGCAATTTAGTAGCCACACTATTTTTTACAGTCTATGCACTAGACTAGACCCATAGTGGCAGGGCAACCCCATGTGTAGTGGTAGTATACTGCCACCTAGTGTCCAAAATACACCTACTTTAGTTACAACTATTGCTGCACTACAGAATTCAGTGTAGACTACTGTATAGGACTATGGCCCTCATTTATCAATCGAGTGTAAAATCTGCCACAGATTCGAGTGCAGGTTTCGTAGTACACCCACGTCGCCACGGCATTTATAAAGTGATCGCAAACAGCTGATCCTTCCTTAATTTTGTTCTCACGTTAATAAATGTCACGGCTGAATTTGATCTGGCACGCCCTAAGAAATCAAGCCTCGCCCTCGTTTTTGCGACATGAACAACGGCAATACGTTTCCTGAAACCATGGTTACATGAAAAAATAGGTTTCTCCCGTGCCTTGCTGCTCGCCTCACCCCCCTCTCTCATACACATGTACAGCACGCACACGCAACTTGCAAGCCCAACTAACTGGTGTGTTGTTAAACAAATAAAGAACGAACACCTGCATGAATTAAATAAAGCGTGCGTGCGGGGGGTGAGGCGGGCAGCAAGGGAAGCGAAGCGAGAGGAGAAACAGACAACTAAATAAAGTTGTAGGCCTACCCTGTGACAGGGTAGGCCTACAACTTTATTTAATTCATGCAGGGTCCCTGTCTGTTTCCCTCTCACCTCGCTTGCCTTGCTGTCATGCACGCACGCACCTACATGACACATTAAAAAAAGCTGTCTGTTTCTCCTCTCGCTTCGCTTCCCCCTCACCCCCCGCACGCACGCACGCACATATCGCTATTTGCAACTTTAACTGTGTGTTGTTAGTTGTATATTAAATTATTAAAGTATTTTTAATTTAATATACAACAAGATATATTAGTGAACGAAAACCTGAACCTGTGAACCATAATTAAATAACAAATAGGCACACACACACGCTGCTGTTTTTCAGGTGCTCCTCCTGTCCTGTCTGTCTGTCTGTCTGTCTGTCTCTCTCTATCACAGTGGTCCGTCCGTGACCAACTGACCATGCACGTTCCGACGTTCGCCAGTCTATTTAGATTGCCTCGCAGTCGTTAGTCATGCACTGTTATATGAATGTGCAGCCAAAACCATAGCCTCATGGCTGGTGCATGGGCTGGCTGGGTAATATACCTATATCTCCGATGCAGTTCCCACTTGCGCTGGGAGCCTGGCACGGTACATTTGGCATTCGAGCGACGCGTCGGGTTTATTATATTGCACATACCGTAAGAAAGACATCGGCCTTCATGCTGTAGATTAGGCTACAGTAGGCTATACCTGCACGTTGGGACTCTCCGCAGCTGAGCTGCAGCAGCTGCTGCACTATACTCTCCAACGTCCCGTCATGGAAATATTTCAGCACAGACAGCCCAAATCCTCGCATGTATGCGCTCATGCAAAACACTGTTTAAATGGCTTAAGCATCTCTTGCAACATTGTTTTTAATTGCGCGATTTTATCTCCTACTAATTTCATATGACACATGTATTCCTTAACATTTTTATTTATTTATTTTTTACATGTAGCCCATATACATTATACATACCTTTTATATAAACATTTTAGGAGTGAATACATATATGTTTTGATGCCTGTGGCAGCCTCTCAGCAGTTCAGACAAGGCTGCTCCGCTTGTGTAAAACAGAAAAACAGCGTACGCCAGCTCGCGACCAGACGTGACTATTTGTCCTACTCAAGTTAAATTTCAAGCTTTGCCGGAAATGTTAAATGCCGAAAATGTCGGTAATTTCGGCGTGCGCCCATATTTTGGCGTACGCACGGTTGATAAATGAGGGCCTATGTGTTGGAGTTCAGAGCTTAATTTGTATCTAATTCCTGTCCTTCAAATGCCACTCAAGAATCGGAATGAGTGTTTTCTTTTGAATAGGCTACAAACATGAATAATTGAAAAACACCAAGTTGCTAGGCAACATAATTTCATCAGTATCATGCCTCTATATTTTTCGCATATCTCTTAAATATCATTCTTCCACAAATCGTAAACAGAAATCATCCGTTTTGACACTTGCTTTGCACTGCAAGTTTTGACCTGTACAGTCTGGAAACAAGACATCAAATTAGTATGTTTTTGATGTTCATAATTGCCCATACTGTATCAATACGCATTATAAACAATGCTTTGTTTTGTAATGTTTGCATTGTTTTGCATGTTGTAAGACAGAGAACTATACAATACTACACCACTGGTTCTCAACGTAGGGTCTGGGGACCACCAGGGGGTCCAAATGTTATGGTGGTCTGTAAAATCAACACAGTGTATTGTGTTGATTTTGTGTTGATTTTCTCTGTCCCAGAGAAAATGGGCCCTGTCGTGGCCCTGATGCATACCAAACTGGGGCCAATGAAATTAAAGTGTTTGAGCATCAATGAACTACAATGGACATTCTTTGATGTGAGCTGGGAGTGAGTTCCATAGGGAGGGGGTTGCCCCATGTCACTACTATAGTGCTGTTGTTTGTCTGGACTCATATCTGTGACCATCAGCGATGCTGGTTTGGGGTCCAACCTCCCCTGACAGGGTCAACCATATTGACCCTGTCAGGGTTTGAACCGCCACCCACCAGTATCACTGTCAAGGTCACTGAGTCACTCAAGCCTCTCCACCACGGCAAGGTCACAGCAATAGGAGAGGATTTTTTTTTTTTTTTTTTTTAATATATTTAGCCAGCTCAAGTCTGAGCTCAAAATGTCACTCTGTCAATTATTGGGTGCAATACTGGAGCCCATGAGCAAGTTCCTTTATCGACCATGTTCCCACACAGCCATAATATATAGACTAAAACTGTCACTCTGGAACTCCATTGGGTGCAATACTTCAATACATAAAGTTCCATTATTTTTGCCAGCTCAAGTCTGCTCTCAAAATGTCACTCTGTCAATTATTGGGTGCAATACTGGAGCCCATGAGCAAGTTCCTTTATCGACCATGTTCCCACACAGCCATAATATATAGACTAAAACTGTCACTCTGGAACTCCATTGGGTGCAATACTTCAATACATAAAGTTCCATTATTTTTGCCAGCTCAAGTCTGCTCTCAAAATGTCACTCTGGCACTTATATTGGGTGCAATACTGGAGCCCATGTCATGAGCAAGTTCCTTTATCGACCATGTTCTTTAAACCATAATATTAGACCTCACAGCTGGTTCGGTGCAGATCGCAGGGAGTGCAGGTTTCCACCGGAATTGGGTCTGGGTGAACCAATGGTGGCGCTTCATGTCCGGGATGGAGATGCGCCCCTCTGGACTGGCCAGTAGTAGTTTAAACAGCAGACTAAGTGGTGCGAGATGGATTTCGTTCCAAGGTGTCAACTTGAAGTAAGTTTTCTTCTCGAGCCAGTGTAGATACTCCTGACATGTGTCGCTGGCCTGATCCCAGGGCAGCTTTCCGGTCAGCATGGCGGTCAGAACCACCCCACAGGACCACAGATCTGCAGGCGGGCCCCTGTAGTACCCCGTCTGGTACGCGAGAACCTCGGGCGCCACGTACGCAAGTGACCCACAGCACCGGCTGAGGAGACACTCGCTGGCGCCACGACGGAACACGGCGGCGAAACCGAAATCGGTCAGCTTCAGGACGTCTCTCTCGTCCAGCAGGATGTTCTCGGGCTTGATGTCTCTGTGCGTGACGCCCAGACCGTGCATGTACTCCACTGCCGCCATCAGCTGCACAAAATACCGGTGAGCTTGTGGCTCTTCCAGCCCCACGCCAGGCGGTATGCGGTCGAACAGGTCTCCTCCACTGCAGTACTCCAGGAACAGATAGGCCGTCGGGCCGTCGGTCCGCTGGCCAAGGAAGCGTACGATGTTGGCGTGTTTGACAGCCTTGTGGATGCAGATCTCCTGCTTGATGTCAGCGCTGCACTGTTCGTTCTGGGAGGTGTCCACCACCTTCACGGCAACGGTCTCCTTAGTCTGTTTGTTGACCAGCATTCTGACCTCTCCAAAGGTTCCCTGTCCTAACACCTGGAGCACCGTCCAACCCTGTGGCGATTTCATCATGTTGGAGCTGGAGATGAATTCCATAATGAGAAGTTGTAATGATCACTATACAAAGTATACATCTTAAATACCCCACTCCGCCCCGCCCCAAACAGCGACCGGTGTCCACAAAGCCGCGTGGCCTCCATAGCAACCGCGCGTTCCTAGTGTAGGATACATAGCAGCAACCGCGCGCGGCTTCCATAGCAACCGCGTTGCTAGTGTAGGATACTACATAGCAACCGCGCGCGGCTTCCATAGCAACCGCGTTGCTAGTGTAGGATACTACATAGCAACCGCGCGCGGCTTCCATAGCAACCCGCGTTGCTAGTGTAGGCCTACATGGCAGCACGTAAACAAGCAAAGCATGCGTTAATTTATCAACGTTATAATAATAATAATAATAATAATAATGTATTATTGTTAGTCTATGGTCTTGCTGTATGTGTGACTTTAAGGTCAAGCCGGGGGGGGGGGGAGCATGCAGTTCCGGGGTTAGTTTTGGGGGTTTGTTGTGTTGTGTTAGCAGGTTGCTGTGCTGCTAGCACAGGTGAGAGTCCCAGCCATTAATTTGCCATTCTGACTGCGTTTGCCTCGTTATTTGATTAAAGTAAATTAATTGAAAGAAGGTTGTCGTTTGATGAGACGAACCGAATCCCACACGGCATTACAATAATAATAATATAAAGTTGTTGGCGGTGCACCGGTGGTAACACCAACCATTTGGCAGAATTAGCCCAAACATTTAGATTCTCGTAGAGGGTTTTTTTCGATTCTGGCGAATCTCTCTACGAGAGTCTAAAAGATAACCCCGCCCCTAACGTCGAAAAGGAACGTTTGTGCCTCAAAATCACTCTTACCTTGTACAAATGCAAAATCTAAGCTGCTTTAAATGTTGCCCCACTTGTTTGTGAGGTGTTCGCAATCAGATTAAATACCGCACATGCTTATTGTTCAAT
Organism: Protomyctophum parallelum; assembly: GCF_964188405.1. Classification (NCBI taxonomy): domain Eukaryota; kingdom Metazoa; phylum Chordata; class Actinopteri; order Myctophiformes; family Myctophidae; genus Protomyctophum; species Protomyctophum parallelum. Next base: position 8,696,993 of record NC_139702.1, read on the forward strand.
AAAAAAGGTATTTTAATCAACTCTGTCTCGGAATCTGGCGGCCATCTTGCTTTTCTCTCCATTGTAAATGCGCAAGAGAACCCTGGCCGCTAGGGGCGCGGGCAATATTCTGTTGCGCCGTTTACCGCATTTACAATGGAGGATTCAGAAACAGAGTGGATTAAAATACCTTTTGTATTGAAAAATAAGCATGTGCGGTGTTAATCTGATTGCGAACACCTCACAAACAAGTGGGGCAACATTTAAAGCAGCTTAGATTTTGCATTTGTACAAGGTAAGAGTGATTTTGAGGCACAAACGTTCCTTTTCGACGTTCGACGTTGTGCTTCAAGGTGAAGTTATTGAACGTTTCGTTTATATCAGAAAACATACAACAATGTGTTATGTCGTTCCCCCTATATTGTGATTAGTTTTGTCTTATTGGCCATGTCTCATTTGTGGATTAATTTATTTGTAATGAGTCCAGTTCCAGTATAAAGACAGTGAATGAGTGTACTGTATGTGTTTTGACGTGCAGGGACAGAGCTGGATGATGTGAAGCGTCTGTTGTTGAAGAGCAGTGGAGGTAGAGGGAGAATGAGGCCCCCCTCATTCTCCCACCAGCACACTGCCTGCCTGTCCCTAAGAAGGCCAGTGTCTGTGGACACCAGGACCATGCCTGATGGCTACAACACAGGTAGCAGCAAGTGTTGATTTTGACAGCAAATTTTGATTTCGTTTTGTTAATCCTGTTTTTTTATTTGTTGATGAAATTGTCAATATATTTAGTTTTAGTCATAGTTTTTCATTTAGTTTCCATTTAGTTTTCGTCAGTGAAAAAAGGACGTTGATGAACATCTTGTCTATTAGTCGACAAAATCAAGACTGTAAGAAGGCCAGTGTGTGGACACCAGGACCATGTCTAGTCTGATGGCTCCAACACAGGTAGCAGCAACAGACCTAATTCAGTATACAATTTTGGCATTTAGCAAGCAGATGCTCAATATTTGCAAACTGTTAATCATAATCAAGGGAGCGTAGGGAGAGGGCACATATGGGGCTAGAATGAGTGAAACAGCTAACGTAGCAACCAGGACAGGCAAAGCATTTACTACCTACCTCACCTTAATCCATGAGGATATGATCCACGAGGAATATTGAAGGCTAATATCCACACAATCTTTGGCTTCGGTGTATAAACTCACTAATAAAGGCTCAGCTAAGTGGCTAACGTTAATTCACGTTTTTTCAGCCCAGATCCAGTTTAATAGCAAACTAGCCCCTCTCGGGACCCCCATAAAGTTTTCTGACATTTGGATGTTTAAAGACGTAAACATCCAAATGTCAGAAACCTTTACGGGGTCCCGAGAGGGGCTAATGGCAAACATGATCATAAAGTACATTATAATCATAAAACTATCTAACTATAGTGATAGATCCAGTGATATAGATCCATGTCATCATCCAGAAACCCCTAATGATGATCATATTTCATATAAACAAACTGGTTTTAGCCAATTTCTTCAACTGGTATGGCTACCAAAACATATATTATATATACTATATATATAGTATTTCCTTATTAGCTTGTTTATGAAACACAGTCAGCTCTAGTGTAATCGATGGGGGTTATGGACTAAAATGTTGACTCGCCTGAGAATCCCTGTCATAGTCCATTTAATGTATACGGAACTGGAAACCGCAGTAGCAAACACCTGAGTTAAAGTTAGTCAATGATGATTAATTGTTCCTTTTTTAGGTGGGAAGCCAACAAAAGGATCCTCAGCATGGAGAGCATCGCCTAAAAACGGGTATTACATCACTGCATCTTTACACAGGCCTGTCACAACTATTACATCATTGCCTAATCACAGTTATATGAGATAATTGCAGTTATCGTTTCCATGTCGTAAATAGCAGATCTACAAGCTCACAACATGTCACGTTTCTTATCTGCCCTGTGTGCAATGTTTGTTTACAATGCCTAGAAGGCAGAAAGGCATGTACATTTGTATTCATATGTTCCATTGTTCAATGCCAAAACACTTAGATCGTTAATCATGGTTATTTGTATGACAATTAATCGTCAAAGGTTCATGATCGTGAGAGTCCTCAGACTGAGACCGATTCTACAAATGCCTTCTAAACCAGTAGTTCTTTCGTTCTACTTTTGACCCTTCTGGCGTAGTGATACTGGACACAAAAAGTAGTTTCATGTGACAGAGGGGTCAAAGACAAGTTGAACGAAATGTGCCGCTATATGGGAGAAATAGGTCAACAATACAAATGACGCTAGTTGTGTGGATTAATTTATTTGTGGCCCCCACACCCCCACCAAAACCCCCATCAGCTCTACCTGGCACAAATTGGTTATACTGTAACCCCAGACTGGGCTAAAACAGGAGAGGCGAGAAGGTTCGTCAGACATTTATTAACCCAATTTGTGTCCAAGACGTCTCCAGACATCCTTAGAATGATCAAATTCTACATAACTATAGAGCACCGAAGTCCTGACGTAACTCGCTCATCCCTTCGATTCCCCTGGTTCGCGGAAGTAATTTCTCTATGGAGAATAACATGGGGTGATCTTAATATCGTCTACTATAAGCGTCCAAAAATAAACAAGCTGTCTCGGCATTATTGTCAGGGAGGTGTCTCTGTATCGTTTGCAACAGTCAGTCACTCATATATGATACAGTCTGCTTCTAGCGAAAATCTAACTAATTCAGTAGCAGTAACATTAGCGTTTTCTCTCAGTCAGTTGATTCTTCATATCCATATGAGTGAAGCGGCCGGGATGACATGTTCATTTTTCAAACACAGTTCTTATATGAAGCAATCTAAAAATCCTCCTATGGCGATTTCAATGCAACTAAAAAATACATGAACCTGGGGACTGACGCCCTCTACTGAAAGTGACGTCAGACTTCGGTGCTCTATGCTTCACACCTGCTTCTATTTACTGTCCAGTGCAGCTGCTGTATGGCCAGGATGGAGAAAAACGTTTGTTTTGACAGCTAAACAATTGATATTTTAGAACACAAAACCGAAATGATACGATTCAAGCGATTAGAAAGATACTTCTGTGTCCGGGGAGAACACACCATTAATAAGAAACTCTCAGGTTCTGGCAACAGATTTGGGATAGATGATTTGGTTGTAACGCTCCTGATGCTTTTATTGATGTTCATTCATTTCATTGATAAGATAGACTTACAAATTGAAGCACTGCTGTCATTTCATGTTGTAATAAATATGCATATTCAAGGCCAATCATTTGTGCGTGTGTGTGTGTGTGTGTGTGTGTGTGTGTGTGTGTGTGTGTGTGTGTGTGTGTGTGTGTGTGTGTGTGTGTGTGTGTGTGTGTGTGTGTGTCAGCATGAGACTTTCAGGAGGTGGTTGGTGGTGGATGATAAGGTGGCACCGTGGGCCTGCTGCACTGTGCAACAATCAGAGCAAAGTGACATTCGGTGAGGAGAGGACACATCTGATCATGGCTACCGTCTGTCCACATCCCAGGGTTCATCATTCACCAGGGACACATTTCAAAAGGTGGGGAATCATAATGTGAATGCTGTTGTATGTGGTATGGTGGCTATCGTTGATCCAGCAGCTTTTATTTTCACATTATTTCCCGTATAAGTTCTGCTTAGACTTGAAAATTAGCTTTATATTAGATTAGAAAAAGCCAACATGGTGAACTGTGTGTGTCATAACCCATTCTGACCAGGCACCCATTTTGGTGTTGGCATCATGTTATGCTTTAGCTATTGAAAAATAGCAGATCTACAAGCTCATATCGCGCCACCGAGTGGCGCGATACGAGCTTGTAGGTCTGCTATTTTTGAAAAATCGAAGAGCGACTGACATTTTTAGAATCTGATCTCAGGTCAGAATGGGTTCATCAGACCAGTGTGTGTCCGGCGGAAACCTCGTATGAATCTGATCTCAGGTCAGAATGGGTTATTTATGGCGTACACTAGACTACAGTACTGTATTTTGTGCCTGACCACAATGTTATTTAGATCACGTCAGGAGACGGATGCTAGGTTTGATGTTTACCTGGCTGGTATCATAGTTGATCTTGATGCACTAGATTCAATCAATCAATCAATCAATCAACTTTATTTGTTCAGACTCAGGGTCCAATAACAACAGACAACATAAAACAGTACATACAGAGAAGAAACACCCCTAACCCATAAAAACATCATTTTTACAATAAACATTCATACCAGTGCTTCCAGAAAGCAGACCCGTACCTAGTGCTACTGAGGCTGGGGTTACATAGCAGCATAATTATGCAGTTTTTAGACTCATTGAGCCGACACATACATTTATACATCAAGTGTCTCAGTAATGCATGAAAGGTGTAAACTCCCACACTACAGAATATCTCACTTGCACTGCTCCACCTTGGTTTGTTCAATAATATACGCATGCAGTCATTATAGGCAACCTGCAGTTTATACAAACTTGCTTTCTTAAATTTCACCCACAAGGGTGCGGTATAGAGGGGAGTACAGTATGCTCTAAAAAGATTAACTTTAACCTCAGGTGAACATGAGCGGAATTTCCTCCCCAGCATGTTTGCCTGAGCATACAGTATACGGCGCTGCCTATACAGATCCTCATCATCAGTCAGTTGGTCAGTTATCACATGTCCCAGATACTTGGCTTTACTGCAAATGGATTGTTCACTTTGCACTCTATATGACCATTTACTGCCATTTAACTATGCTTTATGTCATTTTCTGTGACTTGGTACTTGTAAATCACTCTGCTATATGCCTAAATTATATTTGTCTATGTTTGTATTGTCACCAGTCGGCAACAAACTTATTTATTTTCTGTTTCATGCTTTTTGAAACTACAATTTGATGTAATGATGGCAGTCAATGGGTTTCTAATGGGCTGAAACCTTGCCAATATGTGAAGTCGCACGCAGGCTGCTCACAAAAAGTCAGAGATCCACATCCACACTGTTGCCCATGTGACTCCTCAGATTGCATGATTTGTTTTTAGTTTTTATCTTAAGGCTATGTTGTATGGTAAAGGAGTCCATTTGCACTGATTTGAAAAGTGTAGATAATAATTGTTCATGTATTTTAATATTTAATGTTCAAAATCTATAATTCATGACAATTTGTGATATAGGCCAGAATAGTAGTAGTTTAATAAATAATGGAATTTGGAAACTGAGTCATCGACTGAGTCATCGATGCATGACTCATAGTCATTGATTTAAACATGTCTTTGTGCCCTGTCATAGACGGTGCCTCAGCCCTGAAGACGTTTTTCAACGAGACTGCAAAAATGTCTGCTGCTGATCGGGTCAAATGTCTAGAGATGAATAAGGTAACACATTTAATTTAGTTATTGAATATAAAGTAGTAAGTAGCCTTGCCGAGCCATGAGGCCCATAGGGCAGGAGCCTATCTCCTGTTTCTGTAGCGTGAGGCAGCTTGATGTACAAGTACACCCCCTGGACATGACGCTATAGTATGTCGCAGGGACTTACCCCCAATCCAACCCTTGATGCTGAGTGTCAAGCAGGGAGGCACTGGGTCCCATGTTTAGAGTCTTTGGTATGACCCGGCCGGGGATTGAACCCCGACCTCCCAGTCTCAGGGCAGACACTCTAACCACAAGGCCACTGAGCTATTGAATATAAGTTAACATCTTTATTTTTAGTCTGTGAATATGAACGTGCCATCCCTTGCAGAGACGTACAGGAACTGATTTTGCTGCTCATAAAATCATATAGTTAAATTAATATAGCATAAAATATGTTCAATAGTAATGAGCACCGGGTGGCTATGGGTGTTTTTTACTCTGTGTTTGTACAGTTTTTGGAGTTAAATGAACACTGGAGGCTCCATGTGTATATTCTTTCTGTATGTGCCTGCAAACAAAGCAAGCCCCAAGTCACAACTTCGATTAGAAAGATACTTCTGTGTCTGGGGAGAACACATCATTTAAATCATTCTGACCTGAGATCAGATTAAAAAAATGTCTTCTACATCCTGACAGTTTTCTGAAAAAGCTATGTTTCTATGTCAGTCGTTCTTCGATTTGTCAAAAATAGCAGACCTACAAGCTCGTAGATCGCCACCGCTGTACCCTTTCTTTTACCTAGGAAAGTATTCATTAGCCATATACATCATACAACTTTAACAGTGCCACTAGTGAGACTTCTTTTCTAAAATTAATCAAGTGTAGCTCTGAGTCTAAATAGCCATTTATTCAGCCTGAATATAGGAATGTCACATTAAGTTATTGCATTATGCCATTGAGACGACATCAGATTGAACCTACCGACACCCTTGTGCCGTCCCTTGCGATGTGCCAGTGTGTTTTTGCGGCAGCGGGCACGGGAGTGCACCACGACCGGTTTGCGGATGATAAGGCCATCCTTCACCAGCTTGCGGATCTGCTGGCCTAAAGATCAAGAGGGATTTCTTTTAATGCAGTCGCCTAAGCTCTCCACCGTGTGATATTCAAACTTAGCTTACCATAATACATTGTTTATCACTGTACTGTCACAGTCAGCACAAGAGAGCCAATTTGATATAGGCTAAATTCATTTTCATTGGCCTTGTCTAATAATGGCCCTTGGCCTTGTCTAATAATGGCCCTTGGCCTTGTCTAATAATGGCCCTTGGCCTTGTCTAATAATGGCCCTTGGCCTTGTCTAATAATGGCCCTTGGCCTTGTCTAATAATGGCCCTTGGCCTTGTCTAATAATGGCCCTTGGCCTTGTCTAATAATGGCCCTTAGCCTTGTCTAATAATGGCCCTTGGCCTTGTCTAATAATGGCCCTTGGCCTTGTCTAATAATGGCCCTTGGCCTTGTCTAATAATGGCCCTTGGCCTTGTTCCCTTCATATGAAAAGGGTTGAAAAACAATGCCATGGTTTGACACGTCACATAAGTATAATGACATTTTTAAAATGTTGAGCATCCGATCCAAGGGAGTTGGGTTGGTAGTACCGGTTGGAACAAATTTATCAGGTGATAAATGACCTTTATGAACACATGTGAAGAAATCTACGTATTTTTAATTTCGGCATATCAAGATCATAATAAATACAGTACAAACCTCATTTTTTTTCAGGAGAAGGAAGGATTTTGTTTACGCATGCGCAGTTTGGAGCCTCGGAGCAGAATCCATTTCGTATTCTCTCAACGTTACATTTTGAGTTGAAAGATTCATATTTAATTTGTATAATGAATAGAATCTGCATAGAGTTTAAACCTCACATAAAAATCACACCCCATTTGAAGTGAGCAGTGCAACAGTTGTACTGCTCACTTCACAGGGGTGTGATTTTTATTATTATTACAGTATTAGTTTTTTTCTTATGAAAGCAGAGAGTCTTCCGTTTCATACGGTATATAGTATGTACATGTCTACATTTTTCCATACAACAGCACTGACTTCACATTGATGTTGTAAAGTCTGACTTTGGTTCTTACAGTGTACTGCTTGGACTTCCAGATAGATTGGAGCCTAACCAAAACACTGAGCCTTCCCCAATGTACACAGTCAAATCCTAGTGTTAATTTAACCCATTTAGACCTGTTAAACCTTTACATTATTATACCTTTCAATCCGGGACTGCATCTGTGACACTTTTGTTTTTGTCTTTGTTTTTAATACAAATTTTAGTTTTTCAGGAAAGGTTATATTAGGATTAACTCGAGAGGGTATAAATGCACATTATCTCAGTTACAGACCCATAAAGGCGCATTTCGTTCATATAATCAATCATACTATCAATAATTTATCTGGGGAACACCTGGGACGCTCTCGACATCCCCCGGGGGTCCCAGTACCCCCCCGTTGCGAACCAGTACTGTACAGAATGTGCAACTCCTCCATCATCCTTTTTCTATCATTTGAATATTAGCACCATATGATTTTAATGTTCAGCCTTTTCAGTTTTCACTAAAAAAAATTACTACTACTACAGTAGGCCTATGTTCTCACCATCGGTAGATTGCATATTCCTCATTATTGCGAACGCAGTGAGCCACTTACTATGACAGCAGGGGCTGAGTGTCTGTGTGTGTGTGTGTCACGCTGTTACTGTCACGCTGTTACACCACCGGCCCGCCACCAGAGGGCGCAGCTGTGGCACGCACGCACGCACGCACACACACACACACACACACACACACACACACAGGGCGCAGCTGTAGCACACACACACACAACCACACACACACGAGCTGCGTTCGCTTCACGCGTTTGCGCGTCTTACTTGTATTAACTACAGATAGAGTGTGCATATGTAATGTATACCCTCTGTGTAGCTGACTCACTATACATAATATCAGCTTCACAACATATTCACTGTCGATAGTCTGAACATACTGTGTATATCCATTAATGGACGATAGATGTATTGTATGCCCACTGATGATAGATCTATCTATCTATCCTCATTTAGTGTTTGTTTAATGACTAATCCATCTCATATCAGGTTTGAAATGTACACCATGACACTTTTTAACCTCCCATTACTCTGACAGACCCCAGTAATCCTCCACCTAAGGCAGTGAGGGCTCATGTATGTGCTTGAACATACCGGTCTATTAAATCGTAGCCGCTGGGGGAGTAGATTATAATACTGCTCACATGTTTTGCCCTGAGACACACATTTTATAGACATGACTGAAAACCTGAGCTATAAATTGAAGCCTCGTAAATTTGTCCTGCCCTGCCCTGCTGCTGAAATTGCAGCTTAACAATTTTTGCCCGTTTATGCTATAAAGAACATTTTAGGTATTTTTGGGCAGTCACGGAGGTCCGCACGCAGCACATCTGCATGCAAACTACTGTAGTTAACTAACACCTAAAGAAGGAAAGCTTAAAGCTTTCCTTTTGTAGGTGTTAGAAAACGTGCAAAATAGGAGCATAAAAATGGTTCCTACTCTCTATGACTTATGGAAGAGTACATGGCTTTGAACATGTCAAAATGGAATTGTCTGTCACTAAAGAATTTAGACGGTTTCAGTTCGATTTTTTCCCCTTTTCTTCCCAGGCTTGTTCAGACAACATATGGAATGGTGCTGAGAGATATAATCTAAATGGTATGATCAGCTATACAGTAGACAACTTAATAATTCAAAAGGTCAACATAAAGAAAAAGAATCAGGGCGAGACTCAACTTGACCTGACCTATTTTTGATGTGCTGTAACTGTGAGTCATATGTGGATGATATGTACAGTTATGGTACCTGTATGTGCTTTTGTGTTCTTCACGTGGTTAAGGGAACTTATATTTATCAATGAATGAATGAAAGAAAACAAAATAGGCGGGGTTGGCGAAAGGGCCTTTCTGTGTGGAGTTTGCATGTTCTCCCCGTGTCCCCTAGGGTAGGTACCCTCACAAAAAACATGCAGTAATCCTGGTCACTAAACTGCCTCCCCCTGGCTAGCCGGGGCGCCTGATGGAGGGGAAAGGAACTGGTTGGAATAACGTGTTCCTTCCACGCGCTACGTCCAACCAGGGAAACTCCCCCCTGTCAGGTGTAAAGGAGCAACTTGGACACTCAGGCATGAAGGAAGCATGAGTTCAAGTCCGTTGCTCTCCCCTTGTCCCCCATATATTGGGACTAGGTTGGTGGAGGGTGTGTAGAGCCCAGGATCACATTAGATGATTGACACAGGGGTGAAAAATGGGTTACAAAATCGTACGATAAAAAAAAAAAGAAAAAAAAAGAAAGAAAACAAAATAGTTAAACACATTGCAGATGGAGTTCTTCGGCCGAATACATATTCATTTGGAGGTCATTCGGGTGCCGATAGCCAAGTGGTTACGGCGCGTACCACATAGGCTCTGATTGATGCTTGACAGCGAGTCCCGGGTTCAATTCCCCAACCCAACAGGCCTGTGCTGCATGTCACTCCCCGACTCTCTCCCTCTTTCCTGTCTCTCTAGTAGAACTATTAATACATTCTTGACAAGAAACAGTTTGAGAACCACTTTTGATTTCATTGTTCATCTATTTGGACGGGACAATATGAACAATACATAAAATGCAGTGTAAATAAATACATTTAGCACGAGATGGACATTTTCATCCTTTGTCCCCAACATAAAAAACAGGAAAAATAAACACCATACATAGTGTAATGATGGTATATCTACATCCTAAATTGGTTTAGATTCTTTTAAAATGTTTTTTTTTTTTTGGCTTTCGCCTTTATTTTATATTTTTGACAGGAAATGGGGGAGAGAGATGGGGGGGTGACATGCAGTAAAGGCCCTCGGGATCGGGAGTCGAACCCGCGGCACACTGCCAGACTTGGGCTACCGGCCAAGGTGCCTGGACCGCTGAGCCACGGCCCAGGCCTGGTTTAGATTCTTATCGTGCTCTTACCTCAGAGCATTTGGTTACTCACCTTTCTTTTTTATTGACACTGTCATCTCCTCAATCACAAACTTGTTTGTAATTGTGTCTTTAGTGTTGTAAACACTGATGTGCGGCCGGGTTATCTCAGCCTCATAAATTATGATTTATGCCTTTTGTACTGTCAAGTCGAGTCAAGACAAAGGTATAGCACATTTCATGCTGTATGACAAGCATTATAGCCTCGACATGAAAACGAAATTCTCAATATTATTAAATAATACAAGAATGTGTTACAATACAACAGTACAATATTATAACAAATAAGATAACACACATTTTAAGCCTAACTAAAAGCTTGTGTAAGTGAGATGTTTTATGTTGTATAGCGGACCTTAATTCAAGTACAATATACATTTGTAAAGCACACAACAGAGTTCACCAAAGTGCTGTCGATAAATAATATAAAAACACAACAATACAGACATAGGTACAACTCTTAAACTGAGTTTAAAGCAAGGAATATACATGAGTTTTAAGATTAAAAAAACTGTACTTTGGAGTACAAACTCCAAAGTTTGGGGGCTACTGAGAAGCCTTCTCCACTTAAGAGCGGTAGCTGGAAGAAGACATATCAGTGTTTATCAGTTTGTCCATGACATGGTTGGTAATGCCATGGTTGGTTTATACAGATCCATTTGAGAGGCATTACCAGCAGCACAGAGTCCAAAAACCATGATCAGTTGGTAGACACCATATTACCTGAAGGGATCTTTTTTGCTGTGTATTCAGTGTGTCGACATACTGTAGAAAGGAGAAGCCACTCAACTTGAGAGACTCAACTTGACCTGACCTATTTTTGATGGGCTGTAACTGTGAGTCATATGTGGGTGATTAATACATGTACAGTTATGGTATGTGCTTTTGTGTTATCCACGTGGTTAAAGGAGAATTCCATGCTAGAATACTTTTTTTTACCTTTCTTACCTTTCTTTGTAGTCGTTACGTCCCCACCAAAGAGGTCCAGGTGTTTTTTTGTGCAAAAACTCCTTATTGGCTATTTCCCCTACCATAAGCCCTCAATGAATTGCATTGAATTGAATGGGAATTGAATGGGGCTATGGGGTGTTGTGCTAATTTGCTTATTTCCATCTAAATAAGTAGTAAAGTGTGCCACATATTATTTACATTATGAAGAGAGGATATATACAAAAAATATATAATTTTGAGCAATGGAAATAAGCGAATTAGCACAACACCACATAGCCCCATTCAATTCCCATTCAATTCAATGCAATTCATTTAGGGCTTATGGTAGGGGAAATAGCCAATAAGGAGCCTTTGCACAAAATAACACCTGGACCTCTTTGGTGGGGACGTAACAACTACAAAGAAAGGTAAGAAAGCCTTTTAGTATGGAATTCTCCTTTAAGGGAACTTATATTTATCAATGAATGAAAGAAAACAAAATTGCAGATGGAGGTCTGCGGCCGAATACATATTCATTTGGAGGTCATTCGGGTGCCGATAGCCAAGTGGTTATGGCACTGATTGATGCGAGTCCCGGGTTCAATTCCCTGTCCATTACATGGTTGGTAATGCCATGGTTGGTTTATACAGTGGGTTTCACATAGGGATCCAGGTAAACCCAAATCCACAGCACTGGGTCCAAAAACCATGATCAGTTGGTAGAGACCATATTACCTGAATGGATCTTTTTTTGCTCTGTATTCAGTGTGTCGACGTACTGTAGGAAGGAGAAGCCACTCATAGTTTAACAGATTCATTATTATTATTTTTTTCCAGTGGGAGCCAGTGACGAGAAGGTTCTAGTTAAAACTCTGGCTGTAGCATTCTGAACCCCTGCTTTATCAGTTCAGCAAAAAGTGCATTTTCACTACAGTAATGATGTCTATACTTCAAGAACCAGCCTTTTTCAGTATGTAACTGTGACAGGACACTTCAGAGGTGTAATCCTTAGATATGTCTGTTCTGTTTATACATTTAAGAGACAATCATGTACAGCAGGCTAGTTTAGTTGGCGTGATACTGCTGTATCTCAACAAATACATTTAGCAGTTGTAATGTGCTGCCCTCTGCTGGGACACTGCTCTGCTAATGTTGACGTAATGATTTGGATAGATGATGGTGGTTTAAAAAGGTTAGTTTTCATGTGTGAAATGTTTTTTCTTACTGTATGGATTGTACATATGGATTATTATTTGTTACATATGGACTGTATTTGTAATGTTAAGTTAGGTAGGGTAAGTGATATGGTTTTGGTTAAAAGGTTAGCACTATTTCTTGATAGTAAACATCGCTATAGGTATAGAATGTTTGTTCAGTAAATCCCTAAACAATTGAATTGTCAACCAAGTACCTCAGTGATCGCATAATTTAACAGATCTTCAAGACCTCCAAGTGTAGTGTGGAATCCACACTACACTGTCTTGAAGATTTGTTAACCCATTCTGACCGGGCACCCATTTTGGTGTCAGCATCATGTTATGCTTTAGCTATTTTTGAAAAATCGAGCGACTGACATTTTTAGAATCTGATCTCAGGTCAGAATGGGTTCATCAGACCAGTGTGTGTCCGGCGGAAACCTCGTATGAATCTGATCTCAGGTCAGAATGGGTTAAAGACTACTGTGGATACAGACTGATATGGACTGGACATTATAGTACAGTATAGTAGTAGGTGACTGGCTGATGAAACGGTAACATTTTGGTATGTTGTTAAATCCAATGTATTTCTCTTCCTCAGTGAAAGTTAATGTTGAGGCCACAGGAGACGGTGTGATGTTACGAGGATCAGTCAGCATGAAGGTCAGACCCCACTGCTTCTCCAAGGCTCAAGTATGTAAACAAACTAATCCCAGTCTCAAAACACAAACCTGCATGCGCACGCACGCACGGACGTCTGCACGCAGACAGACAGACACACAAGAGATTCAAGATTCAAGATGTTTTATTGTCACACAGATGTACAAGTACAGCATTGTGAAAAACTTAGGTTGGGGGTGCTCCACAATACACAATAAAACATAAATAACAGTGCAACCCCATTTAAAAGGTTAAAAACTACTCAGATAAAACCCATGTAAAAGGTTTTAAAAGGAACACAGACAGACAGACAGATCTATATGTGATGTTTTATGAGCTTGTAGATCTGCTATTTATGAATATATCTTGAATATCGTTTGAAAATGTCCAGATATGATGGCATGTCCAAAACAAAAATGGACACCAAAAGTGTGTGTGAGAACTCTACCAAGTTGTTGGTGACAAATGCTCAGGCCTGTTGCCTAACCACATGCAAACCAAATAGATATTAGGATGCATAATAGTGTGATATTTGATGCTACTTCTAGACAAAAGTGGAGAGACAGTTCTAATATAAGGCATGGATGGATCATAACAAATCATTAAGTTCCTGCAGGTGACCAGCGTTGCTTCACTCTCCAATCTCCATTCCACACCCTGAATCTTTTGTGTTTTGAAGCCTTTTGGAGTTACATTCTCCAGCAAAGGGAATGGGAATAGCTGCATTAGGTGTAGTTTAAAATGTGCAAAGTCTATCTACCCGTGTACAAAATGTACCCATACTAAACTGCCCATATTACAAAATTCAGGCCTTTACAACCCTTATTTTACACTTCATTATATGATTTACAATTTACAATTTAGGCATTTAGCAGACGCTCTTAATCCAGAGCGACTTACATTTAAGCAAGAACAAAAGCATGGGAATACATCACATAAAAGCATTTATCATGAAACATGCGTAAGCTAAGAAGGTAACAGTGGAATATCTATATGATGAAACTATACATACACTATACATAATAAACTATACATATTCACTACTATGCTATACATATGTACTATGGCGTGCTATGACTATATACAATACAATTATAGTGCTGTCTACATAACATGCTATAAGTCTGTGTCAAATGCTATCTAAGCCAACAGAAATGCTATCTAAGGGGTTAGGGTAAGTGCTATGGGCCATGATGGAGTCTGAAAAGGTGGGTTTTCAGGCTACGGCGGAAGATTGGGAGTGATGCTGCAGTTCTGACTGCAATGGGAAGTGCATTCCACAGTTTTGGAGCCAGAAGGGAGAAGAGTTTGGGACGTGTGGAGCGTTGTCCCGGCGTTTTTAGTGAGGGTACTTCCAGTTTCCCTGCGTTGGCTGATCTGAGTGCGCGGGAGGGTTTGTAGGGTTCAATCATATGATGGTGTTGCATGACCAACAAAATAAACGAAACAGTATCTGGCCTAATTGTGTTTTCATAATCTACTGTACAGGTGTACTTTTTCACCCATTACCTCAGGCTATTTTTTTCCTGCCTGACTCACAGCCCCCTTCCACTTTGTTGGAACTTGTCGGCAGGAGAAGCTATGAGTCAGAAAAGACTAATACATAAACTGTCCAGGCAGCACACCAGAATGTAGCACTGTAAATCACATTCCGCAGCACCAGGAGAGATAACGCACTGGTTGTCCGCCAAGACTTAAGCATTTTTGTGAGGAGGGCATCAGTTTGGTGGGGATTATTTTTATTTACATGATCTGAAAGGTAGGTACAATTAACTGTACTTTTTTATTGAGGAATAGAAACAGCTGGGTGCAAATGCAGCCCGGTAATGTAATATTACTTGAGAGGGACTAACGCACGTTTTCTCTGTAGTCAAGTAGATAGAATATAGAAATAGTAATATAGTATATACAGTAATAGTAAATAGAATATTATAATCTGGTCCAAAAATGCATTTCCTGAGATGTAAATGATTCACAGTGGTGCATGGCCTCTTATGACCATTCATTTGTGCATTCATTTGATAAAGCAATTCCTATCCAATTTGTTGTATTAATGATGATACAAAATGTATTGTATGAACAGGGCTGCGTTTATAAGTTGTGACAGCTGCACAGGGTAGTGCTGTTGTTGAGCACGATAGTAGGTTGCAGTAATTGGTACTGCAGTGAAACTGAAAGTTAGTTGGTGGTCCATAAACAGTGTAATCATGAAGCTTGGGTCTCCCGCAACACCTCCCCGTTGCCTTGGGGAGGGAAATAACTGAAGAAAATATGACATTTGCACTGTATGTATACTGTATGTATACCCTGTCCTGTTTCTGCTCTCCTAATGTCCAGTCAAGATTGAATTGAACACGACTAGCCTAGAGTGACAGGTGATGAGCAACTACACGTTATGGTATATTTATTCACAGTACATATTTGTGTAAAATCATATCCGCAGTGATCTCAATTGGATCAAGCAAGATTCAAGTTATGACCCTAACCCTGAACCTTGAAGTTTAAATTGTCTTTTTAACCCTGAACCTTGAAGTTTAAATTGTCTTTTTAACCCTGAACCTTGAAGTTTAAATTGTAGAAAAGACAATCTGTGTAGTGGCCGATCGTGTACTTGAGCTAGACACAGAAGCAGTGTTGATTTAGTCGACTAAACTATAACGAAAAATGTCTGCCGGAAACTAAATGAAAACTATAAGCTGTGATGACTAAAACTAAGACTTAATATATTGATAATTTTGTCAACAAATAAAAACTAGACTAAAAAAGGAAGGGACTAGTGGACAAGAGATCCAGTATAAGTAAAAGACAAGTCATTTTACATCTGGTTGCATGATGAAAATAGCAGATCTCAGCCATTAAGGCCCGCCAAAATATTTTAATCAGCTAAATCAACTGTAAGTCTTATGATATTTAGTCGACTAGAACTAGACTAAAACATTCCAGGTGACTAAAACTAAATGAAAACTGTGACTAAAACTAAAATCAACATTTGCTGTCAAAACACCTAACTGCTCCCGTCTAGCAGCTTGTTTGGCATGGTTGCCTGTACAGTCTGTGTGAATGTACAGTAATGGACATTGTAAAGCCCTTTGGATAAAGGTGCTACTGTCTACAGTATAAATGCAGTATAGATTTGTAAAGAGGACTCAGGATCACATAAGGTTGTTTTCACACACACCCCCATTGAAGTCATTGTACACATTTCCAGTATAAAGTTGGCATTTATTTGTTTCATTTTTTTGAAAATTACCAAAGCATCTCAAATCGGGGTGAAAATATGTCCCAAACTATTAGTTTTCAGAATTAAAAAAAGGAAAATAGCAGACCTACAAGCTTAACCCATTCTGAACGGGCACCCATTTTGGTGTCAGCATCATGTTATGCTTTAGCTATTTAAAAATAGCAGATCTACAAGCTCATATCGCGCCACCGAGTGGCGCGATACGAGCTTGTAGGTCTGCTATTTTTGAAAAATCGAAGAGCAACTGACATTTTTAGAATCTGATCTCAGGTCAGAATGGGTTCATCAGACCAGTGTGTGTCCGGCGGAAACCTCGTATGAATCTGATCTCAGGTCAGAATGGGTTAACCATGTGTCACGTGTTGAGCTTGAGCTGTAGGCCATTAATTAACGCAAAATACAGCCCTTCATTGTGTTCAATGGGTCGTACTCCCTCAGCCCTCAGGGGTCAATATGGTCAAATATGGACATAAGAGGTTTCTCCCTGACAGAGACCAAATCATACATGTTGGTTAAAAAGCATTTGACACAATAAGTTGTAAGACTTATTTCCACCATGGTCCTCCACACCACCACCACCAACCAACTGTGCATGTCATAATGGTGAGATAGATTATAGCAGGGATGTGGTATGGCAAGAGGTTTGATGTCTCCAGCCGTGAAAATTGTAGGGAAATCTTTTAAGACCATATCTGATTTCAGCTCCTCGTCAGTGATGGGCCTTTATGACATTCATTCATCAAGTGAACAAAGCGCTGTGCACTTTGCTGTAGGATTCAAGTGATCCGTCAGCGGCAATGAGACAGGGCGTCTCAATAACGCTTCACAATAGGTTCCACGGTTTCAAAGAGAAGAAGCATCGCCACACAATAGAACATCATAGGCTATAGTACAAAAAAATGAAAAGAAACGTGTGTGTGTAAATATGGCCCAAGGGACTGTAAAATAATGCTTAAAGATGGAGTACCGTGATGTGTTCATGAGGCGACAGTGACATTAGACCCCTTGGTGTGCAATGATGTCTTCCCTTTGTATTTAGGATTTCTTCGTGGAGGCTGAAACCTTGACGGTCAAACGTGCCAATGAAAAAAAAACAGTGATATAGGTTGATATCTTGATATCTTGATATCTTCACACAAGCCCAAATGTTAAAAAGTATCTTATATAACCCATTTTGGGCGGGCACCCATTTTGGTGTTAGCATCATGTTATGCTTTAGCTATTGAAAAATAGCAGATCTACAAGCTCATAGCGTGCCACCGAGTGGCGCGCTACGAGCTTGTAGGTCTGCTATTTTTGAAAAATCAAAGAACGACTGACATAGAAACCTGGCTTTTTCAGAAAACCGTCAGGATGTAGAAGACATTTTTAGAATCTGATCTCAGGTCAGAATGGGTTAAAAACGAATCATTTAATTCAAATCACATCATTACTCTTCTCTTTCTTCTACTAGACTATTCCTACCAAAACCATGCACCCCATATTCTCATACTGTGAACTACTCAACTGACTGCTTGATATAGTGATATAGTGACATCACAATATCATCCCCTCTCCTAACCCCTCCCCCTTTATCATACAACAGCAGCTGTGGGTGCGGCTTCAGTTCAGGTGGATCACCACCCATCACCACCCACCAGGCAAACCAGGCATACTTAGGGTGTGTTCGGAAATGCGCACCGGGAGCGCACTCGCCTCTTAGTTTGCATTGCACAGTGCGCTCAGTGCGCTATTTCCGAACGCGCCCTAAATGAACTGGTAGGCGTGTCCACATAAAACGACATTTTAACAAATACTGTACACCTTTTTGTAAATAATCTTCCTCCTTATATAATACCTGATGATCATGTTTTAGGGTGGAAAAAATGATGGCACTGCATCTTGAATTAATTTGGTGACGTCACGTGCGTCGAAAATAGTTCGAGACATAAGAGTTCATGTCTCGTGTCCGTGATCCCGTTGTGACCTTATATTATAGATCATCTATTTTCAGTGTGATCCGTTGTGACCTTATAGATCATCTATTTAAGGTGTGTGACGTTGTATAATAAGTATAAATCTGGCTTTATGAGATGCTGATTTTAAGATGTGATGACACGTGCATGTTCTGTTTTGTAAACAGCCAGCATGGGATGGACAATCTAACTACAACCAAGATTGTCAATTCTGGTGGAGGTGGAGCAGGGAATAGTAAAGGTAAGATCTGGGGGGGGGGATTATTATGGGATGCAGCCATGGCTTTTTGGAAATGCCAGAGAGGCCCAGTTGTTCTCAACCTGGGGTTTGGGATCCGCCTTCTGGCTCCTAAACTGTGGAATGCACTTCCCATTGCAGTCAGAAGTGCAGCATCACTCCCAATCGTCCTCCGTAGTCTGAAAACCCACCTTTTCAGACTCCATCATGGCCCATAGCACTTATCCTACCCCCTTAGATAGAATTTCTGTAGACTTAAATAGCATTTGATACAGACTTGTAGCATGTTATGTAGACAGCACTATAATTGCATTGTATATAGTACAAGGTATAGCATAGTATAGTATACATGTATAGTTTATATGTATAGTTTCATTATATAGATATTCCACTGCTACGTTCTTAGCTTACGCATGTTTCATGATAAATGCTTTTTATGTGATGTATTCCCATGCTTTTTGGTTCTTGCTTAATGTAAATCGCTCTGGATTAAGAGCGTCTGCTAAATGCCTAAATTGTAAATTGGGGGGGCGTGCCAAAGCTCAAAAGTCAATAACATTTTAATACCAGTAATTAGCTGAAATCAATAATATATCATTGTTGGGATATTAAACCGAGGGCCACATTAAAGGATCCCTAAACTTTGGCATTATAGAAACTTAAATTGCACCACGTTAGATAAAATGACCTAACATCATAATCTTACCGGTGTCATCATTCATCAATTAATGTATCATTTGTTCATTCTTTATATGATGTGGTTTTCTTTCCTACAGTCGTCTCAGAAACGGTTACAACAACAACCAGAGTGACATCCTTACCACCAAGTGAGTTGTACAGTATACTGCCACATAACATGTGTTTCTAATAGAGCTTGATTAAAAGGTAGTGTAAAGAAAATGTTCACTTATCCGTTGTGAGTTTAGACAAATCCCTATGGAGATGCTGGAGCATTTTCAACCTATCTTCATATAATTGGTCCTCACTAGTGCTCATGATAATACACTTTCTGTCTACCTCGTCTGTGTCTCAGAGGAGGGCTGTGGACATTGTTCTCAAATTATTAAAAAGAAAGAAAAAATAAATGTTGCTTGAAAAATAAAACCTGCCTAACGAATCGATGATGTCACTGGTTGGCGGGTTTCCGAACTGTACAGCCCTCCTCTGAGACACAGCGTGAATCGAAAAAATAAAATAAAAAAGTACCATTTTTATGAGGAGCATTAGTGAAGACCAAGTCTGTAGACTAGTGGTTCTCAAAGTGGGGTCCTGGGACTCCCAGGGTTCCTTGAAGGGTTTCCAAATGGACCCTTACAGGTCCGTAACTCGGAGAGGGTATAAAATGGAACCAAATTTAGTAGCCTCTAAAGTTTGAGAACTACTACTGCTGATATGAGTGTAGCCACAACAGCATAAACAAAAGTGTTAGTTAGTAGATACAAAGTACTGACTTTGTCCACCAGAGGGCGCCAGTAGCACGGTGAGCAGCCAGAGAACAGTTACCTCCAGTGGTTCAGGAGGCGGTGCTGTCTTGGAGAAGAAATTCAACAACCAGGGTCCTGGTGGCAGCAGCAGCAGCAGCAGCTATACTACATGTGAGTGCTGTAAATCAAGGGAAGGGGCTGTGTGTGGGGGCGGGTTAATGGTATATACTGCATGTCCAGGCACAGTCACAGTCACAGGCAAGCAGTACATTTGTTGGAAGTTATGCGATTCCAAAAAGGACAAATGAGAGTTATGATGATTCAAATGTGAATTTAGGTAGTAGTCGTTTGTTATTAAGGGAGATTGCCAGGGGTGTGCACTTAATTGAGTCGTATGTTGTTTGTCACAATTTTCAAATGACAAATGTGATGACTTTAACTTGGATTTATCAAATAAAAAAAGACTTGCAACTCGACTTGGACTTTAATGGCAGTGATATGTAAATTCAATTGGACTTGAGCTCTTAGACTTGATAATTCTTGATATCTTCACAGTTCACACAAGCCCAAATGTTAAAAAGTATCATATTTAAAAAGCGTGTCACGAATCATTTAATTCAAATCACATCATTACTTTTTTTCCTCTTCTCTTTCTTCTACTAGACTATTCCTACCAAAACCATGCACCCCATATTCTCATACTGTGAACTACTCAACTGACTGCTTGCTTACCCTCTCTTATTGTTTAATTAGTATAGGCTAGTATAGTATAGGCTAGTAATCGAAATGGCATTATGACTTGTTTAGGATTTTAGGACAAATAGGACTTGGCTGTCTTGACTTGGGGCTTGACTTGTGCAATAATGATATGAGTATTCATTGAAATTAGGTCACAAAACTGTTCCTTGAATACATTTAAATCTCCTCCCTCAGCCTCAGAGGGTCTCTCATCGTCCAGCCGTGGTTTCTCTGAGGAGGTGTTCACCGGAGGAGTGTCTGGTGGCAACGGCAGCGGAGAGGTCAGCTCCAGCAGCACCGTTCTGGTCACCTCCTCCGGAGGAGGAGGAGGAGGAGGAGGAGGAGGAGGAGGAGGAGGAGGAGGAGGAGTGGCGTCTATGTCCAGTGGTGGCAGTGTCACCAGGACCATCACCACCCTAGGGGCTTCCTCCTCGGGTGGTGGTGGTGGTGGTGGTGGTGTTGTGAGTTCTGGGGACTCCGAGGACAGCTACGTGACCGGTTACTCTGCTATCACTGGAGGGAGCGTCAGCACCTCCTCCATGTCGATAAGTGGGGGAACCTCCTCCATGTCGACAAGTGGGGGAACCTTCTCCATGTCGACAAGTGGAGGTGGAGGTGGAGGTGGAGGTGGAGGTGGAGGAGGAGGAGGAGGAGGAGGAGGAGGAGGAGGAGGAGGAGGAGGAGGAGGAGGAGGAGGAGGAGGAGTGGTGTCTGTGTCCAGTGGTGGAGGAGGTGGAGGAGGTGGAGGAGGTGGAGGAGGTACAGGTGCTGTGACCATTTCCACCGTGACCCAGTCCAGCTCCAAGTCTGGGGGTTCAGGTCAGTGTTGCCATGTGCACTTACACGGCCTTGGGCTTGTTTTTCTGTAAATTTGCTTGTAATTGGAGTAGTTTTAGGTTGTGTGTTTATTTTTTTGCTTGTTTCTAAGTGTACTTTGGGCTTGCTTCCTAATGTTTAAACCAGTGGTTCTCAATCATTTTCATGTCATCATGGAACCCCCAACTGCATAGTTATTTTTCCCTAACTAACCACCCATCTGAAAATATTTTGTGCCATGGAGCTCTTTATCACATTTGTGTTGCTAAAATGTGTCAACAATCTTCCAAATGGTTCCCATTTCAAAAAAAAAAAAAAGCAGATCTACACGCTCACAGCGCTGTGAGCTTCCAGATCTGCCATTTTCAAATAGCCCGATATATTCTTAAAGTGCACGTCTTTTGTGATTGTTTGATGGCTTGATTTATTTCTCTCACAAATTGTGGCAACACGACACGTGGTTCAGGTGGCGTGAGGAAGGGCGTGGCGTACTCGCCTGTTCCGAAGGAGAGGAAGGCCATGGCCACGACCTTGACAATGACTCGCCCAGGAGAGCTCTATGACGGTGGGTTTACTCAGCGCTTCTCAAACAAGGAACCCCAAAGTTGATATGTGTGTGTATTTGCCCGCAGAGTCCCATTTGAAAGGATTCTGTTCCAGGCAGGGAGGGACCTCCAGAATTGATGATTTGTACATATACATAGTATATGTATAACTAGCTCTCAATGATGACGTAAAAAAGATGTGGATTAAAGGACCCAATGCCAGAGTGTAATTGGTTTTCGATGGTGACGTAATGACGATTTGTTTTAGTGTTGGGAGAATTAAAGGTAATGCTCCTTATACATGTATGTAATCTGGCACCACTGCCGTATTAGTCACAATTTGCTGGGACGGTGCATACGCATCAAAAGTGGCGGGACGGCTGGGACAGTGCGTACGGTGCAAAGTAACCACAGTATACCGCTAATCAACTTACAAATTACATATACATAGTATATGTATAACTAGCTCTCACTGATGATGTAAAAAAGATGTGGATTAAAGGACCCAATGCCAGAGTGTAATTGGTTTTCGAGGGTGACGTAATGACGATGTTTTAGTGTTGGGAGGATTAAAGGTAATGCTCCTATGTATACATGTATGTAATCTGGCACCACTGCCGTATCAGGCACTAGTAGTCATTACTGAGATTTGACAGTTTGTAGAGGTCGAAAGTACTTGCGTGCTCTGCTTGCGCACTAGTAGGCCATTTATGGCATACTAGTGTGCAACAAGCAAGTATGCACTCGACAGAGTGCAGTTCTAGTTGTCTTCATGCATTTAGACAAGGGATGGTCTAGTAGTGAAATGCAAGGTTTACATTATTTAGTTTTATTTTATTTACCAGGGACAAGATGTTTTTCATTTATTGCACATGAATCAACATTTCAGTTTTCACATCCATGTAAATGAGCTAGAGTTACAAAAGAGCAAATTTTCATCTCCAGTCCCTGGGCAAGCAATTAAAAGTGGTGATATAAAAACAGATTTATCAAAACAATAAGACAAGAAAACATATTACAACAGGACTCACATAACAGAACAATTACGGTAAAATGAGAAAAATTATACCAGTGACAAATTAAATTGAGCTGATCATCACCCATGGTTACAAGTTTGGTTTGCTTTAAGTTTAAAGCCATCTTTTAAGGTTGGATTTGAAAGTAAAATAATTCTTATAATTGGTTGTCTCTCTTAAGTCTTAAATCTGTAGGAAGACTATTCCAGTGATGGGAGGCTATAACAGATTGGATTAAGAGCGTCTGCTAAAGGCCTAAATTGAAATTGAAATTGAACAGAGCAGCCGGTTTTCACCAAACACATACAGTAACATACTTCTGTATGTTACAATGCTGTCCCCTCTGGTAGTTTCCTTTGATGCTCTGCCACCACTCTGTTTAAAGCTATCACATTTCTCTGTGATGTTTCAGGAAGTTCAAGTGGTAACTCGTCCCCAGAATACAAAAGGAAGGAGTATGGAAAAGGTAAGGTTCCTCTGGAATGTGTACAGTTTGTAGCATGTGTACATAACGCCCTGGGATTCCAACTCGGGAGTCCAATATCTTAACCACTAGACCAGAGGCATTTGAGCCACGGACCACCATTTGATGACATTTAGAGACCCAAAACGAATGAATATTTTGTTGTCGTTGGATAAGATTTTGTCTACAATTCCATGCTTTTGGCAAACGTTGACCAAAATATCAATTCTTCTACATTCTCTAATTGTGACTTTTTGTAAATTAAGTAATGCAGACCGCCTCAAGGACCACTGGTGGTCACCGGACCACTGGTTGAAAACCACTGCACTAGACCAAAGAGATATCCCTATGTGTTTGTTTGATTGATTGAAAGATGTATTAACAGATACAACTCAATACAAAACTGTTAACTGTGGTCAACACCATAAAGCATTACACTTGTTTACAATAGGGCCCACCATGTTCAATTCAATACAATACAATGTATTATTAGACTTTTGAGGCTGTCAGGCTGAGGCTGTGAGCCACTCTGCAACAATTGTACATTAAAGATATTACCAGTACAGTATGTTCTTTATGCAGTTTATCCGTTTCTTTCTTTTCTTTTCCTTTTCTTTTTTTCAGGCACTGCAAGTACAACTACTGCCGTCAGAGGGCGCTCTCAGACTAAAGGTACAGCAAGATCTGAGCCTATTCTCAAGCTTTGTACAAGTAAACCTGATAATAACAGAAGAACCTTTATCCAAAGGTCAATCATTATATGGCATACCTAGATTAGAGACATATTTGATAGGCATCATCATTGGTAATCATATTCTTTGAAATGATACATAGGCCTAATAGTGGAAGTATGCTGGAACCTGGCATGGAGACACTTTTCACTAGGCGTGTAAAATATCAAACTGGTGACAATTTAAATCGTGATTAAATCTCAATTTGAATCGTGATGCAAAAAGCATCTTTGTTCGATTAAAAAAAAAGAGTTTTCAGTTATTTGCTATTGTATCAAAAAGATAAGGGAATAAGAACATTAAAAGAGAAAGGAAATACTGGATTTGTAAAAGAAAAAATATCTATAATTATAAATTATTATATATATATATTATTATATATATATATATATATACCGGTGTGTATATATATATATATATATATATATATATATATATATATATATACCGGTATGTATTATTATATATTATATTTTTTTCTTTCTAATTTGTCTGGAAAATATCCTTGTGTTTAAACAACCGTGAAAAATCGTATCGTAAACCTAGTAGTATTGTGATTCGAATAGTATCGTGAGTTGAGTGAATCGCTACGTGCCTACTTTCACACAAAGCCATGTGTACTTTATTACCAAATCTAACAGTTCCGTTTTCTTTCTTCAGATAACAAACTCCTAATGAACAAGGTGTTTTCTGTGTTTCAGAGAGTGAGATCAGAGCTAGACTCCAGAGTGCTTCTCCGTCCTCATCACGATGTGAGTAACAAAAACAAACTTTTCAGTGTGACCCGCATTTTCTCTTAAGATTATCGGACTTCCTACACCCACTCTTTCAGATATGAACAATAAAGCTATCACACGTAATAGCAAATGACACATCCCTTACGGCGGGGCTCCACCGGGCGCGTTGCGTCTCCGTCGCGTGCGTCAAAAAACGAACCGGGCCAATTTTAATGCAGTCACACAACGCGGGCAGTGGAGCCACCCTTCATGGATTAAAAAGGGAACATTCCCTGACGGTGACGGAGACGCGGCGCTGACATGCTTGGTGGAGCCCCGGTGTAAACATTGTCACTTCAGACTCATGCTATCTGGACCAAGATACACAACTTTGAAATAGCAAAAAGATTGTTTTAGTAGGAGTTTGTTTCCTTTCAGCTATTGCATTTGCTGCACTAAAGAGACTGCCTGGCTGATGTGATGGTTCTGTGTATACTGGTGTTGTGTTGTTTGTGTGCTGCTACAGTATGTTGTTTTGTTGGAACAGACTGTGAATATGAATATCCCTGAGGGCACAATAAATACTACTGTTAGCTTAGGCCTACTATAACACACATCAGATTCTAAAAATGTATTCTACATCCTGACAGTTTTCTGAAAAAGCTATGTTTCTATGTCAGTCGTTCTTCGATTTTTCAAAAATAGCAGACCTACAAGCTTGTAGCGTGACACTCGGTGGCGCGCTATGAGCTTGTAGATCTGCTATTTCTCAATAGCTAAAGCATAACATAATGCTAACACCAAAAGGGGTTCCCGGCCAAAATGGTTTTTTAAACAGTTATTTATTGTGTAAACCTAATACACTGGAGAAAAACAGGCTTCTATCTGAAAAAACAAGGCTCCACATCTTACATGGACAACAGGCTATACTGTACATACTGTATATACAACCTCATGCACATGCACAAGATGACATGTGGGCCAGTAAAGTAATTCTAAAAGTCATACTTTTATTGCTATTGAAAAATAGCAGATCTACAAGCTCATGGCGCTCATGGTGCGCTATGAGCTTGTAGGTCTGCTATTTTTGAAAAATCGTAAAAATGTGGCACACATCTTTGAATATATATTCTTTCAGAGCGAACGTTTTTGAGTGTACTGTATGTGTTTTGACGTGCAGGGACAGAGCTGGATGATGTGAAGCGTCTGTTGAAGAGTGGTGGAGGCAGCCCCCCTCATTCTCCTACCAGCACACTGCCTGTCCCTAAGAAGGCCAGTGTGTCTGAGGGCACAGGTAGGAGCAAGCTGATTCTCTTATTTGCAAACTTTTAATAAAGTATTCAATTAAATCCAGTGTGACTACACTATATGGCATGACATGTGATTAACAAATGAATGACGGGGTAAATGGTCACAAAAGTAGAGTGCAAAGAGGACAATGTATAAATTAATAACTATATAGTGCATCAAAGAGGGACACCAAGTACACTTCAAACCTAGCTTCAAACAAGATGCTATCTATAGTAAAAAACAATAATATATTAACATTTGTGATCAAGCTAAGCAAATAAAAAACAAAGACATTTGAACAAATGACCAAACATACCGTACCTGTCCTGCATGTGAATCAGGAAAGGGATTAATTAATGCAATTATTTGCCAGCTTGTAAATTTGCATAAGGCTGCATCAGTGGCAGTCGATAATCCATCTAAGAATTTTAGAGCATACTGTATAGACACAGGGCTTAAAGTTCTCCGTCCTGGGGACGGATTTCAGCCCTGAGGATTTCATAAGGGTCATTTAATGAGATCAGTGCAGATTTGCAAAAAATCTGATTTGTTTTTGGCTTTAAGCCCTGTAAACACAAAATCACATAATATTTCACTTCATGAATTACACTCTCCCTCCTTCACAGTTGCACACGGTATAAATTGACAATGTTTGCACGTTGCGTTCCCATCCTCAGGGTATGACAGTGTTTGGACGGGGACTATGGAAAGCAGCTATGGTTACGGTACCAACCCCAAGAACCTGTCCCCTACCTCCACCCTTCAGCATTCAGGTAGTTGTTGTTCGTCTCCTACTGTTCTGCCACTGAGCATAGTGTCTTTATCACCCTGCAGGCCGGGGGCTGTCCTCTATCCCACTGTTGGACACATTCGTGGGTCACGGACCAATTTTTATGAGCCACGACTCGAGTAAAAATCCAATTTTCTCTCCCTACATAATTTATTTCTAGATAATTATAATTATACTAGTCCTTACCCGTTGTGAGATATTTGCCCCCCTTGTGGCCGTGAACGGTACTGCGCCCGGGTGCGTTTGTAATTGACTAATAAATTAATTAATAATCATTAATGTGTCAAATCGGAAAAAGGGCTTCGTTACGCCCTCCATATTCATATGGTCAATGCCTGTAGGAGTGATTGGTGCAGGCAGTAAGGAGTTACGTCACTGTTTCTGACAGACAAACACACGGACACACACACACACACACACTCAGACATTTGGTTAATTATAGTATGATGATATAATAATATAAATTATAAACCAACGTAAATTCATATTAAAAAATAAATCAATTAATAAGTGGTGAAAATTGCCGATCTACAAGCTCGCAGTGCAGCGCGAAGTGACGCATTGTCTGCTTGTAGATCTGCTATTCTCACTAGTTTGGGCAAACATAACCTAATCTCTCTATTCTATTCTAGTGCCAGATCACAACAAGTTTTCTCAAGACACTTTACAGTACATTATGGATATGTTGGGTTTGTCTTTATGAAGTAATTCAGTTGAGCCGTTGGGCAGCGGTGGCCGAACGGTTTGCGGAGCGGTCTTGATATTGGAAGGTCGCTATAGTTCGTATCCCCGGACCGGCACGTTAAAATTACCACCGCTGAAGTGCCCTTGGACAAGGCATTGAACCTCTACCATGAAATGTTCTATGAGCAGGGCCTGGCTGTAAACAAGTTATTGAGCTTAGTCCAGTTACCCTGGGTAAACATAGTACCTTTCCTTTCCTTTTTTTACCTTTCAGTTTCTGGGAAATCTGGTGAACAATTGAACCAAAGCACTGTTGTTCTACTGTACTGTATTCCACTTTACTCTGTTCTGAACAAAGCACTGTTGTTCTACTGTACTGTATTCCACTTTACTCTGTTCTGAACAAAGCACTGTTGTTCTACTGTACTGTATTCCACTTTACTCTGTTCTGCAGGACTTCAGAACAACCTGACGTTTAGCTCCCCCTCCATGTCCAGTGGGTTCTCTGTTAACAGCTCTGGTGAGCCTCCACCTGCACTCATTTAGACTCTGTGTTAACAGCTCTGGTGAGCCTCCACCTGCACTCATTTAGTCTCTGTTAACAGCTCTGGTGAGCCTCCACCTGCACTCATTTAGGCTCTGTGTTAACAGCTCTGGTAAGCCTCTACCTGCACTCATTTAGTCTCTGTTAACAGCTCTGGTGAGCCTCCACCTGCACTCATTTAGTCTCTGTTAACAGCTCTGGTGAGCCTCTACCTGCACTCATTTAGTCTCTGTTAACAGCTCTGGTGAGCCTCCACCTGCACTCATTTAGACTCTGTTAACCGCTCTGGTGAGCCTCCACCTGCACTCATTTAGACTCTGTTAACAGCTCTGGTGAGCCTCCACCTGCACTCATTTAGTCTCTGTTAACAGCTCTGGTGAGCCTCCACCTGCACTCATTTAGACTCTGTTAACAGCTCTGGTGAGCCTCCACCTGCACTCATTTAGACTCTGTTAACAGCTCTGGTGAGCCTCCACCTGCACTCATGTAGCCCATTTTGGCCTGACCTCGAAATTTAATTTTCACGATTTTTCAAAAATAGCAGATCTACAAGCTCATAGCGTGCCACCGAGCTTGTAGATCTGCTATTTTCCATAACAATGTTTAAAAACACCAACATGGGTTCCCGCCCAAAATGGGTAGGAATCAAGTCCATTCAAATTTTTGAAGTAATACTTCACCCAAAAAAAGGTAATCTTTTCTATCAATTACCTAAAATAAATGGATTACCGGCTCTCCTACCAGAGACGTAGCATCTTTCTCCTACCAGAGACGTAGCATCTTTCCGCCTTTCATCAAATGATTGGCTTATGAATGCGACAAAAACAAATACATCTTGACGAATTCTAGGCGTCATGGGACGGGTGTGTAATAGATCGAAAATAAGTAATTTTTTGGGGTCAACTACTTTTTAACAGGGTTCCCACGGTCAGAAAAAACCTTTTCCAGTCCTGGAAAAGGTGCATATCCAATGCATATCCAAACATTGTCCAAAACATGTATAAACATTACACAAAAGATGTAACGGAAGTCATTTTTCGCCGAACAGGCTGCGTGATTGCAGCCTAATCTGTACCGGATGTGACACAAAGAACAGATCTACAAGCTCACAGTGTGCTGCTGTGGTGTTATCCTATGCCGTAGGATAGGTGGTTTAGCCAAAGAAATTGAACAGAATTTGGTATACCATTATTATGTCTATGGTTTATTTGGGCATTGCAGTAAGTAAGAGACACAATATTGCGCTGAATGATTGTTATATAGTTCTGAAAATTGGGTTAAATATTCTCGAAAGGTTTTGGAACTTCATTGGTAAAAATGTGTGGGGAACCCTGCCTTTAACATCTGCCTCTGCATCTGGTCCTGACCATTATAGACAATATGGACAGATTCAATAAGGTGCAGTGTGAAAAACAACCTAGTGGTTGTGTCCACTCTGCATGGTTACAGTTTCTTTTGAATGGTCTTCAGTGGCAGTGCTGCTTAGTTACACTGTTAGAAACGTCATGACAAAAAATCATTTTCCTTTACGTCGATAATCACTTACGTACAATAGAATGATAAACTAACTGAAACTTTTTTGGGCCAGATTTTAGCCCCAAATTTTATATCAACTTAACTAAAACTAAGCCTTTTCAAAAACTAAAAACTACACTAACTAAAATAGCAAAGAGTTTGTTTAAAAAATTATTAAAACTAAGGTGGACTAACTTGGTGGACACACGGCCTACAGGGAATCAAACGATTACATTTAAATGTGTTAACAAATTCTGGGTGGGAACCCCTTTTGGTGTTTTAACTAAGCATTATGTTATACTTTAGCTTGTAGCGTGCCACCGAGTGGCACGCTACAAGCTTGTAGGTCTGCTATTTTTGAAATATCGTGAAAATGAGGCACACATCTTTGAATATATATTCTTTCAGAAGACTTCTTTTTTTTATTTCAACGTCAGGCCTAAACGTGTTCATTTATTGTGTTTCTTTGTCCCAGGTCCAGTTTATGGGGTCCAGAACAACCTGGCCAGCACCACCAGCACCCTCCTCTCTAGTGGCTTCAATGCACAACCAGGTACTGTATGGAGCAACCACTGAGCCCGTTAAGACCCGAGTGGTTTACCTGAGCTTCTATAGATCTTTTAGCTATTTTGACAGTGGTTAAATCTGCAATCCATAGCCTTCATGTCCTACCCGAGGTTTTAACCTACGTCCGCCGCACGAACACCCAAAATGTTATGCTGTTGTAACGGTGAGGTGGAAGCTGACTGTATACTTCCAAAAGAGTGTAATGTTGTCAACCAATAGGTGTCCTACCCGACCACAGTTATATATATTAACTCTACTACACAGATTGGTTAGTAAAGACAAATAGTAATACTACTACTACACTTCGTGAACATGGGGCGGGGAAGCTAAAGTACTGATATGTTCAGGACTATTATATTTGTTATAGTTCACTTAATGTCAAGTTCTTTTGTCTTTTTGCAGTGTACGGTGTGCAGAAAAATGTTATCAGCACTGGAGTAATTGCAACTACAGGTGAAGCATGCATGTGTGGACACTTATTTAGTTTGGACAGTATTTGAACTGAGAGTGAGAGGTCAGGTCTCGAGAGCTTTTCAGTGGATGTAAATGTGTACACCATATATGGTGTACACATTTACATCCACTGACTCGCTCTATTAATTAATATGAATTACTTTCTCATTCTATTTACCTCACTGTACAGAAACAATAGGCGTCATATCACTGTAAACAATATCACAGTTATTATCTATAACACAAGTGTATATTATGAACTTACAGTCAATGAAGGTTTATTTGAATGGTGGATTACCACTGCTGCACCAATTAAATGATGATGAAGTAATTGAACCTTTGATGCCATTGTTCTGTGTTGTTTTCTGACAGCGGCGCCAAGCAGTCCCGCTAGCGACGACGTCTTCTCCAAAGACTTCAAGTTCATGCTGCTGGAGAAGGACATGGCTGCTGCCAAGGAGACTGAGAGACTGGTCATGGCCGTTGACACCGGCAAGACCTTTGCCTCGACTGCCCCCAGTGCTGGTACAGTACATTACACTAGTCATAAACGTTATTCACCATGGTTAAACACTACTGCTGGTACAGTACATTACACTAGTCATAAACGTTATTCACCATGGTTAAACACTACTGCTGGTACAGTACATTACACTAGTCATAAACTGTATTCACCATGGTTAAACACTACTGCTGGTACAGTACATTACACTAGTCATAAACTGTATTCACCATGGTTAAACACTACTGCTGGTACAGTACATTACACTAGTCATAAACTGTATTCACCATGGTTAAACACTACTGCTGGTACAGTACATTACACTAGTCATAAACGTTATTCACCATCATTAACCACTAATCATTAACAAAGCATGCTGCGCACCGGGAATATATCTTCGGTCATTTCGTTATTTTAAGATGAAAGAGCATTTAAAGTGATCAAACTAGCAATAGAATACAAGCACAAGTGAAATATAACGAAATACTCTGCGTCGGCCTAAAACATCATCATTACTTATTCTCAATGTGTTTTTATTTTTAAATAACAGATATACCACCTCACAATGTGTCGCTGTGAGCTTGTAGATCAGCTATTTTCATTTGTGGTTGTAGACCTGGTCACTTGCAACACAGCAAGAGAAAGAGGAACCTATGCACACACAAACGCAAAGACTTATGGGCCATATGAAAAAGGTCAATAGATGTTAAGTCAATTTGAAAGTAAACTAATCTAGAATGACAGGTTACAGTACAGTATCTACAGTATGTGAGGTGTCCCGATGCTGTTGACCTCACCAAGCTTGTGATTCAAGTAGGTTAAACAAAAGTGAATAATATCTATCCAGGTCTGATACATGTAAATATGATTGTGTCTGTTATCTAGCTAAGTTCTCAGACGACTCTCTGAAGAAGAAGAAAGTAACCGATGGCTTCGTGGGAGCTGATTCCGATACAGAATATGTATCCGGTAGGTAGAGGTCACATAATAATACACATATAATAAACAGAATATGTATCCGGTAGGTAGAGGTAACAACATCACTGCTGGGATCTGGATATTCATGTCGTTTAGAGTTTATTTTATACTAAATTCTTGTCTCCTTTCCCGAAGATGCATCCGTGACAGTTGCCACAAAAGACAAAGCTACTTATGCAGGTATTTTGTCCCAACTATGTAAATTTGCAATGGAAATCACACGTTTACCGGTACATGTACTACACAAAAGATGATCATGATATCTATGCCAAAATGTAATTGTCCATTTTACGCCAAGCACTTAACATATCGCTGCTGTCGGGATAAACCTTACATCTCCATATTTCACCTTTTTTGTTTTTTCTTTTTTAATACATACCCTACCCTATCACATGGTGATAGGGTAGGGTATGTATTAAATGTAATATCGGGAGTGGGTGAGCTCGTAGATCTGCCACTTTAGCTATTAAATGTTTTTTAAGTGAAAGTGGTTAAGTGTGTCTGTGGGTTTTATAAATATTGAACCAATGAAAAGTATTAACACTAGCCTGGCACTCTGGCAGATTCATCAGACTATATTAAACCCATTTTGGGCGGGAACCCCTTGTGGTGTTTTAAACATTATGTTATAATTTAGCTATTGAAAAATAGCTAAAAAAAATTGCTGTTTTTTTTTGAGAAATCGTGAAAAGTTTTATTTCAGAAAACTGGACGATATAGAAGATTCTTTTTTAATTTTGAGGTCGGGCCTAAATGGGTTAGCGACTAAATAGTAACTAAATTGGATCCATTGAAACATCGGTTCTTCCCCCATTTCCTGAAAAGTAACAGTTTTAGACATACCGGTATGAGGTTTCCAGTTTCCACCTGACAGCAACGATTTAGCATAGCTATAGATGCAGATGAATAAACTCTTAAGTGCCATTGGTTCTCTAACGGTTGTCTCTCCTGTGCTGCTCAGAGATCATTGGTTCTCTAACGGTTGTCTCTCCTGTGCTGCTGCTCAGAGATCATTGGTTCTCTAACGGTTGTCTCTCCTGTGCTGCTCAGAGATCATTGGTTCTCTAACGGTTGTCTCTCCTGTGCTGCTCAGAGATCATTGGTTCTCTAACGGTTGTCTCTCCTGTGCTGCTCAGAGATCATTGGTTCTCTAACGGTTGTCTCTCCTGTGCTGCTGCTCAGAGATCATTGGTTCTCTAACGGTTGTCTCTCCTGTGCTGCTCAGAGATCATTGGTTCTCTAACGGTTGTCTCTCCTGTGCTGCTGCTCAGAGATCATTGGTTCTCTAACGGTTGTCTCTCCTGTGCTGCTCAGAGATCATTGGTTCTCTAACGGTTGTCTCTCCTGTGCTGCTCAGAGATCATTGGTTCTCTAACGGTTGTCTCTCCTGTGCTGCTCAGAGATCATTGGTTCTCTAACGGTTGTCTCTCCTGTGCTGCTCAGAGATCATTGGTTCTCTAACGGTTGTCTCTCCTGTGCTGCTCAGAGATCATTGGTTCTCTAACGGTTGTCTCTCCTGTGCTGCTCAGAGATCCGTACCGATGACTTTGGCTTTGGAGCTCTGTGCTGCTCCTGCTGCAGCTGGTGGAAGTGGCTGCTAGGCCTGCTACTCCTTCTGGTGCTGCTGCTGGGACTCCTCTTTGGCCTTATTGCTCTGGGTAAGACTGCATAATACAACATTTATCCTGGGTAAGACTGCATAATACAACATTTAGCCTGGGTAAGACTGCATAATACAACATTTAGCCTGGGTAAGACTGCATAATACAACATTTAGCCTGGTTAAGACTGCATAATACAACATTTAGCCTGGGTAAGACTGCATAATACAACATTTAGCCTGCTTAAGACTGCATAATACAACATTTAGCCTGGTTAAGACTGCATAATACAACATTTATCCTGGGTAAGACTGCATAATACAACATTTAGCCTGGGTAAGACTGCATAATACAACATTTATCCTGGGTAAGACTGCATAATACAACATTTAGCCTGGGTAAGACTGCATAATACAACATTTATCCTGGGTAAGACTGCATAATACAACATTTATCCTGGGTAAGACTGCATCATACAACATTTATCCTGGGTAAGACTGCATAATACAACATTTAGCCTGGTTAAGACTGCATAATACAACATTTAGCCTGGTTAAGACTGCATAATACAACATTTATCCTGGGTAAGACTGCATACTACAACATTTAGCCTGGTTAAGACTGCATAATACAACATTTAGCCTGGGTAAGACTGCATAATACAACATTTATCCTGGGTAAGACTGCATAATACAACATTTAGCCTGGGTAAGACTGCATAATACAACATTTAGCCTGGGTAAGACTGCATAATACAACATTTATCCTGGGTAAGACTGCATAATACAACATTTAGCCTGGGTAAGACTGCATAATACAACATTTATCCTGGGTAAGACTGCATAATACAACATTTATCCTGGGTAAGACTGCATAATACAACATGTATCCTGGTTAAGACTGCATAATACAACATTTAGCCTGGGTAAGACTGCATAATACAACATTTATCCTGGGTAAGACTGCATAATACAACCTTTATCCTGGGTAAGACTGCATAATACAACATTTAGCCTGGGTAAGACTGCATAATACAACATTTATCCTGGGTAAGACTGCATAATACAACATTTATCCTGGGTAAGACTGCATAATACAACCTTTATCCTGGGTAAGACTGCATAATACAACATTTAGCCTGGGTAAGACTGCATAATACAACATTTAGCCTGGGTAAGACTGCATAATACAACATGTATCCTGGGTAAGACTGCATAATACAACATTTAGCCTGGGTAAGACTGCATAATACAACATTTAGCCTGGTTAAGACTGCATAATACAACATTTAGCCTGGGTAAGACTGCATAATACAACATTTATCCTGGGTAAGACTGCATAATACAACATGTATCCTGGTTAAGACTGCATAATACAACATTTAGCCTGGGTAAGACTGCATAATACAACATTTAGCCTGGTTAAGACTGCATAATACAACATTTAGCCTGGGTAAGACTGCATAATACAACATTTATCCTGGGTAAGACTGCATAATACAACATTTAGCCTGGGTAAGACTGCATAATACAACATTTATCCTGGGTAAGACTGCATAATACAACATTTAGCCTGGGTAAGTCTGCATAATACAACATTTAGCCTGGTTAAGACTGCATAATACAACATTTAGCCTGGGTAAGACTGCATAATACAACGGTGTGGTGTTTGCGAACGCGTGTGTGTAAAAATTGCTGATCTACAGGCTTTGTGAGCTTATTATCGGCTATTTTCACAATTTCTGCCTCTTTCTTATACTATAGCCAGGCCATATTTGACAATTTGTCCAAAGTTTAACCATTATTTATAGTATAGTTTGTTGATTACTGAACACATTTATTTATTAACAGTTTAGAGGCACTAAAAATCTCTTAAAAAATATATGTTAATGACGTTTAGAAGCTTTAGAACACTTTCCTGGGGGGCTTTATGTATGTAATATGTGGTTTTAGATATTTTAGATTGTAGCAGTGAGCCTGTTGTCTCTGATGTCATGGACACTGGGCTCACTTCCTTCCTGGACTACATGTTGTCTCAGTAAGACAGCTCTCCCCCTATCCACAAGGAGGAGCAGTGCACCAAAGAATTATGGGAATTGTAGTCCAGGAAGGTAGTGAGACCAGTGTCCATGACATCAGAGACAACAGGCTCACTGCTACAATCTAAAATAACTAAAACCACATATTACACACATAAATAGAATAGAATTGATTTTAAAATCCTATTATTAACTTTTAAGTCCATCTCTGATCTGGCCCCATCCTACATATCTGACCTACTCAAGCCCTACGTCCCACAGCGCACCTTAAGGTCCTCAGAAAAGGCGCTCTTGGTAGTCCCAGCTTCCAAGTTGAGAACTAAAGAAGGTGACCGGGCCTTTGCATTCAGAGCCCCAACTCTCTGGAATGCCCTCCCCCTCGAGATAAGGCTCGCAGAATCCGTCCCCCGCTTCAAATCCCTCCTAAAAACTCATTTTTATAAAGCTGCTTTTAACACCTAAACCTAAATGTCCTACTGCATTTCTGTTCACTGCCTGTTCTTTATTTTTTATTATTGTCAACTGTTGTTTATGGTGTGCACTGCATTTGATTTTATGTTTTTCTGTAAAGCACTTTGTAACCTCGTTTTGAAAGGTGCTATATAAATAAAGGTTTATTATTATTATTATTATTATTATATTGTATTTTATTTTTTATATAAAAATATAAAAACATTGGGTTAACGCATCAGAATTTACAGCATAGGTCACCTGTTCTTCTCTCCTCTCATGCTCTTGTTTGTTTCCCCCTCCTCGACATAGCTGATGAAGTCAAGCGTCTCAGGAACCGCGTGGAGACGCTAGAGGCCGCCACGGGTGCTGCTGCGTCGGCCAGCGCCAGCCGCTACTCCTCTTCGTCGGCCATCCACATCGTCGACCCGCTGGAGTCGAGTTCCACCATCACCCGCTCGGACAATGGGATCAACCTGGGGGCCGACAGGACGGGAGGAGCAGGGGGAGGACTGGGCCCGGACAGTGCTGCTCTGCAGAGGGCTGTCCAGCAACTGCTCAGGGCTGAGCTCCGCTCAGATGCTGTGAGAGGTACTACATCTGTCCGCACGGATTCTCAAGTTCTCAGCCGCACACCACTGATTTGATAAGCAAATGCTCTCGCATTTATCATAACATGAAAGCCTCAATCTAGAAAAATAGAATGATGGCATCTAAACGTCACAGTCCCATATAATAGTTCATTGTTCATTGTTCCTATATAAACGTTCATGCTGTTTCACACAATCACAGACTCGGAATGACCGCCATGAGATTTTATTTAGCATTATTTATTCCATCTGTCTGTCTGTCTGTCTGTCTGTCTGTCTGTCTGTCTGTCTGTCTGTCTGTCTGTCTGTGTGTGGCTTAATTACATCTGGGAATGTTTCATTTTGCAGAATCACTCGCACATTCACTGAAGGGGGAAAAAGGAGAGCCAGGGCATAAAGGTATCGTCCAATAAAAATAAGAAAAGGGTCATTGAGGGAAACACATTTTCACAGTGTTAAGTTCCTCTTTCATTAACTCTTGATTTATCATCAATGTCATCATTTTGCTGTAGGTGATCAAGGCCTGCCGGGAACAAAAGGTTAGTGGTTGCCACTGGTTGGTGTATTTTTTGCTATCCTTCTACCCTAATGGAAAGGGGGTACACAAGCACATGGCCGTTTATCCTTCACCTTCTCCTACCAAACCGCTCCGTTAGCACACATCTCTCTATGCTCAAAGAAATCCTGCACGCCACCCGAATGCACTGCACTACATCGCTTCCCCACAACTGCCATATTTACTGTACAAATATTACTTTTGTCAGACACACTGTTATTGCACAGCATTTCGATGTGATGCAAATTACATCACAAATTCCCCATTCCCCGCCCCCTCCCCATTTCACTGCACACACACATGCACGCGCGCGCACACACACACACACACACACACACACACACACACACACACACACACACATACAGTACAGTATGGCAGAGAACAGTATGGCACAGTACGGTACAGTATTGTACAGTACAGTATAGTCTTTCTAATGCAGAACACTGCGTATGTTTTAAAGACTTCAGTAATGCAGAACACTAGTATGCAATATGCATGTGTTATAGACTTCAGTCCTCAGCCCAATCAAGCATTAGTTCACCCCTAGCCTGAGCTAACGCTAGACCTTTCTGGCCTAGATAGGAGGGCCGCGGCTCAGATTTACGCACACCCTGATTGGTTCACCGATCTGTCCGTCAGCCCCGTCTCCCCCCCCCCAGTGCAGCACTGTTATTGTGTCGACCAGAAGCAGAAACCACTGCTTGCTGGAGTATACCATTCTAACGCTTTTCATAGTTAATTCCACAGAGTCGGCACACGTTGGTTTTTTTCTTATACGGTGTGGTGGGTTCTTCAGCCATTCTCCTCATTTTCCTCGCATAGCCTCGTTTGAAGTTCCACTGGTAATGATTTCCTCACGGTGTTATTTTGAGGGGTGCACACCGCTCAGAGCCCTGACGTCACATCATCCAAATGATGAGTCAATCCAGGCTTTCATTTTCCGCGCAGACCAAATGAAAGCCTGGGTATCGAGGCTAGTTCACCCCCAAATGATCAATCAAAGCCTGGGTATCGAGGCTCGTTCACCCCCAAATGATCAATTACTTGCTTACCCCATGGAATTTAATTCATATCAGATAGAGTGCAATACATGCAATACATTTGCAATAGCATGGCAGCACAACTAAAAACCCTGTTTTTGCAGGTGAAAATGGCTTCCCTGGCCTACCAGGTAAGAATGACCTTATATTTTGACCTTATAAATGGACTCCTTCAATCTGTATAATACCTACAGTATCAACATGTTTTGGTTTGTTTCTCCAGGTCCTCCTGGTCAGATGGGTCATGCTGGAGGAGAAGGACCAAGGGGACCAAAGGGAGGCGCAGGTAATGTTCTGTTCACTTGTGTTGAGTTTAAGTTCAGTTTAATCATTTAAACCAGTGGTTTTCAACCCTTTTTGTATCAAGGCCCATTATTTATTTGCCGTTTGAGCCACGGACCACCATTTGATGAATATTTATTATTTTGTTATTGTTGGATTTCCCCCCCCCCCCCCCCCACAATTCCATGCTGTATTGATGCTGTACTATAGGAGTGATAACAGGCAAACGATCAAAATAACAATTATTTTACATTCTCTTGGTTTATTGTTAGACATCTGCATTACTTAATTTACAAGAAGTCTACACAATCTACACCAAACGGACCCTTATGGGTCCGTTTGGTTTCATTTTACAGTCAAGAGTTGGAGATCTATAGGGGTTAATTTGGTACCAACTCTCCATCATTTAGCTGGGGACCACCTGGAACCCCCTCAAGGACCACTGGTTGAAAACCACTGATTTAAACCCTCAGTATTTTGTGGTTTACCTTAAAAAACGTTTGGGGTGGTTTGGGCTTTAGAGTCTGACCGCTAGCGGGGCTTAAAAAAAAAGGGATTTTTAATATGAAAGCATCATCTGGGATGCAGCGTACAGTATATAGTTTCAG
The DNA here is from genome assembly GCF_964188405.1 of Protomyctophum parallelum. Lineage (NCBI taxonomy): Eukaryota > Metazoa > Chordata > Actinopteri > Myctophiformes > Myctophidae > Protomyctophum > Protomyctophum parallelum. Next base: position 8,736,532 of record NC_139702.1, read on the forward strand.
GGCCACATGGTACTGGCGGTACTTGATGAACACCTTGACAACTATAGGTGAACCTGGCGGTGAGGGCCCGTCAGGGCAGAGGGGCCGTGAGGGCATCATGGGCCCCCGTGGGGAGACGGGACCTCCAGGATTTGGAGAGAAAGGAGACAAAGGTAGATTTATTTCACATAATTATGACACATCATATCATATTCTACAGTGTAGGCTATAATAAGCATATGGATGTGTTCAGTGTGTGATCTTGTTACTGTGGTTAAATTAATGTGTGGATGTGTTCAGTGTGTGATCTTGTTACTGTGGATGTGTTCAGTGTGTGATATTGTGGATGTGTTCAGTGTGTGATCTTGTTACTGTGGTTAATGTGTGGATGTGTTCAGTGTGTGATCTTGTTTCTGTGGATGTGTTCAGTGTGTGATCTTGTTGCTGTGGATGTGTTCAGTGTGTGATCTTGTTGCTGTGGATGTGTTCAGTGTGTGATCCTGTTTCTGTGGATGTGTTCAGTGTGTGATCTTGTTGCTGTGGATGTGTTCAGTGTGTGATCCTGTTTCTGTGGATGTGTTCAGTGTGTGATCTTGTTACTGTGGTTAATGTGTGGATGTGTTCAGTGTGTGATCTTGTTGCTGTGGATGTGTTCAGTGTGTGATCCTGTTTCTGTGGATGTGTTCAGTGTGTGATCTTGTTACTGTGGTTAATGTGTGGATGTGTTCAGTGTGTGATCTTGTTGCTGTGGATGTGTTCAGTGTGTGATCTTGTTGCTGTGGATGTGTTCAGTGTGTGATCTTGTTTCTGTGGATGTGTTCAGTGTGTGATCCTGTTACTGTGGATGTGTTAAGTGTGTGATCTTGTTGCTGTGGATGTGTTCAGTGTGTGATCCTGTTTCTGTGGATGTGTTCAGTGTGTGATCTTGTTACTGTGGATGTGTTCAGTGTGTGATCTTGTTACTGTGGATGTGTTCAGTGTGTGATCTTGTTACTGTGGATGTGTTCAGTGTGTGATCTTGTTGCTGTGGATGTGTTCAGTGTGTGATCTTGTTGCTGTGGATGTGTTCAGTGTGTGATCTTGTTGCTGTGGATGTGTTCAGTGTGTGATCTTGTTTCTGTGGATGTGTTCAGTGTGTGATCTTGTTACTGTGGATGTGTTCAGTGTGTGATCTTGTGATCTTGGGTTCTGGACAGGATCCCCTGGTGATCCAGGAGGTCCTGGCCCTGCTGGCCTCGCTGGACCGATGGGACCTAAAGGTAAGGTTTCAAAGGTCAAGTTGCGTTTGTTTATAGAGACAAAGAAGAGCACGATGATAACACGTGTTCTCTACGGGGTTTAGGTGACGTGGGCGCGCAGGGTGCTGTGGGGATCCCTGGTAAGCACACGTCACATGCGGCTCATATTTAGTCTGTTGTCAGTTGTTTGTCAGTGGCGTTCTTTTGAGTTTGTTGCAATTTTGCCCACAGGCACTCCTGGACAACAAGGCTTCCGAGGTGAAGCAGGGGCTCCCGGAACCAAAGGTTGGAAACGTTTACTGAATCAATGCAGTATTCTAGTAGGCAAAATCAGGGTTCTCTTGACCAGTTTCACCCATTTTGACCTGAGATCAGATTCTAAAAATGTCTGTTTGAAAATGACAGTTTTCTGAAAAAAGTCGTTCTTCGATTTAAAAAAAATAGCAGATCTACAAGCTCATAGCGCGCCACCGAGTGGTGCGCTATGAGCTTGTAGATCTGCTATTTTTCAATATCTAAAGCATAGCATAATGCTAACACCAAAATGGGTTAAGCCCCTATATACTGTACTTCGTGTTGTGAGCTTGTAGATCTATGTTAGCTATTTCTGAAAATAAAGAGAGAACATTTTGAAGAATAGAAAAATAGAAATTTGCTCTCAGCTAAAAATGTTAGTATTTTCTTTGTACCATAAATGTGTTTTGTCAATTGTCAATCTTCTAACACTCTAGGTGACAGAGGGACGCCAGGGACACAAGGAGTCAAAGGAGATCAGGGAGAGAAGGGTCAACGTGGACCAGCAGGTCTGTTTGATCATTTATTCACGGATGATGTTTAAGTTGTAAATGTTGAGTGACTTGTATTAGGCTATAAGATTGTCCTGACTAGCCCCGTTTGACCATTCAAGGAATGGAGGGGTGGCCATAGCTGAATGGGAATGTCCCCCGGTTCTCCCCCCTGGTCTGTGTGTTCTCCGTTCAACGCCCAGTGCTCAGGAAGGAGATTGATAAAACGACAGAGATTTAAAAACCGAGCGCATCGCTCCACGGCTCCACAGGCTGGGAGCGTCTGTTGCGCAACATTCAATGTTATTTCCCGGTGGGACGTCATAGAAAATGTCCCCCCCCCCCCCATTTTAGCCGATGAGATCGAAAATCGTAATCATTCCGTCCAATTCTAAGCAAAGATTATGTGTTAGACGGCCCATCGCGGTCCCTTCGCTATTCGCGTTAGAATTAATGTGTGTGTGTGTGTGTGTGTTGTTTCGAAAATATTGAACCAATGAAAAGTATTAAAAAGCGCTTCGGACAAAACATTTTGGAGTTAAGTGGTTTCTTCCCGACAGCAGAGATATTGTATTTGCTCATTGGTCTCCATTGTCCCTGCAGGTGAACCGGGACAAAGTGGAGCACAAGGCCCACCTGGAAACAAGGGACCCAAAGGACCAGGGGGTAAGCAGATAGCTTCTACACACCATTCTACCATTCTACAAATGTCGTCTAAATCCTGACCGTTTTTAATGTACATTTAACCTGTATATAGGAGGGGCTAGGGCTATATTAATGTACATTTAACCTGTATATAGGAGGGGCTATAGGGCTATATTAAAGTCTAACTCATGTTGCTATGATTACGCGTGCGTGCGTGCGTGCGTGCGTGCGTGCGTGCGTGCGTGCGTGCGTGTGTGACGTGTGTGTTTCAGGTGAGCAGGGTCCTTCGGGGCCGCCAGGTGTGAGAGGAAACGCGGGGCCTCCTGGAGACGGAGGCCTTCCAGGTAACACAGGTTTAGCTTGACCAATCAGACTCATGATCGACATGTGTGTTAAGGTATATTCAGTGATTTCACTTAATTCAAATATCACTTTTTTTTTTAATCCTCCCTACTATAGAGTGTGCTGACCATATAAGGAGTTCCTCCCTGTCCCCAGTTAACCCCTGGGGGTCAAAAAACCTTAGGTTTCGTTTTTGACTCTCTATCCTGATTGGACGAAAGGCTGGGTCCCACAGCCAAAAACGAAACCTAAGGTTTTTTGAGTGAAATCACTGAATATACCTTTAAAATCAACTTTACAAACTTGGAACCCACGTCAAGACTTGATTGATTTCTTTGTTGCTTTCAAACACAAAGAGTTTGAAAGCAACGATGTACAATACTTACAATGTATTTAGTATGTAAGTTTGGGTCCCAGTGACACCTTTGGGTCTTGATTTGAGGTGGTTTGAGAGCTCCTGGTCTAAACTATCTACCATTGTATATCCCCCCCCCCCCCCCCCCCATAGGCGTCCCTGGACTTCAAGGACCCCCAGGTATGACCCCTTATAACATGGATATCAAGTAGTATTGTTTTCATTGGAGGTTGATTTTGTGACCAACTTTTTATTTTCTTAAAAAAAAAAAAAGAAAAAAACTTTTAAGACATTTTAATTGGAGTTTGATTGTTCTCTTGTTGTAATGTGATCCTCTGCCACAGGTATTGCTGGGACTCCAGGGCTGCCTGGAACCCAAGGTAGAGTCTTCTATACTGTCCTAAGTGATGAGAGTGGCCATATCACTTGATTTTGATATTCTTATTTGATTAATGTATCGTTTTGACAAATGAGAGGGACTGATAGATGGTTATGCACACTTGCACAGACAGGAGGATGGCCCTCTAGTCTCGCGTTGCCAGACTGTTTTCAAATGTTTCATACAGTCGGGCGCACGGAAGCTCTGGTCATGAGCAAGGGATGCAGCATAAATGAAGCCTCCTCCCCACTTTCGTTTCGTCTTTACAGTCGCGCAAATTCGTCCTAATATAAGCTTGCTGCTTAGCAGAAATGGATATTAAAATAAATAAATGTAAAGACATATATAAAAATATATTTTCGAGAACGAAAATGCCAGCTTCCTTACTCGGATTTCGGGAGGTGTAGGTCCAGACTCTATAGAGCGTCGCAGTCCCTCCCCCTTTCAGAACAACGAACGGCCCAGGAAATGAAAACGCAATGCATTTCCCCATAGGCAGTTCTTATTTAATTTATTTAAAGACCTTTTAAGCGTCGTACGAAGCCAATTCTTGTCGTGACAAATCATGACAACACACACAATATTTTGGACCAAACAAATAATTACAAAGAAGAAAAACAACAACAACCGTTTTTTTCTACTTTCGAATTCTTTGTTTGGCCCGAAAATTTCTGTGTGTTGTCATGATTTGTCACGACAAGAGTTGGCTTCGTACGACGCTTAAAAGGTCTTTAAATAAATTAAATAAGAACTGCCTATGGGGAAATGCATTGCATTTTCATTTCCTGGGCCGTTCGTTGTTCTGAAAGGGGGAGGGACTGCGACGCTCTATAGTAGGTGTAGGTCCAGACTATATAGCATTTGGAGATTATGAAATAGTGGTCTGGCTATGCGAGACTACCATCCCTCTAAAGCTTATTTTGTATACTGCACCTTTCATACTGAAACTGATGGAGTATAATTTAAACTTAAACCCTCTATTCTTAGTGAAACAGATTTGAGTTACAATTCTTCTTTCTGCTGTTATTTCCTTCTACAGCGAATCTCTTCGTCAGAAATAGCAGATCTACAATCTTGTACATAGGCTGTTTCTGGCGTTGGGGTTCAAGTGGTCAAGTTGGCAAGAATTACACGTTCCTAAAATAATATTCTGTTTGTTTACAGGCCAAGCAGGAGACCCTGGCAAAGTCATCAATGCAGGTAAAAATCACACTTGTGTGAACTGTGAAGTAATGGACACCCAGATTCCTGGGGCGTGTTGATGTTTTCATGCGACACACAAAGAATTAAGTCCATAGACTTGGCTTGCAAGAATTACATCATAATTTACCTGAAACAAACATTAAAGTCCATATAGACTAATTCAGAAACGGGTCTCATGGTCTCAGCCTACGTATTTCCTGCAGGTGGAGCTGACATAGCTGTGGGGTAAACCCGCACCTCTTCTACTACAGTGAACTGTAGAGTGATTGATGTTAGTCTGCCTCAAACGTTACTCTTTTACCTGCTTTTTACTAACACTAACAAAGATGCCCAGAACATCGGGATGAACCTGTGTAGTTTATGGCTGCTCCAACAGTAGTGGCAACATAAAAAAAAAATCTAAATATCCACTGCGGTGGCTGAGACCAGAGCCATAGAGTAATGGTTGAGACTAAGCAGTGAAAGGTCCTGAAAGATACATAACGCCAGTCTTGCCCAATACCCAATCTTTCCGTTTTATGAACACAAGGCTGCTGTACTTTATACCTCATACAAAGTATTTAAAGTACTCATACGGCTCATTTTACACTTGAAAATAGCCGATCTACAAGCTCACAACGCGCAGTGCTTTGTGAGCTTGTAGATCTGCTCATTTCAGCATGCAACCAAGTGTAAAATGACATTGGATCTCTTGTCCACTAGTCCCTTCCTAACATTTTAGTCTAGTTTTTATCTGTTGACGAAATTGTTAATACATTTAGCCTAGTTTTAGTAATAATAGTTTTGTTTTCATTAAGTTTCCATTTAGTTTTCGTCAGTGAAAAAAGGCAGTCGACGAACACTTTTCGTCTTAGTTTTAGTCGACAAAAACAACACTGCTGATTGCGTTAAACAACGTTAATCAACATTAACCTAACTTTGCCACTCACTTTGCCACTAACTTTATGCATGCATGCGCATACCCTCTCTATATGATGATTCATTTTGTTGCATAGAAGTGTATATTTATTTTGTACGTCTTTAAATGTTCTGATGAATTCAAAATGGAGGACCCTGATGTATAAACAAGTCTTAGTGCTTTTTCTGGTTTTATCCTCATAGCAGTTTTTGTATTGACCTGTACTTTGTTGAACTGTACCCATTCTACATACTGTGAATGCAAACTCCAATCAATCAATTCTCGATCAATTGCACATGATTACTATCAGAATATAGTGATTTTACCTTTTAACAAAAAACATTTTTGTTTTAACCAAAAAATGCCACATACCCTTACCTTTTAATTATGGGCTTAGGAATTTGACAAAAACATCTCCATGCATTTAGGGCTTCATGTGGTGTGTAGTGGTTAGAAAATGGTGAACTATTCCTTCTAGCCCAGAGGCTTAAAGGAGTTTATTATTATATATTTAGTTAATTATTGCTGCTAATGGTCCTCACCTCTGTCCACTGTTTAGTGTAGTATAGCTGCTAATGGTCCTCGCCTCTGTCTCTCTCCAGCTGGTCACGGTACTGTGGGTATCCCTGGACCTCCAGGTCCTTCTGGAGCTCCGGGTGTGGCCGGACCTCCCGGTCTGTCTGGTCCCATCGGCCCTGCTGGTCTCCCAGGGTCACATGGTAAGACTAGTTACTATGCACTATTAACTCTCTCAAACGTTGTCACGCCAAGGATCCCCCCCCCCCCCATCTAAATGGTTTTGTTCCAGGGAAAGAGGTATAGGGCCCGCACACCATTCTTAGGCAAAGGAATTACTGTATTATAGTTAAAGACAGTATCAGCTCAGTATAAACAGACATATTCCATAAAAGTGTTTAGTGTCCCCTGAATCTTCACCTTTTCTTCCACCTCACACAGAAAGAAGATAATTTTCAGACATTATAATTAATTTGATTGTAGGTTAATTTACAAGAAATGGCGTTCTCATTCCAGGTCCTAAGGGAGACAGGGCAGATCCCGGAGAGAAAGGGGAGAAGGGAGAGTCGGGTGGACCTGGGAAACCCGGTGAGGCTGGCAAACCCGGCGAGCCTGGTAAACCCGGCGAACCCGGGACCAACGCCGCCAGCACCTCTCGGGGTGGAAGTGAGTAAATCTGTGGAAACAAACTATAAATAGTCTCTGTTGGGGTGGAAACTTATTTTTTTCTTTTTCATAAGTTTTTTATCCCACGATTTTGCAACCCATTTTTTTCACCCAGTGTCAATTATCTAATGTAATCCTGGGCGCTACACTTTCTCTGCCAACATCCAGTGTCCACTCACAGTGACTTCATGTTTTATCCAGTGTCCACTTCACAGTGACTTCATGTTTTATCCAGTGTCCACTTCACAGTGACTTCATGTTTCATCCAGTGTCCACTTCACAGTGACTTCATGTTTTATCCAGTGTCCACTTCACAGTGACTTCATGTTTTATCCAGTGTCCACTTCACAGTGACTTCATGTTTTATCCAGTGTCCACTTCACAGTGACTTCATGTTTTATCCAGTGTCCACTTCACAGTGACTTCATGTTTTATCCAGTGTCCACTTCACAGTGACTTCATGTTTTATCCAGTGTCCACTTCACAGTGACTTCATGTTTTATCCAGTGTCCACTTCACAGTGACTTCATGTTTTATCCAGTGTCCACTTCACAGTGACTTCATGTTTTATCCAGTGTCCACTTCACAGTGACTTCATGTTTTATCCAGTGTCCACTTCACAGTGACTTCATGTTTTATCCAGTGTCCACTTCACAGTGACTTCATGTTTCATCCAGTGTCCACTTCACAGTGATTTCATGTTTTATCCAGTGTCCACTTCACAGTGATTTCATGTTTCATCCAGTGTCCACTTCACAGTGATTTCATGTTTTATCCAGTGTCCACTTCACAGTGACTTCATGTTTCATCCAGTGTCCACTTCACAGTGATTTCATGTTTTATCCAGTGTCCACTTCACAGTGATTTCATGTTTCATCCAGTGTCCACTTCACAGTGATTTCATGTTTCATCCAGTGTCCACTTCACAGTGACTTCATGTTTTATCCAGTGTCCACTTCACAGTGACTTCATGTTTTATCCAGTGTCCACTTCACAGTGACTTCATGTTTCATCCAGTGTCCACTTCACAGTGACTTCATGTTTTATCCAGTGTCCACTTCACAGTGACTTCATGTTTTATCCACTGTCCAATTCACAGTGACTTCATGTTTCATCCAGTGTCCACTTCACAGTGACTTCATGTTTTATCCAGTGTCCACTTCACAGTGACTTCATGTTTTATCCAGTGTCCACTTCACAGTGACTTCATGTTTCATCCAGTGTCCACTTCACAGTGACTTCATGTTTTATCCAGTGTCCACTTCACAGTGACTTCATGTTTCATCCAGTGTCCACTTCACAGTGATTTCATGTTTTATCCAGTGTCCACTTCACAGTGACTTCATGTTTTATCCAGTGTCCACTTCACAGTGACTTCATGTTTTATCCAGTGTCCACTTCACAGTGACTTCATGTTTTATCCAGTGTCCACTTCACAGTGACTTCATGTTTCATCCAGTGTCCACTTCACAGTGACTTCATGTTTCATCCAGTGTCCACTTCACAGTGACTTCATGTTTCATCCAGTGTCCACTTCACAGTGATTTCATGTTTTATCCAGTGTCCACTTCACAGTGATTTCATGTTTCATCCAGTGTCCACTTCACAGTGATTTCATGTTTTATCCAGTGTCCACTTCACAGTGATTTCATGTTTTATCCAGTGTCCACTTCACAGTGACTTCATGTTTTATCCAGTGTCTACTTCACAGTGACTTCATGTTTCATCCAGTGTCCACTTCACAGTGATTTCATGTTTTATCCAGTGTCCACTTCACAGTGATTTCATGTTTCATCCAGTGTCCACTTCACAGTGACTTCATGTTTCATCCAGTGTCCACTTCACAGTGACTTCATGTTTCATCCAGTGTCCACTTCACAGTGACTTCATGTTTTATCCAGTGTCCACTTCACAGTGACTTCATGTTTTATCCAGTGTCCACTTCACAGTGACTTCATGTTTTATCCAGTGTCCACTTCACAGTGACTTCATGTTTTATCCAGTGTCCACTTCACAGTGACTTCATGTTTTATCCAGTGTCCACTTCACAGTGACTTCATGTTTTATCCAGTGTCCACTTCACAGTGACTTCATGTTTTATCCAGTGTCCACTTCACAGTGATTTCATGTTTTATCCAGTGTCCACTTCACAGTGATTTCATGTTTTATCCAGTGTCCACTCACAGTGACTTCATGTTTTTTTCTGAACAGAAGTCAAGTCAGTGCCTGGACCACCCGGTCCACCAGGCCCTCCGGGGCCTTCTGGAGAGCCCGGCTCTGAGGGTCCTCCTGGTATGTTGGTTGACAATGACATTTTACGATGATGTAAGACAGTGGTTCTCAATTTATTTTCATGTCAAGGACCCACATTTATGTGTGTATATATATATAGGGATGCACCGAAAGGGCGTAGATTCAACATACTCAAGCCTGCACACATTCTAAATATTCCCCCGAAATATTGTACTGAGCAAATGGACTGTTACCACCTTCAATAATAATGATAATAATAATAGTCTTTATTGTCTCCACATCATATATTTTCTTTGTCATGGACACTTGTACAAAACATTAATAATTCTACTTGAGTTGGAAGTATTAAGACCCATTATAACCCTCAATGGCTTCCTTTCTGAAAAATAACATCATTGTAAAAAGATTCACGCGTTTAGATATTCTATTTACAATGAGATGCGAACGGGAGCTGGTGCCACTTGGACCCGGACGTAACGTAGCACTACAAAATGACGTCGGACTGAAATACTGAATTGGAGAAATCTTCAGAAATCCCTTCAATCTTGAGGAGATATATCTAGTCTGTACGGTACGATCTTTATAGTCTGTACGGTACGATCTTTATAGTCTGTACGGTACGATCTTTCCTAAGCCAACCTCTCATGTTTTAGGTGCACCTACAGAAGGTCCTCCTGGTCCACCTGGAGAGCCAGGAGAACCAGGTAAATATAAGCATATTTACATAACTGCATGATGGCTACAAGAGCTATAACCAATTGACAAATTGGTTATAGCTACCATATAGCTTGTGATTCTTCATTTATTTTGTGTATATTGTCCTTGTATATTATGCTATAAACATTTAACATTTGTTGCAAAAACATGATGTTTGGGGGATAAATCCCCTACTGTACTTAGAAGGCAGAGAATGCCCATAGAAGGCAAAATATTCAAAATTTCATCATGCTTTATGTAGCATGTGAGGTGTCAAACTAGGGGGTTTTCATGATGCTGAATCCATTCCAGGCATTCGTTTTGCAAGAAAAACACTCATTGGGCTAAAAACGGCTAATGCCGTCATCACAAATTGATGATGTCAGCACATTGGGCATGGCCCAATGAGTGTTTTTTTGCTAAACTAATGCTTGGAATGGATTCAGCATCATGGAAACCCACTAGTTTGACACCTCACGCTACATAAAGCATGATGAAATTTTGAATATTTTGCCTTCTATAGGTTGTTAATGGTATGGTCACATATTATGCCAATTATGAAAATTGCCCAACATATGCAAGTTAGCATCCGGCAGTTTCTATATGCTGGGGACCCATACTAAACATTTCTAACATAAAACGTTGGTGTACTCAACATGTCCGGGTTCACTTTGGCTACTAGGCTATATGGGGATACATCTAGTCTGTAAAGTACGATCTTTCCTAAGGGGATACATCTAGTTCTAGTCTGTACGGTACGATCTTTCCTAAGGGGATTTATCTAGTCTGTAAGGTACGATCTTTCCTAAGGGGATACATCTAGTCTGTACAGTATGATCTTTCCTAAGGGGATATATCTAGTCTGTACGGTATGATCTTTCCTCTAGTCTGTACGGTACGATCTTTCCTAAGCCAACCTCATGTTTTAGGTGCATCTAAAGAAGGACCTCCTGGACCCAAAGGGCCACCTGGAGAGCCAGGTAGTCCAGGTAAATATAAGCATATTTACATAACTGCATGATGGCTACAAGAGCTACTGTATAACCAATTGACAAATTGGTTATAGCTACCATTTGGTTGTGATTCTTCATTTATTTTGTGTGTATTATAATTGTCCTTGTATATTATGTTATAAACATTTAAACGTTTGTTGCAAAAACATGATGTTTGGGGGATAAATCCCCTACTGTACTTGCCCGACGGGCAAGTGCCTCTGACACCAGACTGATTACACCTCAAAATACATACATCAATAATATGATCTATTAATAATTACTGTACTGTAATAACTACATCATTTGGTGTTCATATATTCGAACAGGTAAGGACAAGGGCATGGGGAGAGAGTATGTTTTGCACTCCGTCCGTGTGTGTGTGTCCGTCCGTCCGTCCGTGTGTCCGTCAGTCCGTGTGTCCGTCAGTCCGTCCGTCCCTTACCAGCTAATCTCCGGCACCGTTAACCCGGTCGATGCCAAACTTTGCACACACACTCCCTGGATGCCAACGATGAACCTCTGGCCCACATTTTCCAGAACGGCCTGCTAAAGCACCACCGCGAGGCAGCTTTTCACATTTTGTACCTACTGTATAACTGCACCGATCTGCGTGAAACGTTGCATGCACACTCACTAGAGGCCAAGGACAAACCTTTGACTTGCATTTTTCACATCTGCCTTTTATAGCGCCACCAGGAGGCCGACTTTTGTTTTTTTTCTTTTGATATGTCCAAAAAACTCGCAAATCGTTACACAGTATCTCTATAGCCATGTGCTCAATACGGATCTGTCCGATATTTCATATTCCATCGTAATTGGCTATAATTGGCTTTCAAAGTTTGCAGGATTGGCCAGTTTTGAACAAAAAGCCTCAAATCATGAATCTTTCACACACTTTCCTACTAGGCTGAGGAATATATCCCACGCTTTTGACATTGGCCTGTTATAGCACCACCAACAAGGTGGATTTTTGCAAAACACATCCAATTGCCATCAAAGGCGTATGAAGAAATGGCACCCTTTTCACATTGTTTATTTGTGTTGGCTGTTGCCCTGTATACAACCACCAGATGAAGGCAGGCTGTAATGTCATGCTCATCCAGAATTCTATCCTCAGAGATGCTATGATGAGTGATCTGGCTCGGCATTTCCTCAACAAAATGAAGAAAATTGTTGCAAAAACAAAACAACAAAACATGTTTATATTACTCCTAAACATTTTGCGAAACATCACACACACACTCCTATCCTCCTGGTGGAGACCTGTGCCCAGAAAGGCACAGGTCTAGTTACTATTATTTCTGCAGCAATGGCTGAGGAACCATAACTAAATAGCTTTACTCTTCTTGGCCCATGCACAAAGGTGTAAAAGACCTTGAGATGGATCCATTTACATACAGTACCAAACATACACTTGATTTATGAGTGGTTGTTTTACAGGTTCGGGGTCTCCTGGACCCGACGGGTCTCCCGGAGAGCCAGGTAATTAACCCATTCTGACCTGAGATCAGATTCATACGAGGTTTCCACTGGACACACACTGGTCTGATTAACCCATTCTGACCTGAGATCAGATTCTAAAAAATGTCAGTCGTTCTTCGATTTTTCAAAAATAGCAGACCTACAAGCTCGTAGCGCGCCACTCGGTGGCGCGCTACGAGCTTGTAGATCTGCTATTTTTCAATAGCTAAAGCATAACATGATGCCAACACCAAAACGGGTTCCCGTTCAGAATGAGTTAAACACCATTATGTACTGTAACAACACAATAGCTATACTGTAGGCAGATTGATTGAATACTTTACTAACGGTTTGCAAAATAGTACAGTGGTATACGATTTTACAACGATTGTTGAAAGGATAACACAAAAGTCAGTAAGTAGTAGGGCCTTGTTTCCATTGTGTTCCTCTGTGTATTCAGTTCATCGAGGTAGGTCTGACAAATGGCATACTGTACATACAGTACGTACTACGTAGTGTACTCAGGGTGACAGGAGAACAGCGACGGCACACTTCAAGAGTTAACCCATTCTGACCTGAGATCAGATTCTAAAAATGTCAGTCGCTCTTCGATTTTTCAAAAATAGCAGACCTACAAGCTCGTATCGCGCCACTCTGTGGCGCGATATGAGCTTGTAGATCTGCTATTTTTCAATAGTTAAAGCATAACATGATGCCAACACCGGGTGTTGGCATCGGGTGCCCGGTCAGAATGGGTTAAACCCTATATACTTAGAGTAGATAGACTGGTTGCTTTGTGGCGCGTTGTGAGCTTGTAGATCTGCTATTTTCACTACATCTTAAACATTTGTTTTCTAATTCATGGAATTTCTTAGATTTGTCTTTAAATTCTACATGCAATTACTGACAACACATTGTTGAATTCATATTTGAATTCATTTTTTTTTTTAATTAGTGAAGATTTTAGCTTTTTTGTGAATATTTTTGAAAATGTTTTGGAAACAATACTAATAATTAGAAAACTAAATGTAGCAAGCTAAAAATAAAAGGAGGCATAAAAATGTGTCCCGACCTGCAGTTAAGGGAACAGTGACTTAGATGACCGGAGTCATACAAGGCTATAGGTGCCCTAGTATTTCCCTCTATACACGCCAAATCACTTTTCTTTTTTCTTTTTTTTTTTTAAGATTTTTTTTTTGCGGCTTACGCCTTTTATTGATTTTTGAAGGGACAGACAGTAGACTGACAGGAAACGGGAGAGAGATGGGGGGATGACATGCAGTAAAGGCCGTGTCGGGTCCGGGAGTCGAACCCGCGGCACACTGCGACTGGATTACCAGTCCGGTGCCCAGACCGTTACGCTACGGCCTGGGCCGCCAAATCACTTTTTAAAACTTTTACCTTGGAGATGTGCAATTTTAGCCAAATGTCAGCCCTGGAATATAGGGAAGTTAGTGTTCAAGCGGCCGTTAAAATGCATTTCAAAATGAGTGGATGGTTTTGCAGGACTTGGGTCTCCTGGACCCCCAGGGGAGAAAGGAGAACCTGGAGTCTTTGATCCCACCTCAGGTATGTGACAAACATTCCTCCATATCAGGAGGTAGAGCTACTGTTCCAAACATTCCTCCATATCAGGAGGTAGAGCTACTGTTCCAAACATTTCTCCATATCAGGAGGTAGAGCTACTGTTCCAAACATTTATCCATATCAGGAGGTAGAGCTACTGTTCCAAACATTCCTCCATATCAGGAGGTAGAGCTACTGTTCCAAACATTCCTCCATAGCAGGAGGTAGAGCTACTGTTCCAAACATTTCTCCATATCAGGAGGTAGAGCTACTGTTCCAAACATTTCTCCATATCAGGAGGTAGAGCTACTGTTCCAAACATTCCTCCATATCAGGAGGTAGAGCTACTGTTCCAAACATTCCTCCATATCAGGAGGTAGAGCTACTGTTCCAAACATTTCTCCATATCAGGAGGTAGAGCTACTGTTCCAAACATTCCTCCATATCAGGAGGTAGAGCTACTGTTCCAAACATTCCTCCATATCAGGAGGTAGAGCTACTGTTCCAAACATTCCTCCATATCAGGAGGTAGAGCTACTGTTCCAAACGTTTCTCCATATCAGGAGGTAGAGCTACTGTTCCAAACGTTTCTCCATATCAGGAGGTAGAGCTACTGTTCCAAACATTCCTCCATATCAGGAGGTAGAGCTACTGTTCCAAACGTTCCTCCATATCAGGAGGTAGAGCTACTGTTCCAAACGTTTCTCCATATCAGGAGGTAGGGCTACTGTTCCAATCATTCCTCCATATCAGGAGGTAGAGCTACTGTTCCAAACGTTTCTCCATATCAGGAGGTAGAGCTACTGTTCCAAACATTCCTCCATATCAGGAGGTAGAGCTACTGTTCCAAACATTCCTCCATATCAGGAGGTAGGGCTACTGTTCCAAACATTCCTCCATATCAGGAGGTAGAGCTACTGTTCCAAACATTCCTCCATATCAGGAGGTAGAGCTACTGTTCCAAACATTCCTCCATATCAGGAGGTAGAGCTACTGTTCCAAACATTCCTCCATATCAGGAGGTAGAGCTACTGTTCCAAACATTCCTCCATATCAGGAGGTAGAGCTACTGTTCCAAACATTCCTCCATATCAGGAGGTAGAGCTACTGTTCCAAACGTTCCTCCATATCAGGAGGTAGAGCTACTGTTCCAAACATTCCTCCATATCAGGAGGTAGAGCTACTGTTCCAAACGTTACTCCATATCAGGAGGTAGAGCTACTGTTCCAAACATTCCTCCATATCAGGAGGTAGAGCTACTGTTCCAAACATTTCTCCATATCAGGAGGTAGAGCTACTGTTCCAAACATTTCTCCATATCAGGAGGTAGAGCTACTGTTCCAAACATTTCTCCATATCAGGAGGTAGAGCTACTGTTCCAAACATTCCTCCATATCAGGAGGTAGAGCTACTGTTCCAAACATTTCTCCATATCAGGAGGTAGAGCTACTGTTCCAAACATTTCTCCATATCAGGAGGTAGAGCTACTGTTCCAAACATTCCTCCATATCAGGAGGTAGGGCTACTGTTCCAAACATTTCTCCATATCAGGAGGTAGAGCTACTGTTCCAAACATTTCTCCATATCAGGAGGTAGAGCTACTGTTCCAAACATTTCTCCATATCAGGAGGTAGAGCTACTGTTCCAAACATTCCTCCATATCAGGAGGTAGAGCTACTGTTCCAAACATTTCTCCATATCAGGAGGTAGAGCTACTGTTCCAAACATTTCTCCATATCAGGAGGTAGAGCTACTGTTCCAAACATTCCTCCATATCAGGAGGTAGAGCTACTGTTCCAAACATTTCTCCATATCAGGAGGTAGAGCTACTGTTCCAAACATTTCTCCATATCAGGAGGTAGAGCTACTGTTCCAAACATTCCTCCATATCAGGAGGTAGAGCTCCATATCAGGAGGTAGAGCTACTGTTCCAGGAGGTAGAGCTCCATATCAGGAGGTAGAGCTACTGTTCCAGGCTAGTGCAGTGGTTCAGAACTCTTTCATGTCAAGGACCCCAAATTGACACTAATTAGCCCGCGGACCCCCATTTGAAAAGACATGCCAGAGACCCCCAAAAGAGAAGATTTCTACGGCTCTAGCAGTGATTCTCAACCTTTTTAATGTCAAGGACCCCCAGTTTGACAGTTTGACGCCCAATTTATATTGTCAAATCTATGTTAATTTAACTCTGAGAGTGTACAAATGGACGAAGTGTCGAAGTGTCCTTGGGTTAGTGTTGAAGTGTCCTTGGGTTAGTGTCAAGGTGTCCTTGGGTTAGTGTCGAAGTGTCCTTGGGTTAGTGTCGAAGTGTCCTTGGGTTAGTGTCGAAGTGTCCTTGGGTTAGTGTCGAAGTGTCCTTGGGTTAGTGTCGAAGTGTCCTTGGGTTAGTGTCGAAGTGTCCTTGAGCAAAACGCTGACCACCTATGACTGCTCCTGAATGATGCCGTTGTGAATGGATGAATGTAAAGCGTTTTGCATAAAGGCACTATTATAAATGCACTATTTATTTCAGAAACCTTCTTTGCAGGGCCTCCAGGCCTACCGGGACCCCCAGGCCCGACGGGATCACCAGGTGATTACAATACAATACAATACAATACAGACCGTCGTGTTGTTGGATAACTACTGACTAGTTTTCATGACACTTAGGGCCGATTCATACTCCTATTTTACCGCTGTTTAGGCGCTGTAGTGCCGAAATGATTATGGCTCGTCAGAAATTTTCAGTAGCACCGAAGAGACGACTTTAGCACGGTACCCGCCCCCCCCGAACCTCAAATGACGTCACATTGTAGGCTCTACAGAGCCAAACCGACTTTTATTCGGCTCTAAAATAGGAGTATGAATCGGCCCTTACTCTGATCTCGCACTTGTCTGCTACATTTTAAATATAAATTTGTAATTGTACAGTAAATGAATTCATTCATTCATTCATCCACTTACTTATCTGGACAATGCACATCAATCAATATTTCAGTTTCCACAATGTTACGTAAATGTGCCAGAGTTGGGAAAAGAGCACATTTTCATCTGTACTCCCATGGGCAGGCTGTTAAAATAGTGGCCCACGATACGATACAAAAACAAATTGTAATTGTAGTATTTTTAATGCCACCAGTCAAGAGAAGCACTAAGGTCGCATTGTCTCACATTGTGAGGTTTATATATATATAAATAAAATGGGGCATAAGTGGTTAAGAACTCTTTGCTTGTTTTTTAGGTGATGGTGGACCAAGGGGACGCCCAGGTAAGACAACGTGCATATTGATTAGTGCCTTTGTGGCAAAACTGAAATGGAAATTAAATTATTATTTTTAAATAATAATCTATCATATATTGTAGCCGCGACTGTGTCTACAGTACAGATCCCATGGCACCACGGCATAAAATGAGCTTTGTTATAAAATAGCTCAAAGCTCTATTGCTGGTTACTCAGGTTAGAACCGGTTAGAACCCGCCGCAGTGGTGTTCAACTAGAACTTAAACCAGGATGCTTCTGCCTTGAGCAGACCTCCGATTAGGCTTTGTCAGGATGACTGAGCCAATAAGATCCATATATGGGTTCTACCATATCGATCTGATATCAGCATTAGGTCCAACCGTCCAGCATTAGGTCCAACCCAGACCAAATGTAGGGGGGATAGTACTAGACATGTCATACTGTATGTCATATAGCCCAACGTCCTAGTCGAATATCCCCATATATGGAGACTAAGGGCTGTATTTTGCGTGTCTTAAGTACCAGGTCTTATTACTTAACTTAAGACCTGGAGGCGTGGTCAATGCTCTTTGGCCACTCAGAATAGCCAAATGGCATTGATCACGCCTCTAGGTCTTAAGTTAAGTAATAAGACCTGGTAACTTGACTGACTGGATGTAATGACTGCGGCAGTGACATGACTGACGTGTACATAATGATATATCTGCTCTCCAGGTGAACCAGGCCAGCCTGGCCTCCCAGGAAGTCCAGGGGATCCAGGAGTCGGTAAGGAAGAAACCTTAAAGTAGTACAGCGCTGCAACTCACTGAGACTAGAGTTTTAACCAGTGACTCTATTCCTTTGGCAAAAGAATATACAAGCTGGGGTACCCCGGTAAAATTAGTTTATATAACTGAAATCTGCTTTTTTTTTATTTTGTTATTACAATTTAACAATCACTGGTTTAAGTGGTTTAACAAAATCCCTTCTCATCACCCAGGCCACCCTGGCTACCCAGGACCCCCTGGAGATCAGGGACCAGAAGGCGCTAGTGGTCCCCCGGGTCCTCAGGGGCCCGAGGGCCCACAGGCGCCACCAGGACCAAAAGGTAAGGTACAGGTGTTAAATACTCTTCACACCATGAAAATAGTATTTTATTTCTAATACTTAACCACTTAAGCAATGTAAAACTTTAAGACACTAATACAAGTGCCACTTTATAAAGTGACAGCGTTTTGACAGGTGACTACGCTGTTGAAGGCTGCTTGCTCTTTAAGCCTTATAAGGAGTTTATAATGCTGCCCGTGCCTAATTGAATACTGTTCCCAAAGGACATTTTTGTGAGAGCTACTGATTCTTGTCATGGTTTTATCTATATATGCCAAGAAAATGTCAGCACTGCACTTGGAAACTATACGTTCAACTCAATTATCTTGTCATACTGAAAAAGTGGACGGGAGGGGAAAATAAGTATTTTCATGTCTTTTAGGTGATGGAGGTGTTCCTGGTGCCCCAGGGATCCCGGGAGTCTCCGGTGGTAGGAGCATTTGCAAATACTTTCTAAAGTATGTGGGGTTCACCCATTTGGTGTCAGGAGGGTTTAACACATCTGGTACTCAAGGTTATTGAAAAATAATGCATGGTATGGTAACTGCACAGTGCAGACAGATACTGTACCATGGCCACTTACCAATGATTAATACAGTAGGGCACTATGCACTTCACATCTTAATAATACACTTTGTGTTGACACAATCTTCATCAAGCTGGGAATAAAATGTTACATGATTACTCCTCCAGCAAGTAGGGCAAATTGCAGTGCTCAAGAAACAAAACCAGCTTTCTTTTTCTGCTTGCCGTTCCTCATACGGTTTGTGTTCCAGAAGAGGTTGAAGGTTAAACTATATTGAAATCCATGTAATTTTTGTAGCTAATTAATTGCTTTATAACACTAGTGATGATGAGAAAGCTGTGCAATGAAATAATGCACGCCCTCCTCCGGCCGATCAGAATCAAGTACTCTCCGTGGCCATGGTATAGATGTTATTATATGCAGCTACTGTATACTATGTCATATACTGTACGCCGGTATACTGGTCCATTCTACTATACACTACTCTAATCTTCTCTTACCAAAGAACGTGGCTTCTAATTTCAGGTTCAGGTTCCAGACCGGGCCCCCCAGGTCCCCCAGGACCACCTGGAGCACCTGCTTCTGGCACTGATGCCCTTACAGACTACATCCAGCGTAAGTTCATGTGACACTGACACACTAGTCTCACGTAGCCAGACAACTATTCCACAATCTCCGAATGATATAGAGTCTGGAACCTTGAAATATCTTTAGATTGTATTATGTATTCCCATATCTGCGAACCAACAAGCTATTATGCTTAGATGATTTATATTTACATTGGGATAATTTTGCGCAACTGTAAATACGAAACGAAACGGAAGTGGGGAAGAGGCTCCACTTCCGCCTCATGATAGAGCTTCCGTTGCTCCAGACTGTATGACGGAAGCATTTGAAAATTCAATGGAATCAAAATGACTGAAATCAATCGTGGTGACTGAGGGGGCACGGTGGCACAGTTGGTAGTGCTGTCGCCTCACAGCTAGAAGGTCCTGGGTTCGATTCCCGCTGGCGATGCTGTGGGCGCTGGGGGCGTGTTCTCTCCTCTGCGTCATCAGTGTCCATACCTGAGGTGGGGTTGGCGAAAGGGCCTTTCGGTGTGGAGTTTGGATGTTCTCCCCGTGTCCGCTAGGGTAGGTACCCTCACATGTTCTCCCCGTGTCCCCTAGCCTAGAGTTGTAGGTACCCTCACAAAAAACATGCAGTGATCCTGGTCTCTAAACTACGCCTGATGGAGGGGAAAGGAACTGGTCGGAATAACGTGTTCCTTCCACGCGCTACGTCCGGCCAGGGAAACTCCCCTGTCAGGTGAAAAGAAGCAGCTTGGACTCCTCATGCATAGAAGGAAGCATGAGGTCTGTCCGTTGCCCCCCCAGGTTGGCAGAGGAAGTGTAGTGCCCAGGATTACATTAGATAATTGACACTGGGTGAAAGAAATGGGTTGCAAAATCGTGGGATAAAAATGATATGGAAAAAAAGAAATCGTGGCGACTGAGAACTTTAAACCATGAATAAGACTTCCAGTTCGATCCCGGGCTCCCCCAGAGTTAGGGTCCTTGAGGAAGACTCTGAACCCTTAATTGCTCCCGATGTGCAGGTTGGTGCGTTGCATGGTTTCCTCCGCCATCAGTGTATGAATGTGTTTGTGGATGGGTGAATGTAATGCACAATCTAAGTAAAGCGCCTTGGATAAAAGCGTTATATATACTGTATGCACCATTTACCATTTTAATGCACATTTATATGCCTTATGCCTTATTGTACACGTATACTTTTCAGTCTCTTGCCATTACTATGTTACGCTGAATGCTGTGGATACTTGTTTTCTAATCTAAGCTTAGTTTTTCTCATTGTGATTGTGTGTTGTTGTTGTTGTTGTTGTTGTGGTGCAGTACTTTGTTGATGACCTCCATGATGTTTCCCTGCAGAGCCCAATGTCAGGGACTACCTGGCCGGGTCCCCAGGACCCCCCGGGCCCCCGGGGCCTCCCGCTGAGCAGTCCGTGAATGACGTGGCGAGCCAAGTCATCGACTACATTCAGAGTGAGTCCAATAGAGACTGTGTGAGATACAGTCTGAGATACTGTGGTTCTCTAATGACGTGGGGAGCCAAGTCATTGACTACATTCAGAGTGAGTTCAATAGAGACTGTGTGAGATACAGTCTGAGCCAAGTCATCGACTACATTCAGAGTGAGTTCAATAGAGACTGTGTGAGATGCAGTCTGAGCCAAGTCATCGACTACATTCAGAGTGAGTCCAATAGAGACTGTGTGAGATACAGTCTGAGCCAAGTCATCGACTACATTCAGAGTGAGTTCAATAGAGACTGTGTGAGATACAGTCTGAGATACTGTGGTTCTCTAACATCTTCATGTCAAGAACCCCACCGAATTCAACGTGTCAATTATTTGGTCGCAGACCGCCATCTGCAAACTTTTTGTCACAAGGATACAAATATTGTGTTTGTGTTTGTGTTTTATTTATTTTTAATAGCAGATCTACAAGCTTGTAGATCGGCTATTTTCAAATAGCCATATATATACCGTAATTTCCGGACTATAAGGCGCACCTGAATATAAGCCGCACCAGCCAAATTTAGGGAAAATCCCAAATATGTACGTATACAAGCCGCACCGGACTATAAGCCGCAGGTGGCCCCCTAGTGGCCGTTACGTTAGCTCAGAGCCTTAGATGGCTCTGCGTTAGCTGTAAAAATCCATAGATAAGCCGCACCGTTGTATAAGCCGCAGGGTTCAAATCATGGGTAAAAAGGTGCGGCTTATAGTCCGGAAATTACGGTATATAGGTTTAAACAAGTGGGTAAAGTCATTTTGCTGCTATTAGTACTGTAACTCATTTAGCTGGGGACCGGAAGAGTGGGCACCTAACTTTTTACATTTAAGGCCTAATATTTCTACAATTGCTTGCTGCAAATGGCTGCAAAACCTGTGGATATCCAGTAATTTGGGGCATAAACGCTTGCCCGTTTTTCCTCCGGGGTTTGTTTCCGCTGGGAAGGAACGGGCGGGGGGGGCAGTCAGCGCACACAGAAGGAACGGGCGGGGGGGGCGCAGTCAGCGCACACAGAAGGAACGGGCGGGGGGGCAGTCAGCGCACACAGAAGGAACGGGCGGGGGGGCAGTCAGCGCACACAGAAGGAACGGGCGGGGGGGCAGTCAGCGCACACAGAAGGAACGGGCGGGGGGGCAGTCAGCGCACACAGAAGGAACGGGCGGGGGGGCAGTCAGCGCACACAGAAGGAACGGGCGGGGGGGCAGTCAGCGCACACAGAAGGAACGGGCGGGGGGGCAGTCAGCGCACACAGAAGGAACGGGCGGGGGGGCAGTCAGCGCACACAGAAGGAACGGGCGGGGGGGCAGTCAGCGCACACAGAAGGAACGGGCGGGGGGGCAGTCAGCGCACACAGAAGGAACGGGCGGGGGGGCAGTCAGCGCACACAGAAGGAACGGGCGGGGGGGGGGCAGTCAGCGCACACAGAAGGAACGGGCGGGGGGGGGGCAGTCAGCGCACACAGAAGGAACGGGCGGGGGGGCAGTCAGCGCACACAGAAGGAACGGGCGGGGGGGCAGTCAGCGCACACAGAAGGAACGGGCGGGGGGGCAGTCAGCGCACACAGAAGGAACGGGCGGGGGGGCAGTCAGCGCACACAGAAGGAACGGGCGGGGGGGCAGTCAGCGCACACAGAAGGAACGGGCGGGGGGGCAGTCAGCGCACACAGAAGGAACGGGCGGGGGGGCAGTCAGCGCAACAACAAAAATAAAACCTTTGGCGAAAACAGAAGCACAACATGAGGATGAAGGAAACATTCAATGTCCGCTTTGCTAATTCACAACAACTACTACTACTTTGGTGTTGCAGTGTTGAAGCTTTGAATTTCTCTAACTATTATAAACTTTAATAACTTCAATAAATGAACGCCCTACTTGATCACATGACTACAGCGTCACCCGGCCAAAAGCATCAAAATAGCACCCAACCATGACGAGTATGTGTTAACCACTTGTTAACCCCAGCGTCCATATCCCGGGGAGAACCTTAGCCAAGAATAGCAGATCTACAAGATCTGCTATTTTTTGGCAGAAATAGTGGTAGTACAGTTGAAACTAAAGTCTGGTTCATTCTCTCTAAGGTAGATTCACACCATGGCCGCAGGGGGTACACACTCAGGACCACTTGGCAGATGTTGTGGTAGTGTGAAGTTTGTGAACGCTGCGTACCCTCCATGCATGGAGGTATAGTCTCTATACCTCCAATGGAGGTACTCGGATACGGAGTGTACTCTGATACGGATCACTGCACTGTGAAGGCATTGAAGTGTACTCGGGAAGAATCAAGGCCGAAGTCCTGACGTCCCGCGCTCATCCCCTGGTTCCGCCTGGTTCACGGAAGTCATTTCTCTTATGGAGAATAACATGGGGTCCTCTTAAAATCGTTTCATGTAAGCATTGCGGTCCAAATATAAACAAACTGTCTCAGCGTTATTGTCAGGGAGGTGTCTCTGTATTGTTTGCGACAGTCAGTCACTCATTATGAAAATGTAGCGAAAATGTAACTAATTCAGTAGCAGTAACATTAGCGTTTTCTCTCAGTCAGTTGATTCTTCATATCCGTATGAGTGAAACGGGTTCAGTACTTAGTTTAGACGAGTCATTTGCTTAGACCAGTCATTAGTCCTACAACTACAACCTATCTCAAACCCTCACACTAACCCTAACCTCCCACGGGGCAGCACACCTAAACCTAGCCTTAACCCATGTCTAACCAATGACTAGTCTAAACTAAGTATGCACCCGGAGTGAAACGGACTGGATGACAAACACCGCTCTTATATGAGGCGATCTAAAATCCCCCTATGGGGATTACAATGCAAATAAAAAGTACATGAACCCGTGGATTTGCGCCCTCTACTGATATTGACGTGGGACTTCGGTGTTCCATGTGAATCATGGCCAGTGGGGACCAGGCGATCGTAATCAGGAACAGTTTGAATCAAACACTCGGTGTGAATCTGCCCTAAGTCTACAGGGACTTATCTTACTGTTGTGTTTCTAGTCTACAGGGACTTATCTTACTGTTGTGTTTCTAGTCTACAGGGACTTATCTTACTGTTGTGTTTCTAGTCTACAGGGGCTTATCTTACTGTTGTGTTTCTAGTCTACAGGGACTTATCTTACTGTTGTGTTTCTAGTCTACAGAGACTTATCTTACTGTTGTGTTTCTAATCTACAGGGGCTTATCTTACTGTTGTGTTTCTAGTCTACAGGGACTTATCTTACTGTTGTGTTTCTAGTCTACAGGGGCTTATCTTACTGTTGTGTTTCTAGTCTACAGGGACTTATCTTACTGTTGTGTTTCTAGTCTACAGGGACTTATCTTACTGTTGTGTTTCTAGTCTACAGGGACTTATCTTACTGTTGTGTTTCTAGTCTACAGGGACTTATCTTACTGTTGTGTTTCTAGTCTACAGGGACTTATCTTACTGTTGTGTTTCTAGTCTACAGGGGCTTATCTTACTGTTGTGTTTCTAGTCTACAGGGACTTATCCTACTGTTGTGTTTCTAGTCTACATGGGGACTTATCTTACTGTTGTGTTTCTAGTCTACAGGGACTTATCTTACTGTTGTGTTTCTAGGCACGGGGACAGCTGGCTCTCCCGGTCCACCCGGTCCTCCAGGCTCCATCTCTGTCAATGACATCATCAACCTGTTGCAGCGTAAGTATCAAACCACTGTCACGTTTTCAACATTGGAACATTTAATATGATTTGAAATTACATTTCTGTTTGCCTTTTTAGGCTTCGTAGTAGAAAAGTACACAGGTCAGATATGAGAATTTACTGACTTGTACTGTACCAGGAAATTACTGACCTTTTTATAAATCTTAAAAAATAAATAGCGGAATTAGCTGATCTACAACGCGTCACATAGTGACACATTGTAAACGTTTTTTTCAGCATGGACACGATTATGACGATTATGACAAAGATAATTGCGATCATCTCAAGTAATTGCGATGAGACGATACAAGTGTAATAAACTGTGACAACCCTATATATCTGCATATGTGCAGGAGATGACGTGCGGAGGTATGTGGCCGGGCCCCCAGGCCCCCCGGGGTCTCCTGGACATGGAAGCTACGGGGTTAACCCACACGAGGTGTCGGAGCAAGTCCTCCGGCTCATGGGCGGTGAGTGACAAAGACACCGCACGTTGTTTCATTTCATTAGCAGTGTGGTCGGCACTGCAGTCCCCGAGGGCACGACTTGTGATTCATTGTGTGTGTGTGTGTGTGTGTGTGTGTGTGTGTGTGTCACCAGAGAGGGGGATGACGGGACCCCCGGGTCCCCCAGGACTTCCTGGGACCCTCCAAGGAGACTTGTCATCACTGCTGGAGAGTAAGAAACCTATAGACATACATAACCTTATAGCCTTGCGGAGCATTGTTGATTTTGACAGTATTTTTTTTATTTTAGTTTGTCATAGTAGTCTCTTGAATAGCTTTCATTTTGTTTTAGTCACATTTTAGTCACCTGGAATGTTTCATTGTTAGTCTAGTTTTAGTCGACTAAATATCATAAGATTTAGGTCGACTAAATCTACAATTGATTTAGTCGACTAAAATGTATTTTGGCCGGCCTTGGAAGCCTACAAGTTCACAACGCTCAGAACAACGCGACATGCTGTGACGCGTTGTAGCTTGTAGATCTGATATTTTCAGCATGCAACCGAATGTAAACAAGTGTCAATATATTTAGTCATAGATTTAGTCATCATAGCTTTATTTAGTTTCCATTTAGTTTTTGTCAGTGAAAAAAGGTAGTCAACGAACATATTTAGCCAGTGATCAGTCTGACAGTGAATACAAATCCGACAACCTCAGAACGGTCGCCACCAGGTATTCCTAAGCATAACCTCATTAAAACTATGCCTAAACCTAACCTCATCCCTAAACATAACCTCAGTAAAACTATGCCTAAACCTAACCTTATCCCTAAACATAACCTCAGTAAAACTATGCCTAAACCTAACCTCATCCCTAAACATAACCTCAGTAAAACTATGCCTAAACCTAACCTTATCCCTAAACATAACCTCAGTAAAACTATGCCTAAACCTAACCTTATCCCTAAACATAACCTCAGTAAAACTATGCCTAAACCTAACCTTATCCCTAAACATAACCTCAGTAAAACTATGCCTAAACCTAACCTTATCCCTAAACATAACCTCATTAAAACTATGCCTAAACCTAACCTTATCCCTAAACATAACCTCAGTAAAACTATGCCTAAACCTAACCTTATCCCTAAACATAACCTCATTAAAACTATGCCTAAACCTAACCTTATCCCTAAACATAACCTCAGTAAAACTATGCCTAAACCTAACCTTATCCCTAAACATAACCTCAGTAAAACTATGCCTAAACCTAACCTTATCCCTAAACATAACATCATTAAAACTATGCCTAAACCTAACCTCATCCCTAAACATAACCTCAGTAAAACTATGCCTAAACCTAACCTTATCCCTAAACATAACCTCAGTAAAACTATGCCTAAACCTAACCTTATCCCTAAACATAACCTCAGTAAAACTATGCCTAAACCTAACCTTATCCCTAAACATAACCTCAGTAAAACTATGCCTAAACCTAACCTCATCCCTAAACATAACCTCAGTAAAACTATGCCTAAACCTAACCTTATCCCTAAACATAACATCAGTAAAACTATGCCTAAACCTAACCTTATCCCTAAACATAACCTCATTAAAACTATGCCTAAACCTAACCTCATCCCTAAACATAACCTCAGTAAAACTATGCCTAAACCTAACCTCATCCCTAAACATAACCTCAGTAAAACTATGCCTAAACCTAACCTCATCCCTAAACATAACCTCAGTAAAACTATGCCTAAACCTAACCTCATCCCTAAACATAACCTCAGTAAAACTATGCCTAAACCTAACCTCATCCCTAAACATAACCTCAGTAAAACTATGCCTAAACCTAACCTTATCCCTAAACATAACATCAGTAAAACTATGCCTAAACCTAACCTTATCCCTAAACATAACCTCAGTAAAACTATGCCTAAACCTAACCTTATCCCTAAACATAACCTCATTAAAACTATGTCTAAACCTAACCTCATCCCTAAACATAACCTCATTAAAACTATGCCTAAACCTAACCTCATCCCTAAACATAACATCAGTAAAACTATGACTAAACCTAACCTTATCCCTAAACATAACCTCAGTAAAACTATGCCTAAACCTAACCTTATCCCTAAACATAACCTCATTAAAACTATGTCTAAACCTAACCTTATCCCTAAACATAACATCATTAAAACTATGCCTAAACCTAACCTCATCCCTAAACATAACCTCAGTAAAACTATGTCTAAACCTAACCTTATCCCTAAACATAACCTCAGTAAAACTATGCCTAAACCTAACCTTATCCCTAAACATAACCTCAGTAAAACTATGCCTAAACCTAACCTTATCCCTATACATAACCTCAGTAAAACTATGCCTAAACCTAACCTTATCCCTAAACATAACCTCAGTAAAACTATGCCTAAACCTAAGATTAGTCCTAAACATAACCTCAGTAAAACTATGCCTAAACCTAACCTTATCCCTAAACATAACCTCAGTAAAACTATGCCTAAACCTAACCTTATCCCTAAACATAACATCAGTAAAACTATGCCTAAACCTAACCTTATCCCTAAACATAACCTCAGTAAAACTATGCCTAAACCTAACCTTATCCCTAAACATAACCTCAGTAAAACTATGCCTAAACCTAACCTTATCCCTAAACATAACCTCAGTAAAACTATGCCTAAACCTAACCTTATCCCTATACATAACCTCAGTAAAACTATGCCTAAACCTAACCTTATCCCTAAACATAACCTCAGTAAAACTATGCCTAAACCTAAGATTAGTCCTAAACATAACCTCAGTAAAACTATGCCTAAACCTAACCTTATCCCTAAACATAACCTCAGTAAAACTATGCCTAAACCTAACCTTATCCCTAAACATAACATCAGTAAAACTATGCCTAAACCTAACCTTATCCCTAAACATAACCTCAGTAAAACTATGCCTAAACCTAACCTTATCCCTAAACATAACCTCAGTAAAACTATGCCTAAACCTAACCTTATCCCTAAACATAACCTCATTAAAACTATGTCTAAACCTAACCTCATCCCTAAACATAACCTCATTAAAACTATGCCTAAACCTAACCTCATCCCTAAACATAACATCAGTAAAACTATGACTAAACCTAACCTTATCCCTAAACATAACCTCAGTAAAACTATGCCTAAACCTAACCTTATCCCTAAACATAACCTCATTAAAACTATGTCTAAACCTAACCTTATCCCTAAACATAACATCATTAAAACTATGCCTAAACCTAACCTCATCCCTAAACATAACCTCAGTAAAACTATGTCTAAACCTAACCTTATCCCTAAACATAACCTCAGTAAAACTATGCCTAAACCTAACCTTATCCCTAAACATAACCTCAGTAAAACTATGCCTAAACCTAACCTTATCCCTAAACATAACCTCAGTAAAACTATGCCTAAACCTAACCTTATCCCTAAACATAACCTCAGTAAAACTATGCCTAAACCTAAGATTAGTCCTAAACATAACCTCAGTAAAACTATGCCTAAACCTAACCTTATCCCTAAACATAACCTCAGTAAAACTATGCCTAAACCTAACCTTATCCCTAAACATAACATCAGTAAAACTATGCCTAAACCTAACCTTATCCCTAAACATAACCTCAGTAAAACTATGCCTAAACCTAACCTTATCCCTAAACATAACCTCAGTAAAACTATGCCTAAACCTGAGATTAGTCCTAAACATAACATCAGTAAAACTATGCCTAAACCTAAGATTAGTCCTAAACGTAACCTCCATGAAATTATGCCTGGATTTATTCCCAACATTAACTTCAGTAAAACAAATACAAGAACCGATGGAGGCAGGCAGTCTTTTGGGGGGGACTTTACAGTTATGTTATTGTAATTTCACCCAGAAGAGTAGACCCACTTCACATTACTTGAACTCAAATAACCTACATAACGCTAATACAAGATTATGTAACCTATCGCTATAAAGTAGGGTTGTCCTGATCCGGTCATGTGATCGGAAATTGGGACCAATCATGTCATTTTCAAATGATTGGAATCGGTGTGGGAGCAAAAGAAAACGTAATGGGGACATCCCTAGTATCATTATTATTATTATTATTATTATTATTATTATTATTATTATTATTATTATATCCCTAGTATCAACATTATATCCATATCATGATATTAGACGGGCCCATAACAAAAGGAGGAAGACACACAGCTGTTTAACCCATTCTGACCTGAGATCAGATTCATACGAGGTTTCCACTGGACACACACTGGTCTGATTTAACCCATTCTGACCTGAGATCAGATTAAAATGTCAGTCGTTCTTCGATTTTTCAAAAATAGCAGACCTACAAGCTCGTAGCGCGCCACCGAGCTTGGGCATGTGCATGAATAATATACGCTTGCGCTGAGCCTCTGTACTTGATGAGAAAGTAGTGGGCTTAGGGCGGATGGGAGGTTCCCCACGCTTGATCGTCCTATATGGTGTAACTGCCTGCATCTCCAA
The DNA here is from genome assembly GCF_964188405.1 of Protomyctophum parallelum. Classification (NCBI taxonomy): domain Eukaryota; kingdom Metazoa; phylum Chordata; class Actinopteri; order Myctophiformes; family Myctophidae; genus Protomyctophum; species Protomyctophum parallelum. Next base: position 8,766,072 of record NC_139702.1, read on the forward strand.
TGCCTTCTCTGTCAGAACCTGTGACACAGTCTTTGCATCTTTGGTGCGCTCATGTTCATCCTGGATGTTTTTTTCCTGCTGTGCACGCTGCAGAAACATCCAGTTACAGCGGTGTGCAGTACCCCTTCCTGTCACGGTGTCATTTCCAAAGTCATCATTGTCAATGATACTGATACTTGGTTCTCCCTCAGCAATATCATCAGGACACACCGAGCAATGTCCAAGATAGTGCATGGTCCAGACATCACGCAAGAGAAGCACGTCTCGGTAGCTGATCCCCATGCCCAACTTGTAGTATAACAGTCAACAAGCTCCTTGCTGCGAGTCATCCCATGAAGGGTGATGGTGGCATTGATGGCAGTGGTGGTTCAATACCACATTCAATACCACATTCACAATGCAATATATTAGAGATTTATTTTTCTATGTGGTTTGTCTACAACCATATACAAAGGACGGAAAACAAAAACAAACAACATACTTTGATATTCAAATGTTACGTTTTCACTGTACTGGATGGCTGCCATCTTGAATTTTGGGGCCAAAATGAGGTCTTATGATTAAAATGATGTCAGATTTGAAATCCTTATGGTATGAAGACACTTTTTCATACATGATTCTAGGTAATTTGGATCAAAAGTTCATTTTTGGCTATGGCGCCGGGCGCCATTTTGAATGTGGCCCTCTAGCAAAAAATGCCGGGATTTTTGCGAGGGACCTGGGGGCTAAATCTGGTCCATAGAGGTCAAATCAATCATCAAAACATTGTTGCCAGAGGTTGGTCACGGAACCTATTGAGTGTTAGGTGTTCCCAATGCACCCAATTGGCAACTCTGCAGGACCTGTAGGCCTACAGGAATACACACAGGCCCTAGTAGGCCAACTACAGGGGCTGTTACAATATTGTCTGTGATTTGGGATACTAAGCCGGTGCCCGACTGTAGAGCACTGAGTCGTTAACGATGGAAGTTGGAGATCCATGCCCCACCCGGCTATACAATACCCGTTGAACCCGTGTCAGAGTACCCGTTCTACCCATCTGGCTGTGTCCCTTTCATGTCCATGGAGATTTCTGTATCTGTGTCCCTTTATTCCTATATATGGAGTTCTGTGTTAAGCATGCCCAAATAATGTGAACAGGTCAGCTCCACCTCATTACCTGGAACTGGAGTATGAATAGGCCTCTACAGGTGGTTTTGGCCCTCCGTCCAGCAGTGGTCAGGGTCTCATATGATCCCAAAATGAATAGGCCTCTTCGGGGGTGTGTGGGGTCTTGTCGTGACTCTCGTCCGGCAGTGGTCAGGGTCTCAGATAATCCCAAAGGTTCCTTTGAGTTCCTTGATGAACTGGATTACAGACGTACGTACAATACGTACAGAGACTTGGTGCATTTATAGTTAATAAAGATAAGATTTTACTATTGTGATATGCGTGTGCTATAAAATATCGGATCGGGAAAAATCGGTACTCAAAATCAAATAATCGGAATCGGATTGGGAGCACAAAAACGTGATCGGGACATCCCTACTATAAAGCATTGAAAGATTGCAATCACAGATATAGTTGCAAGCCCTCTTTCTGTTTCCTTCTAAAGCAAACCCATATCAGACAGGGAGCGAGTGACGCATGTTGCCTGGATCAGCGACATGTCTGCTCATGAGGGGTGCGGGGCGTGTAGCGTGAAAAAGAAAAGTTCACCACAATCCAGGTCTAGTCGCACACTAGCGTGTGCGTGAAACGAGCACGTGTGCCGCCGGTGTGCGATAGGTTAATTGAAAATAATGGAGGCGGCTGTTTTGACGCGCGGCGTTCGCAGACGGTGTGGGTGGCCCTTTAGTCACGTCAGTCACTCCCCGTCTGAGTAGTACCAAGTTGATTGATGTGTGACATTTTCCTTGTCTCACCTCTAGGTGGCATTGTGGGCCCCCAGGGACCCCCTGGGCCCTCCGGGTCCCCGGGTCGTCCAGGACCACCGGGACCACCAGGACTGGCCAACTCTGCATACGGGAATGAGGACATTCGAGACTACCTGCAACGTCAGTACTGTAAACCACAACCATGACCGTGAAATGAGTCCTGTCTAACCCCTGTCAGTTCTCTGCTCTGTGCCTACCTTCTGTCGTATGTCCTTAGACCTTCAGCGCCGTTGCAGCAAGCCAGTCCAGTGTGTCATTGTCTAGGTCAATTAACCCACGGTCACCATTCGGTGGCCGGTATATGGGGCAGCTGGTCAGCACGTGTTCCACAGTCTGTAATGGGTCCCCACATTCGCAGTGGGCACAGTCTGTGAGAGCCCATTTCTGCATGGCTGCAGCAAAACGTCCCACACCTGTCCTCAGGCGGTTGAGGCTGTCCACTCATAGGCACTGCTGCCTATCTCTGTCACTCCTGCCACCTGCACAGTGGTGGGGAAAGTACTCAATTGCTTTACTTAAGTAAAAGTATCAATACCGCAATATATAACTGCTCTGTTACAAGTAGAAGTCCTGAATTCAAAACCAAACTTTAGTAAAAGTACAAAAGTATCGGTATCAAAATGTACCAAGTACCAAAAGTATAGAAAGTACTCATTGTGCAGAATGTCTCATTTCAAGTTTTCAAATGTATAGACATTTTTTTGAAAATGGCAGACCCACAAATAGCAACGCATTGTGAGCATGTAGATCGGCTATTTTCAAATGACCAAAATGTAGTGGTTAATGACATGTATGTTTTCGATTCTAATAAAAATCTAAATCTACAGTAATCTAAGTAACTAGCACCTAAAGTTTTCAAATAATTAGTAGTGGAGTAAAAGTACAATATTTGCCTTTGAGATGTATTGGAGAGTAGAAGTAAAAGTATTGGAAATTGGAAATACTCAAGTAAAGTACAAATACCTCCAAGTTGTACTTAAGTAAATGTACTTTCCACCACTGCCACGTGCACGTCCACCCTCACCACATCCACAAACCTCCATGGCCTTCCTCTTCTCCTCTGACCTGACCTGACCTGGCCTTCCTCTTCTCCTCTGACATGGCCTTCCTCTTCTCCTCTGACCTGGCCGCTCCAACTTCAGCATCCTCAACCTCCTATCTATCTATCTATCCTATCTACAGTATCTATCCTATCTATCTCTCACCGTGACCTCACCCCTCCTCTGCACATGTCCAAAGTTACCATCTCAACCTCCTATCTATCCATCTATCCATCCATCCATCCATCTATCCATCCATCCATCCATCCATCCATCCATCCATCCATCCATCCATCCATCCATCCATCCATCTATCCATCCATCCATCCATCCATCCATCTCTCACCGTGACCTCATCCATCTATCCATCCATCCATCCCTCACCGTGACCTCATCCATCCATCTATCCATCCATCCATCCATCCATCTCTCACCGTGACCTCATCCATCTATCCATCCATCCATCCCTCACCGTGACCTCATCCATCCATCCATCCATCCATCTCTCACCGTGACCTCATCCATCTATCCATCCATCCATCCATCTCTCACCGTGACCTCAGCCCTCTATCCATCCATCCATCCATCTCTCACCGTGACCTCATCCATCTATCCATCCATCCATCCATCTCTCACCGTGACCTCATCCATCTATCCATCCATCCATCCATCTCTCACCGTGACCTCATCCATCTATCCATCCATCTATCCATCCATCCATCCATCTCTCACCGTGACCTCATCCATCTATCCATCCATCTATCCATCCATCCATCCATCTCTCACCGTGACCTCAGCCCTCCTCTGCACATGTCCAAAGTTACCATCTCAACCTCACCTCTCTTGTTTTATCCCCATACGTTCTAAACTGAGCCTCTAAAGTAGTCATTTCTGAATGCTTTATATTATGAAACGCAGTAAATATATTATTTCAATGTTACCTGTCGTCTGTCGGGTGGAAACCTCATTTTGTCCCAAACTGTAGCGTAGCGTTGCACCGCGTAGCGTTGCACCGCGTAGCGTAGCGTTGCACTGCGTAGCGTTGCACCGCGTAGCGTAGCGTTGCACCGCGTAGCGTAGCGTTGCACCGCGTAGCGTAGCGTTGCACCGCGTAGCGTAGCGTTGCACCGCGTAGCGTTGCATGCACGTTTCCAGCTTGTGGATCTGCTACTTTTGATGCTTTTCTGTGTGATCGTTAATTCGTTAATTTAGGAAAAAACACAAAAAGTTAGAATATGGAGATAAGAGGTTTCTGTCCGACAGCGACACTGTGCATTGATAAATCATCACTTAATTTGATCCATTCCGTTCCGTGCTCTTAGATGTTTAATTTGATCCATTCCGTTCCGTGCTCTTAGATGTTGACTTCAGGGGTGCTCCTGGGCCCCCCGGTCCCCCTGGACCTGAGGGGCCCCCCGGGGGGACCAGTGGACTGGTCACCTACGCTGAACACTCCAACAGACAAATGATCCGAGCACAGCTGCAAGAGTACATTAAGAGTGGGTTAAACTCACACACGCACACACACACACGCACGCATGTACGTGCCAATCCGTTGTGATGCGTTGATTGCTTGCATATCGGCTATTTTCGCCCATTAAAAACCATTCCCAGAATTAGGACGCTAGAGTCTTAAGTGTTTAAAAATATAGTCACTCATTCATTTCTTCTGGATAACTATGGCTCTTGTATCCCAGGTGACGGTGTGCGGGGGGCCATGTCTGGGGGTCCTGGACCCCCGGGGCCTCCTGGAGCTCCGGGGCGTAAGGGGGAGCGAGGCGACTCCAGAGGCGCTCAGGGAAGCAGGCCGGAAGCCGTGGACTACTCCACCATGGCTGTCAGAGTGACTGACTACATCAAATGTAAGTCACATGACATGCATTATTATGCCCGTCAAGGGTCCATTTTATTTGGTTCCTGAGCACGTGTCCTAATAAGGAAAAATATAGAAACTGCTTCCTAGTTCAATAATTATGGAACATTCAAGTGATGCTTGTAGCCTACATTATCGGCCTTCTGATCACGTTTTGACACTTACTTACTGTGCTGAATTCATTCAATTCAGTTCATTAATTGCCCTGAAGTCTATCCTATCAATCGCCCAGAGACAATCGATTGTTACAAAATACAAATATATTAGCCGACTATGACTAACGATATTTTGTATCACCTGACTTGCAGCTCAGGGCCTGCTACGCGACAACAGTCGAGAAGACCAGCGTATGTCCCAGGGACCCCCGGGACCGCCCGGGCCCCCGGGCTCCCCCGGGAACGTCACCGCTATGGCGGAATACGTCAAAAGTACGTGTGGCAAAATGTACAGAAATTACCGCACAGAAAATACGTTAATGAAGTAGTACTAACTGATATAACTGGTGCTCTACAGATCATGGAGGCGTCACAGGACCTCCTGGGAGAACAGGGCAGAAGGGAGAGATGGGATTCTCTGGTCATAAAGGAGACAGAGGTACTGTTTCATTCATTAATGGGATTCTCTGGTCATAAAGGAGACAGAGGTACTGTTTCATTCATTTCAGTCATAGTGAATTTAGAATATATATTTATTGAGCATAGATATATGAAGCATAGATTGGCGTCAGGGCTCTGTCCCTATTCATTCCCTGTAACATTAACATTTTAGTTAAATTATAAGCCAAGTAGAAACAAACATAATAAAAATGTGCCCAGCGATTTGCAGAAACGGAGCACATTTAGCGACACACCAGGCGCCATCTCGGATGTAGCTGAAGTAGCTAGATGTAGCCAAAACACTCCCGAGGCGATCGACAACAACGGGAGGTATGATTAATTGTAACACGACTAGCGACGGGACCACAATGGCTCGTCTAAAACATAATCTTTGATTAGAATTGAACGGATTGATTTAGATCAAGAGTTATTCACGTTTTAAGATCTCATCCGCTAAAATGGGGGGGGGGGGGAACATTTTGGATGATGTCCCAACCAGGAAATGACATTGAATGTTGCCCAACAGGCGCTCCCAGCCTGTGGAGCCGTGGAGCGATGCGCTCGGTTTTGATATCAATAAAGTTCTGTCCTTTTATTTATCTCCGTCCTGAGCGTCGAGCGTTATTATTTGATAGGACGGAGACCTCCGTTTATGCCGCTCAGGGTGTTAAAAAGGACCTAAATGAAATAGTAAATACTGAAAGTGTTAATATTCCTGTCTTGGCACAGGTGAGCCAGGCCATTCAGGACCAGAGGGACGGATGGGACAAAAGGGTGAGAGAGGTGAGTCCTCCTCCTCAATACTGACAACGTACAGCATCAGATGTTAGTGGTTCTCCTGGGCGGGAACCCCTTTTGGTGTTTTAAGCATTATGTTACACTTTGGCTATTGAAAAATAGCAGATCTACAAGCTCAGATCTACAAGCCCGGGTCGGCGACCAATTACATATATTTTTGGGGGTCTTGACATAATGTTTGAGAACGACTGACTCTAGAATCATGGGTTTTTCAGAAAACTGTCACGATTTAGACGCCTTTTATAGAGTCCTCAGGTCTAAATGGGTTAACAAACCCTTGCTCATTGTTGTCCGTCAGGAGACTCATCACTGGTGGCGCGGAGGAAGAGGAGGAACGCCGATGTTTGAGATGACCATCACTCTATGACTTAAAGAGCACACACACTGTACTTTATGGCACAAGAGGGTTTGCAGTAAGAATATGCTATTCAACTGCCAATAATTTATGTGTGACAATGACAACGTGTGAGCGATGAGGATGGTCGAGAGACCAAGGTGCTCTTTACACGAGAACGGTGTTCATAGAAAACGGCAGCCGCGGCAGCAGCGTTTATGTAGCCTAATGTATTATGAAATATATAACCATCCCGTGGCGCGCTCTGCCTGCATGCTCTGGGCTGCGGCCACAACCATGTCGTGTTTTGGAATCATTCAAAACCCCAATAGGGGTTCTTCTTGTACGTGGGTGACTGGTCTATTTGGCAGCCCCGTTACCTTTAGTGCAGTGTTTCCCAAACTAATGAATACAAAAAGAAAAATACAAATAAGATGAAAATTGCACAAAATAATCTACTAAACATCGAGCATTTTTCACATAAGAATGTCAGAAAATGCATCACATCGACCGACGTGCTTTTTAGATTGGCTATTAACACGATTTCTTTTTTTTAAACTAGGGCTTAAGTTGTTGTACATTTGGTTCTTGGGGAGACATCAAATCTATCGTTTGGGTCTCGAGCTGAAACGTTTGGGAACGCCTGATTTAGTGTGTATGACTGGATTTAGTTTTAACCCATTTTGGGCGGGAACCCCTTTTGGTATTAGCATAATGTTATGCTTTAGCTATTGAAAAATAGCAGACCTACAAGCTCGTAGCGCGCCACTCGGTGGCGCGCTACGAGCTTGTAGGTCTGCTTTTTTTTTTTATCGAAGAACGACTGACATTTTTAGAATCTGATCTCAGGTCAGAATGGGTTAAGTAACGATATAGTATGAATGAAAATGAAATCAGGGATCATGTTGTATAGTTTACGTTTGTTTGTTTTATTGTATTCAGAATTGGAATTCTGAGGGTTTTTTTTATACTAAACCTTTTTCACAAGAATGAGAATGTCAAAGTATGCTGTATTTCATAAGATGTTTTTCTTTAAATTGTCACTTGAGATGAATTAAAGTGTTGTTCATATTTTTTATTTCTTCCTCGGTTTATAAATACAGATACAACATTCTCTGTGGAAGGGAAAAGACAAAGCATCAGACGAATATCAAAGATAATTGTTTATTTACAATTCAATTCAAATCTACAGTATACAGGCATTCTAAACGACCAACTTTTCTTTTAAAACGATGCATAACGATTCCAGTATGGAAGTTCTCCTATTTCTCCAATAAACATTCAAGAATTTAATCACAAATTGATTTTGGAAGTCGTCCAAACTGAACAAGACAAGTAGCCTACTGATTATAAGCAGATATATATACTGTTGAACGTGGAATTTAAGCATTGAATAGTGAATAAACTACTGCAGATATTGTAGTACAGTATCAGTTTTTATATAAATAGTTACCGTCAGAATTTTCATGTGAGGAAAGGCGCACAGCACACAGTTCACGTTATCTTTGTACATAACTAAACTGACCAATCATTGAATAGCTTTGAGACATGAATTTCAATAGCCCAATCAGAGGCGACGAGATGATCAAATAAACCAATCAAAGGGCATGATGGCCTAAACCAGTCACGTCCATTTTGTTGGAATTTCATGTTTATAGCCGCGACAACAAATATGAATCTTTTAGTTTTAACCACTTAAGCCTTTTACACGTTCATTTTATTCATTAATAGCAAACATAGCTGATCTGTGTGTAGATCCACTATTTTCAATAGACCACAACTAACTCACACAGATTTATTTTTTGCTAATGGTTTGAATTTAGTCGAGCTTAAGAGTCTGAATAAAAACAGAACATAAACGTCTTAATAAAATAATGAAACATGAAGAAATACTTTTAGATAATATAAATCAGTGAATGTAACTCACTTGGCAAATTGGCACAGAACCTCATAGAGCTCGATAAAAAAAAACCCTACAAAAGTGTACACAGTATATTGATATGTTTCTTTAAGGCTATCAGCTATTAAAATTGTATAATCATTTCAATAAACGGTAAAAAGAAAATCAAAAGCCATGCAGGTCCCGACGCATAATAAAACCTGGTAGCAACATACCTTATGAAGAGGCATTGGAAGAAGGAAAAAAAAAAAACATGAAATAAAAATAAGCTAAGTCAAAGTCACACATTGCTACTGCTGCACAAAACACATGTAACTACAATTTTGGTATTTTCTGTATTTACTGGAAAGTTCACACATGCAGTCATCTATATGTTGACTACAGGTGTCTTGACACTGGAATCCTGTTTTGTATCATCAAACAAATACAATGACAATACTGAATACTGTAAGAGAGACTATGAGCATACTTGCTTCATTCCAGTAAAGGTGTGTACCGTACAGTAGATACGAGGGCTTTTGCCCCAAACAACAGATGGTTATTTAAAACTATAAGGACTAAAAGTGAACCGATATGGAACCCTAGTTCATAGTGGAAAAGAGCCGCAAGAGGTATAGAGCATAGCAGTGTGGGTGTGGTTTTCTGGACTCCACTGAAAGATCGGCCATTCATTTTTCTCCACGTACTCTGGTCCCAGCAGATCAGGCACAATTTGCTATTTTATTTTTTACTGATTATGTATATAGTATACGTATGACTAGCTCTAAATGATGACGTAAGAGATATGGTCATTTGTGGTCATTTGGTCCAGCAACACAGGCACAGATTTGATGTTTTTCTGCGTAAGCCTCGAATGGCGGAACAGCTGTCACGACGAAGGAGACCGGGCGAAAATATTACTTGCGCGCTCTGCTTGCGCAAGTAAATAGCACATTATCATCCCTCGATATCTTTATGTCAAGACAGTTCATTTCAGATTTTCTGTACTCCAAAGTCAATCTCAGATTATTATTAGTTGAGGACGCACTCTTAGGCTACAATGGAGCCTACGTGACGGGCCCAAATTGTGGGGAACGAGGTCAGGCGTCCCCTTCTGCAGTCATACCCATGGACATCACTCGCTCTAGAGAAGTTTCATACCTCAATGTGATTTGTCTGGTTAAATAACGGTTTCATAATGTGATGTCAGACTATGATGACGTGTCACTGAGTATATAAAATGATTTACATCTGTAGTTCATACTCATCGTAACCATAAGTTCATAACCACCAGGTGATAAAACATTCCCTTTCATTTTAGCCTACTTAGTCAACTGAAAATGCAGGTTAACGTTTTCCAGAACCCATACTGCGTCATCGAGAGGAAGCCGGAGGACAAGATCCATCGAAACAAACCCCCTCCCATAGTCTCTCTGCTGAAGTATGAGAACCTGGTTTTGAAGGATCAAAAAGATAAGGACTTCAAGGAGGTCAGAAGGGACAACAAGGGGAAGAAACTGGTGGAGCCGCTCTATAGACCCCGCTACTCCATCCCCGTCATCCCTCGGATCAAACCTCCGCTCGAGGAGAACAAGCAGCGCGCCGAGGACATTCTCGATGACATCCTCCCGCCCCGGGAGATTGTGGACGGCAAGCGGGTGTGGGTGCAGCGTGTGTCCAGCGCCCCTGTCGGGCCACATGAGGTGGCGCGCCTTAAGGACCAGCTGGAGTTCCAGATGCTGCAGCGGGACGCCTTCAAGCAAGGCCTCTGCCCGACCCGGAGGGAACTCTACGAGCAGTGCTTTGACGAGCTGGTCCGGCAGGTGGCCGTCACGTGTGCCGAGCGGGGCCTGCTGCTGGCACGCGTCCGTAACGAGATCCGCACGACCATCACGGCCTACCAGGCGCTCTACGAGAGCAGCATCGGCTTTGGGATGAGGAAGTCCCTGGAGTCGGCGAGCAAGAAAGCCGCGCTGGAGGCCATGGTGGCTACGCTGGAGGAAGAGAACGCACAGCTGGAGAGTGAGCTGAAGGAGAAATCAGCGCAGTACGAGGCGGAGCTGAACAAGACGAAGGAGATGCAGGACGCGGCGCAGGAGAAGAGAGAGGAGGAGATCTGCTTTCTTATGAAAGGAAACCACGACATCAGAGATCAGTACGAGGAGATTATCTCGCAGTGCATGGCTCCGGCTGCTGCCCCTTGAATCGCTTGTGAAAGTGAAAATGAATGGAAATCCATCCACTTAACTTGCACTTAACTTACACTCATCCGTCAGGGCTCTATACTAGTGCCTGTTTTTTTCACTCTAGATTAAATAACTTTGGCGAAAATAGAAACAAACTTGTCAATCTTTTTTCTGCAAAGGTTTTAGTTAAACCAAAGCTTTCTTAAGCCATTGTTAGTAAAAATGAACCTGTGTTACAAGTGCACTCTGCCCCTTTTTTAGACATTGTAGGCTTGTAGATCTTGTATTGTTGGTGAATGAGTGAAGATTTAACAGCGCAGATTGGGGTTCCGGCATAGTATTCAGTGATTCTCAACATTTACATTTCAAGGACCCCCAGATTGATATGCATTAGTCCACGGACCCATGTTTGCGATTTGTATCTCTGGGATGGCAATCCAATTCTTAATTTAACTCTGCTTGGAGTTACAGACCTACAAGTCCATATAGTACCTTACTATACGTTTAGCTGGGGACTCAAGTGGGCACTTTGAGAACTAGTAGTGGGCTACATTGAAGTCAAGTTCTACAATGAATTCTGTAGAGCAGCATTTATTTTATATTTTATTTTATTTATTTATTCGCCGTGCTTGGCTATACTTTTCGTTTACTTTACTATTATATTTGAGGGCCGATAGCCCCTCCAATGCGGCCTAATTATAATTTCATGTTGCCAGCCAAATAAGTCTATGGACTTTAATATTTGTATATGGTAGTTATAATGTTTTTTTTGCCATCCAAGTCTATGGACCAATGTTTGTTTAGGGTAGTAGATGACAATGTAAGACGTCATTTCGAAGATATTATACATATATAATAATATCTATCTATTTCCAACATGCCCCCAAAAGCTGGGCTCCTCACTTCACACAAGTGTGATTTTTTTCTTTATTAGGGGTCAAGCCCAGAGAGCTTAGGCCCCGCCCCGTATTATGTCTGTAATAACTCTTCTGAAATTCTTGCAGTTTTGGCAGTTCTGTGCTATTGTTCTTCACAAAATTTGACAATATTGTAGAGGGCCGTGCATGAGAATCCCTCAGGAACTGAAGCTCACATGTCATTCGTCAAAAGAGCTCTGACCTTTGGATCTCCCAACGAGTACAATTTATGATTTGGTCAATCCACGTTTTTGGCCTTTTTTCGGCCACGTCAAAGAATTCTGTGGGCTTGCTAATCAATCCCCCTGAAATCGCATTTCTATTCATGCGAATGGTGTCTAGACACTGGTCCTATGGATTAGCCTACAGCGTTGACACTTGACAGACAATTCGCTCCTTCAGCCAATCGGCGCAACAAAAAAAGCTGACGTCATCTCCAGTCTACCAACGCATTAAAGTCCAGCAGTGAATTGCATCAATGTTTATATTGCTCACTGTGTATATTGTGTACAGCTTTTTTCTTTGTGCGCTTGACCCCGTCTTATATTTATTTAGGGTAAAATCCTTCCGTTTCCGTGACATTTACGCCATTTTAGCAGTTTTGGCAGTTCTGTGCTATTGTTCTTCACAGAATTCGGGCAATATGGTAGAGGCCAGGGCAATGAGGATTTGATCCCTCAGAGAAGCTCACACTCATTTGTCAAAAGACCTCTGACCTTTAGATCTCCCGATTGGTAAATTGCTGGGATTTGCTACATCCACTTTTCGGCCTTTTTTGGCCACATCAAAGAAATTTCATTTCCATACATGCAAATGAGGTCTGACTCTGCATGGTTACGGCCGGGACTACAGCGTTGACAGACAACTCCTTGTATAATGTATGAAGTATGATATAAGAGCGCCCCTCACTTCACGCAAGTGTGATTTTTTCTTTCTTTTTGGGCTTGACCCTATGGCTTGACCCTGTCTTATTATATTTAAAAATGCGCCGCTAGCCCCTCCTATGCCCATACTTTGTGTGTCTGTGACTCTGTGTGTACGGTGTACCACAGAAATGATTTGATTCATTGGCTGAGCATTGAATGTGATGTGTGATGATGTATGATGATAAGAGCTGAATTAGGCTATGGTCCCCTATTTAATGGCATTTCTATCTCAGGGACCCCAATTTATATTGTCAAATCAAAGTTAATTTGAGTGTACAAAATTACAAATGGAACCGTCCATTTGACTCTATTTATAATGTCACGCCCTTTGATGAACTTGAAGAACGAATGAGGCAGTTGTTCTGTGTGTACTGACGGCTTTATTGTAGCATGGCATCGCTTCCAAAGCCCACGTCAAAACTGACATAAAACACAAATAAATCATGATCAGAATGAGCAACATGAAATAAAGCACATAATATAATATAAAGAAATTACTCATGTACAAAACAAGTCTTTACCTCACTGACTGCACGTAATTCAAAGAGCATGAAGTAGTGAGAGGAACCCATGAACACATCATCATAACCAGGACTTTAACTTTGTACGCTCCATGTGACAAGCTCCCGTCTGCTCAGCATGGACGGAAGATGCAATAACTGTGCGATCCTGAGCCTATTCCAAACTATATGGTCATGTTACCGGAAATGACACAAACAAACTTCCGGAACACACATTTTACCCAAACCATCAAATAAGTAAAATATCAAACAAAAACATAATTATGGCAGTCATATATAAAGATAAAGATGAATACGTTGCTTGATACAGGTTGCTGAATTAAGTATGAGAAGACGCACCAATACTCTCCTCCACACGGCAGAGGTCGCTCTTCTAAACACCAATAGACTAGGGTCAGCACCAGTGTTGACACGTCTGCTTATTATAAGCAACTTTGCTCTTGCTTTTCTGTACAAATCGCTTGATTTGGTACCTCTATGATTTACCCGCTTGCTTAGTTTTTATCACAGAACCTGGCAACATAGACTTTGTTGGACACTTCCGTACATTCATCCCTCTGATCGCGGCTTCCTCCTTGTTAGCACCGGCTAGCAGCTGTGTTGTTTATATTCTCAGCCGTTTAAACGGCGTATCACTATTAGTTTCACTCGCGTGTCGTTATTATAACAGTTTCCAGGATGAACACGGTGCTCTCCAGAGCCAACTCCCTGTTCGCCTTCTCTCTGAGCGTCATGGCGGCTTTAACGTTCGGCTGCTTCATCACCACGGCGTTCAAAGACAGACGAGTCAATGTGGATGTACACGTCTCCAGAGTGATGCTGTAAGACATTTATATTATTAATATTACATTTACACGTCCGGAGTGAAGCTGTGAGCGTTATTCACCATCATTTTAAATTAATATTATTAATTAAAGTTATAGAATCTAATTGGAATCTACTAAGGAAAAGTGGGCAGTCAGTCGGCACCTATACTTTATTATAGTAATGTAAAGTGGGCCTATGCATTATTTTAATATGCAGCACGCTATATATCGGACCCTTAACTTCAACGTCTTGTTAATGCCCAAAATGACCGGCCATCTCAGGGTCTGTAGCATTTTAAACCAAGCAATTGCGGAAATATTGCGCCTTAAAGTCATTAAAGGAGGGGCGATCATCATCATACATCACATTGAGCGTGGGCACATATGCAAAATAAGTAAAATTGCCCAGAAATGCCTGGTGCCCACTGTTCACAGTTATCGAATAATGATGCCATATGTCAGTGGTTCTTGAAGCAAGGACAAAATGCATCATGTATTTGGCTGTGTACTCCCATCTGAAAATATTTCTGACGGGGATGATATTTGTCTGGTTATAGTTAGCCGATCTACAATCTCACAATTTGACGCGCTGTCAGCTTGTAGGGGTTAAACTGCTGTTGGTGCTATATATATTTAACTTGGGACCCCACTTTGAAAACCACTGATAAGTTAGCTGGCCAGGACTCTTGCTAGATTTCCTTTTATCGGATTCGTTTGTGAGTGTGTGTGACTCTTAAAAATGTCAACTGTATTTCCTCGTTTAATGCCAGTTACAGTACATCTCCATAACGCGTCAACTCCGGGGGTGCCGAGGCGCAGCTGCACCCACTGGCATTCTGTTTTAAACTTTTAATAGCAGAATATGCACCCACTGTATAGTGACTGTCCTGAATGAAAATGTCACGTAGTCACATACCAGCTTGTGCAGCGTCGGGCGCGGGCCAGAGGTGTTGGGCCGCCGCCCATGGGCATTCAAATGCTAATAAGGTGGCTTTTGTTCTGCTGCCAGGTAGAGAGTATAAATGTCCATACATTACAGTACACGATTCATTTCCAAATCCATTTGACTACGAAACTACGATGATGAAGCCACCTCCTGCAAAGAAGCGAGTCCAGTCCATCCTACAATTCGGCGCCGCTGCTGCCGCCTCAAAGACCCGGCTGCTCGCACCAGAGCCCGCTGCTACATCGACTCCAGTGCCACTGCCCGGCGCTCCTGCGCCTGCCGCCGCCAAGACCCGTCTCCCAGTCTGGCGGGATCTGGGAGTCCCAGAGGAGCTCGCTGTCGCCACACCGACTCTACAAGTAGCTGCTAAAGAGACTAAAGACATATTTGCGATCCACAATGGGACAAGCAAGACTCAATCACCTGGTTCTGATAAACTGTCACAGCGACATGGTGCAGGAATTGGACATGGATGCTATAGCCAACGAGTTCATCAGCCGTGCAGCTGTTAGGAGAAACACTTTCCTCGTACGTTAAATGGTACGTCAATAAGCGACCGCCACAAAGCGACTGCTAGCTGTTTATCATTGATCATGCTGAAATGTTGAAACAATTTAATGTTATAGCTGTAATGTAAGGACTCTAGAAACACTTTCCTCGTAAGCGACCGCCACAAAGCGACTGCTTTACTGTTTATCATTGATCATGTTGAAACAAGATACTGAAACAATTGAATGTATTCGTTGTGAACTGAAACACTGTGTTCATTAGCAAACTGTAAATAAATTACCAACCGAAAAACAAAACTCGTTTTTTTTCCACCGCTGGGGGGGGGGGGGGTTATTTGTTTTATTCGCATTACAACACTTACAACAAAATTAAATGCTTGTTACATTTTGTCATTGTAGCTTGTAGTTCAGCTATTTTTTTAATCATGATTTGTAAATGTATGCTAAAAAAATCACACCCGTGTGAAGTGAATATAGCATAGCACAGTACCAAATGCCACCCTACAATCTTGTAGATGGGGGGGGGGGGGGGGGGGGGAGGAGGGCGGGGGTGGCACCCACCGCCGTTATAGGAACGTGACGCGTCTGTCTCCATTAATTACATATTGATCATAGAAGTGCTTACCCTAAAGCTACACGTCACATCTGTGTAAAACACTTCTTTATTAAAGTACCACTTCACCACCACCACCTTTCAACATGTCTTCATATATGGATTTTGGTCTAATGTTCATGATAAAATACCACAATTATTTTCTACTCGGTCTGTGTCTCATAGGAGGGCTGTGGGAAGTTCAGAAACCCAGCCACACGATTTATTTTGCATTTGTAGATCACATTACAACTTTCAGGAATAGAAAGCCTGGTGTTTCTATTAGCTTGGATTCCCCATCGTTTCTGAACTGCCCACAGCCCTCCTATGCGACACTAACCTCGCCTCACCAGGCTTTCCACCTCGGAGGAAAGCCTGGTCTCTGTTCCAAAAGTGCTGTGTGAACCTGAGTCTGGGGCGGATGATATCGTTACGTCATGTTGTAGAGTATTGTTTTGTAGTCGACAGGCAGGAACAATCAAACGGAACTTCCTTTTCTCTCAAACCGGAAGAATAACAATAAAAGCTCTCGTAGCCTGCAGCTTTTATTGAGAAATCGGTTTGAGGGAAAAGGATTCCGTTTGATTGTTCCTTCCTGATTTTTCTTGCCTGTCGACTACAAAACAATACTACAACAACATGAGTGACGTAACGATATCCGCTCCCGACCGGATCATATACCCAAAATGAAATGGTGCCCAGGCTAATGAGACACAGACTGGGTAGTAGAGATGCTCCGATAATCAGTCGATTGGTGATCGGCAATTTACCCTATCTGGAGAAACCGATCTTTTAGACATTCATTCATTTAAGTGGCATAAATGTCAATCAGATATATAGTATAATGTCATTTTGCATTTTTGTGACAGGCCTAAACATTCTCCCCTTCCTCCCTACACACAGGAACAGTTTTGATGTGGGTTTTGACATATAGTAATTTTGGAAATATTCACATTTGCCCCTTACGCACAAGATCGGTATCGGACCAAAAACCTGATCGGAAAATCCCTATGTGGGTAGGAAAAAAATGGTGGTATTCTATCATGAGCATTAGTGAGGACCAATTATATGAAGATAGGTTGAAAAGTGGTGAAGTGGTCCTTTAAACAATACATAATGTAAGGAACACAAATTATTAACAATTATAACACTAATTATTCAAATTTATAATAATATAATAATTGTCACGATTGTCTGACAAATTGTTTAATTGTGTTTATGGCATTGAACATTGGAACATGTGAATACAAAGGAGTTGGGGAGTTAGAGGGGGTGCAACAAGGTTTTAACAAGCTCTGAGCAACGGACTGACCTCATGTTATCTTAAGTTCTATGCATGAGGAGTCCAAGCCGCTTCTTTTCACCTGACAGGGGGGTTTCCCTGGTTGGACAATAGTGCGTTGAAGAAACACGTTATTCCAACCATTTACATCAGGCACCCTGGATGGCCAGGGGGAGGCAGTTTAGAGACAAGTCCAGGACTGCATGTTTTGTGTAAGGGTACATACATCTCTCTCTCCCTCCCCCCCCCCCCCCCCCCCAACAGGAAGAACGTGGATGACTTCACAGGACCTCGAGAGAGGAGTGACCTGGGCTTCATCACCTTTGACCTCTCGGCTGATATCCTTGCTTGTTGATAAAGCGATGTTAACCGCTTATATACTTAATCAACATGAGGCATAGTTGAGAGCATGTAGATCCGTTTTTTCTAGGGCCGGGACTAATTGCGATTAATTTAGATTAATTAACTACAGAAAAATGAATCGCGATTAACTACAGATAAATTAATCGCACCTTTTTTTCCACTGCGGAACGTTTCTCACTGGGCGCTTTTCTATAGTACTGAAAACTGGAAATAATAAAAAGTCACCCCATTTTGTGTTGCCTAGAACTGGAGGTCTGACAAAAAACAGTAACAATATGAAGTAAGTACAGCTTTGTGATGTCACTGAGATGTACTTGTTACTGTTACTAAATTTTTTTCAGACCTCCAGTTCTAGGCAACACAGAATCGGGTGACTTTTTATTATTATTTCCACAACAGGTATATTAATGACAGTAAAATGTTGAAAATGAGTGGTATCCTGTAGTCACTATTCGTTGATTCACTGGGATACCAAAAAACATAAAAAAAAAAAGGTTTCTCGCTGTTCTCGGGTTGAATATTGATATGCGATTAAAATGCGATTAATCTAGATTAATTAATCGCAAAGCCTCTGATTAATTAGATTATTTTTTTTAATCGAGTCCCAGCTCTAGTTTTTTCACAATTTCTGCCTTTTCACAATTTCTGCCTATCTCTTAGTTAATATTTGACAATTTGGCCTTTTTATTGTAATATAAAAATATCTATTAAAAGTCCTTACAATGATACTTTAGAAATGTGCACATACCCTTATACACAAATTCCAATACCCCAAATCTCGGCCAGTCACTCTCTCACACATGGTCACTCCAGCATGGCAGTGTTACGGTGAAATTGGTGACCTTCTGAAATATGTGACCATCTTGTGGACTTCACATAACAAACCTACATGGAGGTGTTTAAATAACTGGCCTAAACACCGCCAGGTTGAACTCTGCTAATAAACAAACCAAAATGATTTACGTTTGGACACTGACATTATGTGATGTCTACATGGTTGTCACTTATTCAGGTTTCAGCAGGTCACCAATTTCACCATAACAGCACCATGCTGGAGTGACTGAGATTTGGGGTGTTGGAATTCAGCTCTACTGTATGTTGGTTTGTTTACTGTAGATTGAGAAAGAAATGCACAATAATCAAATAATCTGGGGAGTGGGACCCCACAACAGTTTGAGAACCACTACTGTACAAGCAGGCTATTCCTTGACAGTTTCTCCTACATTTGCAGCCTATCTTTGATTGGAACGTGAAGCAGCTGTTTCTCTATCTGTCCGCGGAGTACGCCACCAGGAGCAACGTAAGGGAACTGCAACAATCACTGCTATGTCTATCTGTCTGCTCTATACACTCTATGTCTATCTGTCTGCTCTATACACTCTATGTCTATCTGTCTGCTCTATACACTCTATGTCTATCTGTCTGCTCTATACACTCCTCACGGGTGGAAACACCAATGGGCTATATCTTGCGCCACCCCTTAACCCATTCTGACCGGGCACCCATTTTGGTGTCAGCATCATGTTATGCTTTAGCTATTTAAAAATAGCAGATCTACAAGCTCATATCGCGCCACCGAGTGGCGCGATACGAGCTTGTAGGTCTGCCATTTTTGAAAAATCGAAGAACGACTGACATTTTTAGAATCTGATCTCGGGTCAGAATGGGTTCATCAGACCAGTGTGTGTCCAGTGGAAAACCTCGTATGAATCTGATCTCAGGTCAGAATGGGTTAAAGGGATAATTCAGATTTTTTTAAATTAAAGCTGTATGAATTACGATAAAATATTAGTTCAGCTTTCGTTCATTTTTGACCCCTCCGCTCCGCTTGAGGCTTGAATGGCCCTCCTAAAGGCCTCACTGTGGGTTTGTGGGGCTTCTTCCTCACGGAAGACACAGGCTGGGGCGCCAACCATACTGCTCCTGGGTGCCGTCTACATTCCGGCTGCCACGCGTCTCTCCGGTGGTCACCAGACTATTCCTGGTTGTCACGTAAAAAATAGTTCCATGTGATTTAGGGGTCAAAGTTGAACAAAAGTTCCGCTAATATTTTAGAACAATACAAATGACGTTAGTTTTGTGAATTAATTTACTTTTACTGCGTGGCCCCAGTGCCCCCCACAAAATGACCGGGACTACTTAATATTGACCAAAAGTTCAAAACCAGAGCAGAACTCCCACCACGAGACTCGGGCAATCAATTAATACAGTTGCAACCACTATATTAATGGCAAGTATTTCATGCAGCTTAAGTCCAAAAAATCTAATATGATGTGTATATAAATGTGTGTGTGTGTGTGTGTGTGTGTGTGTGTGTGTGTGTGTGTGTGTGTGTGTGTGTGTGTGTGTGTGTGTGTGTGTGTGTGTGTGTGTGTGTGTGTGTGTGTGTGTGTGTGTGTGTGTGTGTGTGTGTGTGTGTGTGTGTGTGTGTGTGTCAGGCTCTCAACCAGGTGGTACTGTGGGATAAGATTGTGCTTCGAGGTGAGAACACCAAACTGAACCTGAGGGACATGAAGTCAAAGTACTTCTTCTTTGACGACGGGAACGGACTGAGGTTAGAGACACAAACTATTGTTTATTCCTTTAATAATGTTCAAAATTTGTGGAAAAAGCAGATGCAAGCTCACAATGCACGCTATGTCCATTGTTATTGATCATTTTCAACAGGTGAATTCATGTGGGTAAATTGTAGGGGGGGGGGTGCGTGCGATGCGAGGCGAGGCGAGCGAGCAGTGACTCTCAATGAATTTGGCTTAAACAACGATATAGCAGAGAGAAATGCATGCTTGGATTGGTCTCATTTGATGATGTGAAAACACCAAAAAGACACCACCCGATCGTAACATGAATGAACTCTTAAATCAATCAAACCCTCTAAGCTCTCTATGGAACAAAAAACAAAAAAAACGTAATAAAATTAACAGTTTGGCTACCATTCAGAACAACACACGCTGTCAGGTGTAAACGAAGTAACTAACAGATTTTTTTCCTTCTCCTCTTGCCGTAACATTAACTGAAATAAAGCGTCATTTAATCGAGGCTTTATGACAGCAGCGAGACGAGTGCAAAGTGTGGTTGCCTACATCGCACCTGTCGAAAATGGAATTGCTTTTGGCTCTGCGTTGATTAAGCCACCCTCGACATGTGATTCAGATTTGGGATGGATGGGACATTCAGTGTGTGAATTGTGGCTGTTTTTGTAAAATAGGCCCCTCCCACTAACTTAGGAAGACGATTACGGCCGAACGATACAGAAGATCTAAATTCTGACTGTGCTGTTTTAATCAGATAGGTCCGGAGATCATGTGTACCGATTTTTGTGAGATTTGGACAGAATCTGTAGGTGGAGGATCCAACAAAATTCAAAATGGGGGGAAATCTATCTAGATGCAAATGGGCGTGGCCTATATGGGCAGATGCGTCATGACCCAAGGAATCCAGGGAAAAAATAAATGTATATACTCAAAAACGTAAAGTTGGCTGTTATAGCGCCACCATGAGGCCGACCGATACTTGTAAGGTAATTGATTTTAGTAATTATTATGAATCTCTCCTCCAAGTCTTGTAAGTATAGCCCTTACGGTCTCGGAGGAAAAAATATTTGAAAGTGAGTTTTTGCATTTTCCTATTCATGTCTATGGGGAAATGTAATGCACTAATTAATTCATATCAATTAAACTATCCAACAAATGTCTTAGCAAAATACACGCACACGATGCCCGATGTAGCCCGTCGTTTTGACATATGGCTCGAGTGCGTGCGACAAATACTGGGAGGAGTAGCACGTCAAAATAAAGTTTATCTAGTGTAAAGAGAACAATAATAAATAAAAGGGCACAAAAGCAATAGTAAAATGTGCAAATATATATCAGGTCAGATCAATTAGCAGAGCGGAGCAGCTTCTCACTCTGCAGCAAAATGACTTTACTTTACAGCTCTTTACTTACTTCAATAATATTAATATGACTCCGCTCCGAAGGGGTTGTAGTGGCAGGGAATCAGGGATGGATAGAATCCTCTTCGCTATATAGGTGCCAACTTTGCATAACGTGGCACATTATTCACAGTGTTCGTAGATTTCTTTGCATATTTTAAAATGCAACCATGTCACTTTTGACTTATTTTTCCTGCGTGGACCGCTGGACGGCATGACTGTAGCTGCTTGACTTCCTTGTTTAACACTTGAGGACGGAGGAGGTTCTGCGAGGCGCGAGCATGGCTCGCGGACCAAAAGGGGACGCTTTTTTTAATGACTATTCGATTCAAAATCGATTCCCGTGCGTATCGATTGAAAGTCGATTAATCGATTTTTTTGGGTCAGCCCTAGTAAATTGAAATTGTTCATCTGTGCCCCCCACCCCCCCACCCACACCCGGGCAGGTCCAACAAGAACATTACGCTGACACTGTCCTGGAATGTTGTCCCCAACGCTGGAATACTGCCCCTAGTGACGGGAGAGGGACACATCAGCCTGCCGTTCCCCGACGCATACGAATCCACCAAGAGCTATTAATCTCCTAGCTGTGTGTGTGTGTGTGTGTGTGTCAGGACTGGAGACAATCTCGCAAACTGCTCATAGTGAAAATAGCGGATCTACAAGCTTTAAAAAAACGGCAAGCTTGTAGATTATTTTCATTACATGTGACAAAATATATAGTTGGCTTTGTGTTTTTTATATTTTCCGGAAGGCAGGTGTGTGTACGCACAGGTATGAAAGACACACAACATTCTAGGAACACAAACCAATCTAAACATTGATAGTAAGGCAGGCACAGCCAAACAAACACTGACGACAGAAAATAAAGCAATAGTAGTGAATATATCAGATCTACAAGCTCAAAATATGACGCCTTGCTTGTAGATCTGTTACTTTCATTATATTTGAAATGGGGTTTAAAACACATGGACTGCCAAGGACATATTACTTTTCCGGGTGACAGAAAATACCATCGCCTGCCCAGCCAGACAGGCTTTGTTCACATCATGGACGATTCTCGGGTCCTGTGGGTCGACAAAATAATGAATACCTGGCAATCAATGGTTAATGTATATGTACTTTTATTTTACCTTCCTATAGTAAGAAATAAAATAATCAAGTAAATGGACAGTTACTGTCCACCACTGATTGTTACATCCCTAGTACTCACAACACACACACAAACACACTGTGTATGTTTCATACTTGTATGATGGCTGATAACGATAACACATTGCATGTGTTTAGTTAGACATATCAACAGTCAGACACCATGAGTCACACAACCTCCCCTAACCTAACCTCACAGAAAGCCATGGGTGAATTTGAACCTGCAGCGTGTGTGATTCTTAACACGCAGCGCAGGTTTGTCTGACTAATCACTGTAGGACTGCTGGTATGTCTAACCCAGTGGTTCCCAAACTTTTTCATGTAAAGGACCCCCAAATTGACACTCATTAGCCTGTGGTCCCCCATTTGAAGAGATATGCCAGGGACCCCCACAAGAAAGATGTTTACGGGTGTAGCAGTGATTCTCAACGAGTTGAATTTCAAGGACCCCCAGTTTGACATGCATTAGCCTACCTTTAATGACATTTCTATCTCTGGGACCCCAATTTATATTCTAACGGGTCCATTTGGTTCCATTTGTACACTCAGTTACAGACCCATAATGGTCCATTTAGCTGGGGACCCCCTGGAACTCCCTCAAGGACTTCTGTGGGTCCCCCGACCCCACGTTGGGAACCAGTGGTCTAACCAACTCAACCCCCGTTTTGGGTTGAGTTTTTTCTGTTGCCTCTTGTCTTCCAAGTATAAAACATCCTTTAATGTAATTTATCTGTTTGTGCTGTTGCTTTTTTGTCTTCTAATTTGTAATAAAATTTTGGGATCAGTTGTGTTTTTTGTTTTTCTCTGGATTCTTATTTTGTATCTGGATTACATTTATTTAATATTTTAAGTAAAATAAAAGTTTTACAAAATAGATTAAGAATGGCAGCTTCTTTTGAAGTGTAGGATGTTAAGATGTTTACAATAGAGAATGCATTGGGCGTTTAAGTTAAATAACTCAGAAACTACAAAACATTTCAAAGTAAAACGTTCCAGCATGTGTCTCCACAGTAAGCTGAATAATAAGTGAATGGATTTTATAGGTGAAAGTGATTTTTGCCAAAATCTGCCATTGAGCCCCAGTCTCAAAAGTCTCAAATTTTGAAAGCACTGTATTTCTAAAACTATGACACCTTTCAAAGATTCCTTTTCAGGCAAACATGTCCACCGTAAGATGAACCTAAGTAAGCTAGAATGGGGTTGGTAGGTTTAAGTATGTAGGACTAGTAGCATGCCAAAGTTTGTGCTATTGCCATAGAGAATGCATTGGGCGTTTAAGTTAAATAACTCAGAAACTACAAAACATTTCAAAGTAAAACGTTCCAGCATGTGTCTCCACAGTATGCTGAATAATAAAAAGTGTGAATGGAGTTTCTAGGTGAAAGTGATTTTTTTACGTGCCAAAATCTGCCATTGAGCCCCATGTTAAAAGTCTCAAATTTGAAAGCACTACATTTCTAAAACTATGACACCTTTCAAAGATTCCTTTTCAGGCAAACATGTCCACCATAAGATGAACCTATAGGTACTGAGGTACCTCCATTTCACTCCCATTCAGTCCCATTCACTCCCATAGTATCAGTCCCATAGTAACAGTACCTCCCTTTCACTCCGATACTTTATTGTCAGTTCACACTGAAATGTATCTTGCAACACAGCAGCCAAGTATGCAGAACACATATACACGCATTTTACATAACACAAACAAGACAATTTACATACATAAAGACATGAAGACAAGAGCAATATCCACTGCTTAGATTATCCTGTGGCTACTACAACTCCTGATTAAACCCTTTTCTATTTATTAAAGAGCTGGAGAGACAGGAATATTCCTGTTACTGAACACTTAACACTGTTACTGAACACACACTATAGCAATTATTACTGTCACAATAACTTAGTAATGCTACTGATGTTATGTTGGACTATATTTACATCAATATGTCTGGGTCCCCACCTACTCACTCAGGGTTGACGTGTCACACCTGCAGTGATGGGAGGGGCACCAAAATGTGGTGTTTTGATTGGTTAATGGGGGAACTCCCTTAGTATAAAAGTGTATGTTTTGTGTACACATGACCTGATGAAGATCAAATAGATCGAAACGTCGTCAGTATTTCAATAAAGAACGTCTTTCTGTGGTGTGCGGGCTCCATCCAGTTGTGATGCAACAGAGTTTGCTGTGACTGTTGTGAATTATGGGTGGTGTGGTCTTTGCCAAGACGGTGGATTGTGGCCCGTGCCTTCCTGCTGTTATTTGTCATGTTTGTGTTCTCTATATCTTTTCGTCCTGGACATGACGTTAAACTGTTCCGTTTGAGAGGACCGGCGACCCTCGAATGTAAACAGCCACGAAAGGAAACTATGTGTGTGTGAGGTGTTCTCTATGGGTTGGGTTTCAGGTGGTTGTATTGTAGTAGCTTGACATTTCTTGGAGGGCACTTTCAAGGACAGACTCAATCTTCTGGAAGTCTGCTTGTTGGGTCGTAATGCAGAGGTCGTCTGCGTAGATGAAACGCTGGCATTGGGTAGTGGCTGGTCGTTTGTGTAGATATTGAAAAGGAGGGGGGCGAGCACGCTACCTTGTGGGAGGCCGTTCTTTTGGGCTTTCCATTTACTCCTCTGGTCATTTAACTGGACATAGAAGAGCCTGTAGTTGAGGAGGCTTTTCCTGACCATTGTGCGGTGTTGGACAGTGTCGTAGGCAGCAGAGAGATCTCTGAATGCTGCTCCAGTTATTTGTTTTCCCTCAAACCCATCCTCAATGTGTTGGGTGAGGTTGAGCTATGTCCAGCACAGGAGCGGCCGGGATGGAAACCAGCTTGGTCTTTAGTCAGCTTGGTGTTTATGAGTGGCAACGAGGCGTTGGAGTAGCAGCCTCTCATAGAGCTTGTAGGACAGGTGATGCAGAGGAGGGACATGGGTCGGTTTGGGGATAATGGGTCTTTGCCAGGTTTAGGGATTGCAACCACTTTGGCCTTTTTCCAGACAGAAGGGATGGTTTTCTGTGCTATGCATGAGTTCAGCATCCCCACAAGCCAGGTCTTTGTGTTAGGTCCTAGGTGCTGTATCATTTCTGCCAGTATGTCATCAATCCCTGCTGCTTTTCCGGGTTTCAACTTTCCCATTGCAGTTTCAAGTTCTTCTAGGTCGAAGGGTTTGGTTTGAGGGCTGGCTGATTGTGGTTGGTCTGATACCACTGTGCGATGGTATTCTCCTGTGGGTCGGTGGCGGTCTTGGTCACAACTGGTGGCCAACAGTCGTAACCAACACCGCCACCGACCCACATAGAATACCATCGCACAGTGGTATCAGACCAACCACAATCAGCCAGCCCTCAAACCAAACCCTTCGACCTAGAAGAACTTGAAACTGCAATGGGAAAGTTGAAACCCGGAAAAGCAGCAGGGATTGATGACATACTGGCAGAAATGATACAGCACCTGGGACCCAAAGCAAAGACCTGGCTTGTGGGGATGCTGAACACAGGCATAGCACAGAAAACCATCCCTTCTTTCTGGAAAAAGGCCAAAGTGGTTGCAATCCCTAAACCTGGCAAAGACCCATTATCCCCGAAGAGCTACCGACCCATTTCCCTCCTCTGCATCACCTACAAGCTCTATGAGAGGCACTAACATTTCTGAACAGACTATATTTACATCAATATGTCTGGGTCCCCACCTACTCACTCAGGGTTGACGTGTCACACCTGCAGTGATGGGAGGGGTGCCAAAATGTGGTGTTTTGATTGGTTGATAGGGGCAGTGGGGCACTCCCTTAGTATAAAAATGTATGTTTTGTGTACACATGACCTGATGAAGATCAAATAGATCGAAACGTCGTCAGTATTTCAATAAAGAACGTCTTTCTTATACCTGTGGTGTGCGGGCTCCATCCAATACCTACACCAGTTGTGATGCAACAGAGTTTGCTGTGACCGTTGTGAATTATGGGTGGTGTGGTCTTTGCCAAGACGGTGGATTGTGGCCCATGCCTTCCTGCTGTTATTTGTCATGTTGGTGTTCTCTATATCTTTTCGTCCTGGGCATGACGTTAAACTGTTCCGTTTGAGAGGACCGGCGACCCTCGAATGTAAACAGCCACGAAAGGAAACTATGTGTGTGTGAGGTGTTCTCTATGGGTTGGGTTTCAGGTGGTTGTATTGTAGTAGCTTGACATTTCTTGGAGGGCACTTTCAAGGACAGACTCAATCTTCTGGAAGTCTGCTTGTTGGGTCGTAATGCAGAGGTCGTCTGCGTAGATGAAACGCTGGCATTGGGTAGTGGCTGGTCGTTTGTGTAGATATTGAAAAGGAGGGGGGCGAGCACGCTACCTTGTGGGAGGCCGTTCTTTTGGGCTTTCCATTTACTCCTCTGGTCATTTAACTGGACATAGAAGAGCCTGTAGTTGAGGAGGCTTTTCCTGACCATTGTGCGGTGTTGGACAGTGTCGTAGGCAGCAGAGAGATCTCTGAATGCTGCTCCAGTTATTTGTTTTCCCTCAAACCCATCCTCAATGTGTTGGGTGAGGTTGAGCTATGTCCAGCACAGGAGCGGCCGGGATGGAAACCAGCTTGGTCTTTAGTCAGCTTGGTGTTTATGAGTGGCAACGAGGCGTTGGAGTAGCAGCCTCTCATAGAGCTTGTAGGACAGGTGATGCAGAGGAGGGACATGGGTCGGTTTGGGGATAATGGGTCTTTGCCAGGTTTAGGGATTGCAACCACTTTGGCCTTTTTCCAGACAGAAGGGATGGTTTTCTGTGCTATGCATGAGTTCAGCATCCCCACAAGCCAGGTCTTTGTGTTAGGTCCTAGGTGCTGTATCATTTCTGCCAGTATGTCATCAATCCCTGCTGCTTTTCCGGGTTTCAACTTTCCCATTGCAGTTTCAAGTTCTTCTAGGTCGAAGGGTTTGGTTTGAGGGCTGGCTGATTGTGGTTGGTCTGATACCACTGTGCGATGGTATTCTCCTGTGGGTCGGTGGCGGTCTTGGTCACAACTGGTGGCCAACAGTCGTAACCAACACCGCCACCGACCCACATAGAATACCATCGCACAGTGGTATCAGACCAACCACAATCAGCCAGCCCTCAAACCAAACCCTTCGACCTAGAAGAACTTGAAACTGCAATGGGAAAGTTGAAACCCGGAAAAGCAGCAGGGATTGATGACATACTGGCAGAAATGATACAGCACCTGGGACCCAAAGCAAAGACCTGGCTTGTGGGGATGCTGAACACAGGCATAGCACAGAAAACCATCCCTTCTTTCTGGAAAAAGGCCAAAGTGGTTGCAATCCCTAAACCTGGCAAAGACCCATTATCCCCGAAGAGCTACCGACCCATTTCCCTCCTCTGCATCACCTACAAGCTCTATGAGAGGCACTAACATTTCTGAACAGACTATATTTACATCAATATGTCTGGGTCCCCACCTACTCACTCAGGGTTGACGTGTCACACCTGCAGTGATGGGAGGGGTGCCAAAATGTGGTGTTTTGATTGGTTGATAGGGGCAGTGGGGCACTCCCTTAGTATAAAAATGTATGTTTTGTGTACACATGACCTGATGAAGATCAAATAGATCGAAACGTCGTCAGTATTTCAATAAAGAACGTCTTTCTTATACCTGTGGTGTGCGGGCTCCATCCAATACCTACACCAGTTGTGATGCAACAGAGTTTGCTGTGACCGTTGTGAATTATGGGTGGTGTGGTCTTTGCCAAGACGGTGGATTGTGGCCCATGCCTTCCTGCTGTTATTTGTCATGTTGGTGTTCTCTATATCTTTTCGTCCTGGGCATGACGTTAAACTGTTCCGTTTGAGAGGACCGGCGACCCTCGAATGTAAACAGCCACGAAAGGAAACTATGTGTGTGTGAGGTGTTCTCTATGGGTTGGGTTTCAGGTGGTTGTATTGTAGTAGCTTGACATTTCTTGGAGGGCACTTTCAAGGACAGACTCAATCTTCTGGAAGTCTGCTTGTTGGGTCGTAATGCAGAGGTCGTCTGCGTAGATGAAACGCTGGCATTGGGTAGTGGCTGGTCGTTTGTGTAGATATTGAAAAGGAGGGGGGCGAGCACGCTACCTTGTGGGAGGCCGTTCTTTTGGGCTTTCCATTTACTCCTCTGGTCATTTAACTGGACATAGAAGCGCCTGTGGTTGAGGAGGCTTTTCCTGACCATTGTGCGGTGTTGGACAGTGTCGTAGGCAGCAGAGAGATCTCTGAATGCTGCTCCAGTTATTTGTTTTCCCTCAAACCCATCCTCAATGTGTTGGGTGAGGTTGAGCTATGTCCAGCACAGGAGCGGTCGGGATGGAAACCAGCTTGGTCTTTAGTCAGCTTGGTGTTTATGAGTGTCAACGAGGCGTTGGAGTAGCAGCCTCTCATAGAGCTTGTAGGACAGGTGATGCAGAGGAGGGACATGGGTCGGTTTGGGGATAATGGGTCTTTGCCAGGTTTAGGGATTGCAACCACTTTGGCCTTTTTCCAGACAGAAGGGATGGTTTTCTGTGCTATGCATGTGTTCAGCATCCCCACAAGCCAGGTCTTTGTGTTAGGTCCTAGGTGCTGTATCATTTCTGCCAGTATGTCATCAATCCCTGCTGCTTTTCCGGGTTTCAACTTTCCCATTGCAGTTTCAAGTTCTTCTAGGTCGAAGGGTTTGGTTTGAGGGCTGGCTGATTGTGGTTGGTCTGATACCACTGTGCGATGGTATTCTCCTGTGGGTCGGTGGCGGTCTTGGTCACAACTGGTGGCCAACAGTCGTAACCAACACCGCCACCGACCCACATAGAATACCATCGCACAGTGGTATCAGACCAACCACAATCAGCCAGCCCTCAAACCAAACTCTTCGACCTAGAAGAACTTGAAACTGCAATGGGAAAGTTGAAACCCGGAAAAGCAGAAGGGATTGATGACATACTGGCAGAAATGATACAGCACCTGGGACCTAAAGCAAAGACCTGGCTTGTGGGGATGCTGAACACAGGCATAGCACAGAAAACCATCCCTTCTTTCTGGAAAAAGGCCAAAGTGGTTGCAATCCCTAAACCTGGCAAAGACCCATTATCCCCGAAGAGCTACCGACCCATTTCCCTCCTCTGCATCACCTACAAGCTCTATGAGAGGCACTAACATTTCTGAACAGACTATATTTACATCAATATGTCTTGGTCCCCACCTACTCACTCAGGGTTGACGTGTCACACCTGCAGTGATGGGAGGGGCGCCAAAATGTGGTGTTTTGATTGGTTGATAGGGGCACTCCCTTAGTATAAAAATGTATGTTTTGTGTACACATGACCTGATGAAGATCAAATAGATCGAAACGTCGTCAGTATTTCAATAAAGAACGTCTTTCTTATACCTGTGGTGTGCGGGCTCCATCCAATACCTACACCAGTTGTGATGCAACAGAGTTTGCTGTGACCGTTGTGAATTATGGGTGGTGTGGTCTTTGCCAAGACGGTGGATTGTGGTTCATGCCTTCCTGCTGTTATTTGTCATGTTGGTGTTCTCTATATCTTTTCGTCCTGGGCATGACGTTAAACTGTTCCGTTTGAGAGGACCGGCGACCCTCGAATGTAAACAGCCACGAAAGGAAACTATGTGTGTGTGAGGTGTTCTCTATGGGTTGGGTTTCAGGTGGTTGTATTGTAGTAGCTTGACATTTCTTGGAGGGCACTTTCAAGGACAGACTCAATCTTCTGGAAGTCTGCTTGTTGGGTCGTAATGCAGAGGTCGTCTGCGTAGATGAAACGCTGGCATTGGGTAGTGGCTGGTCGTTTGTGTAGATATTGAAAAGGAGGGGGGCGAGCACGCTACCTTGTGGGAGGCCGTTCTTTTGGGCTTTCCATTTACTCCTCTGGTCATTTAACTGGACATAGAAGCGCCTGTGGTTGAGGAGGCTTTTCCTGACCATTGTGCGGTGTTGGACAGTGTCGTAGGCAGCAGAGAGATCTCTGAATGCTGCTCCAGTTATTTGTTTTCCCTCAAACCCATCCTCAATGTGTTGGGTGAGGTTGAGCTATGTCCAGCACAGGAGCGGCCGGGATGGAAACCAGCTTGGTCTTTAGTCAGCTTGGTGTTTATGAGTGTCAACGAGGCGTTGGAGTAGCAGCCTCTCATAGAGCTTGTAGGACAGGTGATGCAGAGGAGGGACATGGGTCGGTTTGGGGATAATGGGTCTTTGCCAGGTTTAGGGATTGCAACCACTTTGGCCTTTTTCCAGACAGAAGGGATGGTTTTCTGTGCTATGCATGTGTTCAGCATCCCCACAAGCCAGGTCTTTGTGTTAGGTCCTAGGTGCTGTATCATTTCTGCCAGTATGTCATCAATCCCTGCTGCTTTTCCGGGTTTCAACTTTCCCATTGCAGTTTCAAGTTCTTCTAGGTCGAAGGGTTTGGTTTGAGGGCTGGCTGATTGTGGTTGGTCTGATACCACTGTGCGATGGTATTCTCCTGTGGGTCGGTGGCGGTCTTGGTCACAACTGGTGGCCAACAGTCGTAACCAACACCGCCACCGACCCACATAGAATACCATCGCACAGTGGTATCAGACCAACCACAATCAGCCAGCCCTCAAACCAAACCCTTCGACCTAGAAGAACTTGAAACTGCAATGGGAAAGTTGAAACCCGGAAAAGCAGAAGGGATTGATGACATACTGGCAGAAATGATACAGCACCTGGGACCTAAAGCAAAGACCTGGCTTGTGGGGATGCTGAACACAGGCATAGCACAGAAAACCATCCCTTCTTTCTGGAAAAAGGCCAAAGTGGTTGCAATCCCTAAACCTGGCAAAGACCCATTATCCCCGAAGAGCTACCGACGCATTTCCCTCCTCTGCATCACCTACAAGCTCTATGAGAGGCACTAACATTTCTGAACAGACTATATTTACATCAATATGTCTGGGTCCCCACCTACTCACTCAGGGTTGACGTGTCACACCTGCAGTGATGGGAGGGGCGCCAAAATGTGGTGTTTTGATTGGTTGATAGGGGCACTCCCTTAGTATAAAAATGTATGTTTTGTGTACACATGACCTGATGAAGATCAAATAGATCGAAACGTCGTCAGTATTTCAATAAAGAACGTCTTTCTTATACCTGTGGTGTGCGGGCTCCATCCAATACCTACACCAGTTGTGATGCAACAGAGTTTGCTGTGACCGTTGTGAATTATGGGTGGTGTGGTCTTTGCCAAGACGGTGGATTGTGGTTCATGCCTTCCTGCTGTTATTTGTCATGTTGGTGTTCTCTATATCTTTTCGTCCTGGGCATGACGTTAAACTGTTCCGTTCGAGAGGATTGCGACCCTCAAATGTAAACAGGTGTTGGGACAGGGACAGGTGTTGTCTTGATGCATCCCGTGATGATGCCACAGGTGTCATTTAGGGCTGTGTCGACCAATTTGGTGTGACGTGATCGGCTCCAGCTTGAGCAGGCATACTCTGCTGTAGAGAAAGACAGGGCCATGGCAGTAGCACGGATTGTATGTGGGTCTGCGCCCCACTTGGAGTTCACTAGTTTTCACAGGATGTTATTGTGGTTGTTGACCGTGGCTTTTGTGTTCTCCAGGTGTTTTTTGAAGAGTGTCCTGTCCAGTGTAAATCCAAGATACATGGGGTGGGTATGGTTGGAGAGTTTGTGACCATCCCAAGTGACGCTCAGTTCTTCTTTCGCGTCTCGGTTCCTCAGGTGGAAGCTGCATAGTTGGGTTTGTGTGTGTCTTTCTTTTTCTGTCTTTCTTTCTTAGGACGGAGATCAAGGTAGACGCTGTTGGAAGGCTCAACACAAGCCGATGCCCCTAGAGATCCATCCCAAAGCTTCCCTCAGGGAGCCCAGCAAGCCAGCTAGCCAGCAAGCCTGCCCAGTCAGCCAACGCAGCCAGTCAGCTCCGCCAGTCAGCCAGTGTAGAAAGTCAGGCTGCCAAGCCAGAGCATATCAGCCCTTGCAGTCAGCCATTGCAGCCATACCAGCCTTGCTCAGTCAGCTCAGCCAGGCCTCTCTCGAGGCCTGGCTCTCTGTCTGCCTGGCCCGGTCTGCTCTGCCCTGCCTTGCAGCAACAGAACCAGCCTTGCTGGCAAGCCAGCCAGCTCAGAATGCGAGCTGAGCAAGCCAGTGCAGCAACAAGCCCAGACTAGGTTACTGCAGCCTTACTGTGCAGCCACAGCCACTCAGCCCAGACCAGCAGGAGCAAGCCAGGCTCCAACCCTTGCAGCGCAGCCTTAGGCCGGATAGTCCCCCTGCCTGCACTTTGTTGCCTTCCTGGCCTGTCTGCCTGCCTAGGCGCCTCGGTCTTCCTGTCTGTCTGCCCTGGCCTGCCGGTCTGAAACTGGTTTAGACTAACTGCGTGCTTGCCAGCTGCGCTGGCTTGCTGAGCTCGTATTCTGAGCTTTCTGGCTTGCCAGCAAGGCTGGTTCTGTTGCTGCAAGGCAGGGCGGGGCAGACCGGGCCAGGCAGACTGAGCTGAGCTGACTGAGCAAGGCTGGTATGGCTACAATGGTTGACTGCAAGGGCTGATGTGCGCTGGCTTGGAAGCCTGACTTTCTACACTGGCTGACTGGCGGAGCTGGCTGTCTGTGTTGGCTGACTGGGCGGGCTTGCTGGCTAGCTGGCTTGCTGGGCTCCCTGAGGGAAGCTTTGGGATGGATCTCTAGGGGCATCGGCTTGTGTTGAGCCAATGGCGTCTACCTTGATCTTCGTCCTAAGAAAGAAAGACAGAAAAAGAAAGACACAAACTCAACTACGCAGCTTCCACATGAGGAAGGCAGGCACGCAGGCAGGCGCAAGCTGCCTGCGTGCTTGCTTCGCCCTCCAGTTGCTGCTCCAGTTATTTGTTTTCCCTCAAACCCATCCTCAATGTGTTGGGTGAGGTTGAGCTCTGTCCAGCACAGGAGCGGCCGGGACGGAAACCAGCTTGGTCTTTAGTCAGCTTGGTGTCTATGAGTGGCATGAGGCGTTGGAGTAGCAGCCTCTCTTGTAGGTGATGCAGAGGAGGGAAATGGGTCGGTAGCTCTTTGGGGATGATGGGTCTTTGCCAGGTTTGGGGATTGCAACCACTTTGGCCTTTCTCCAGACAGAAGGGATGGTTTTCTGTGCCATGCATGTATTCAGCATCCCCACGAGCCAGGTCTTTGCGTTAGGTTCCAGGTGCTGTATCATTTCTGCCAGTATGTCATCAATCCCTGCTTCTTTTCCGGGTTTCAACTTTCCCATTGCAGTTTCGAGTTCTTCTAGGTCGAAGGGTTTGGTTTGAGGGCTGGCTGATTGTGGTTGGTCTGATACCACTGTGCGATGGTATTCTCCTGTGGGTCTGTGGCGGTGTTGGTTACGACTGTTGGCCACCAGTTGTGATGCAACAGAGTTCGCTGTGACCGTTGTGAATTATGGGTGGCTCCCAGAGGTCCTTGATCCCCATGGGGTCCAACAGTGGTCATTGAAGCGTGCACACACACATGCACACATGCACCTACACACGCACAGACGCACATGCGTATGCACACCTGGACCTGTAAATGGAACAACAACACAAAAACTAAGGCACTGGTGTCGGACTTCTGGTTTACCGGAACGGGGTTCAACTCCCTGCAGTGCCCTGCTCAATGTGTTGTATTTACATGGTTCATTGGTCCATGGTCTCAGGTCATTGAGCGGCGCGCTATAGTGCACGATTCTTCATCATTGTTGAGGATTTAAAAAAAAGGTGAAATTCAAGGAAAAGCGAAAGGCTATAGTCCATGGTCACGGACCGCATACTGGTCAAGGTAATTTATACTGGTCACAGTCATATACTGGTCAAGGTCATTTGTACTTGTCAAGGTCAAACACGTCTATTTTTATACGTGTTTTAGGCGTCTATTTTATTTTTATTTTTTATCCTCGTTTTTCATCATTTTTGACCATGGGCTATAGCCCATACCGTACGGCATACTATAGCACGCCGTTTTTCATCATTTTTGAGGTTTTGAAAAAACTGAAAAAAGAAAAAAGAACATTGGTTATAGACCATCGTTTTTTGAATTTTTGAAAAAAAATTAACCTCGTTTTTTGCATTTTTGACCATCCCACTGAGCAATAGCCGGCTATTAGACGTGCGTCTAAAAATGGAATAAAAAACGTCTAAAAATAGAAGTCTAAAAAACGTCTAAAAATAGACGTCTAAAACACGTCTATTTTTAGACGTGTTTTAGACGTCTATTTTATTTTTATTTTTTATCCTCGTTTTTCATCATTTTTGACCATGGGCTATAGCCCATACCGTACGGCATACTATAGCACGCCGTTTTTCATCATTTTTGAGGTTTTGAAAACAAAAAACAAAAAAAACAACATGGGTTATAGCCCATCGTTTTTAGATTTTTAGATTTTTTTTTTAATCCTCGTTTTTCATCATTTTTGACCATCCCACTGAGCAATAGCCGGCTATTAGAAGTGCGTCTAAAAATGGGATAAAAAACGTCAAAAAATAGACGTCTAAAACACGTCTATTTTTAGACGTGTTTTAGACGTCTATTTTATTTTTATTTTTTATCCTCGTTTTTCATCATTTTTGACCATGGGCTATATCCCATACCGTACGGCATACTATAGCACGCCGTTTTTCAACATTTTTGAGGTTTTGAAAACAAAAAACAAAAAAAACAACATGGGTTATAGCCCATCGTTTTTAGATTTTTAGATTTTTAGATTTTTTTTTTGAATCCTCGTTTTTTATCATTTTTGACAATCCCACTGAGCAATAGCCGGCTATTAGACGTGCGTCTAAAAATGGGATAAAAAACGTCAAAAAATAGACGTCTAAAACACGTCTATTTTTAGACGTGTTTTAGACATATATTTTATTTTTATTTTTTATCGTCGTTTTTCATCATTTTTGACCATGGGCTATAGCCCATACCGTACGGCATACTATAGCACGCCGTTTTTCATCATTTTTGAGGTTTTGAAAAAAAATCTAAATAAAAAAAAACATGGGTTATAGCCCATCGTTTTTTCAAATTTTCAAAAAACATGGGTTATAGCCCATCGTTTTTTTGAAATTTTGAAAAAAAACATAACCTCGTTTTTCATCATTTTTGAACATGGGCTATAGCCCCTACCGTATAGCACGCCGTTTTTCATCATTTTTGAGGATTTGAAAAAATTTCTAAATTTCTAAAAACATGGGTTATAGCCCATCGTTTTTTGAAATTTTGGAAAAAAAAAATTACCTCGTTTTTCATCATTTTTGAACATGGGCTATAGCCCCTACCGTACGGCATACTATAGCACGCAGTTTTTCATCATTTTTGAGGATTTGAAAAAAATTCAAAATTTAAAAAAACATGGGTTATAGCCCATCGTTTTTTGAAATTTTGAATTTGTTTTTTAACCTCGTTTTTCATCATTTTTGAACATGGGCTATAGCCCCTACCGTACGGCATACTATAGCACGCCGTTTTTCATCATTTTTGAGGATTTGAAAAAAAATCAAAATTTCAAAAAACATGGGTTATAGCCCATCGTTTTTGAAATTTTGAAAAAAACAATTAACCTCGTTTTTCATCATTTTTGAACATGGGCTATAGCCCCTACCGTACGGCATACTATAGCACGCCATTTTTCATCATTTTTGAGTATTTGAAAAAAAATCAAATTTTCAAAAAACATGGGTTATAGCCCATCGTTTTTTGAAATTTTGAAAAAAAAAATTAACCTCGTTTTTCATCATTTTTGAACATGGGCTATAGCCCCTACGGTACGGCATACTATAGCACGACGTTTTTCATCATTTTTGAGGATTTGAAAAAAAATCAAAATTTCAAAAAACATGGGTTATAGCCCATCGTTTCTTTGAAATTTTGGAAAAAAAAATTAACCTCGTTTTTCATCATTTTTGAACATGGGCTATAGCCCCTACCGTACGGCATACTATAGCACGACGTTTTTCATCATTTTTGAGGATTTGAAAAAAATTTGAATTTTCAAAAAACATGGGTTATAGCCCATCGTTTTTTTGAAATTTTGAAAAAAACAATAACCTCGTTTTTCATCATTTTTGAACAAGGGCTATAGCCCCTACCGTACGGCATACTATAGCACGCCGTTTTTCATCATTTATGAGGATTTGAAAAAAAATCAAAATAAAAAAAAACATGGGTTATAGCCCATCGTTTTTTGAAATTTTGAAAAAAAAAATTAACCTCGTTTTTCATCATTTTTGAACATGGGCTATAGCCCCTACCGTACGGCATACTATAGCACGCCGTTTTTCATCATTTTTGAGGATTTGAAAAAAAATCAAAATTTCAAAAAACATGGGTTATAGCCCATCGTTTTTTTGATATTTTGAAAAAAACAATAACCTCGTTTTTCATCATTTTTGAACATGGGCTATAGCCCCTACCGTACGGCATACTATAGCACGCCGTTTTTCATCATTTTTGAGGATTTGAAAAAAAATCAAAATTTCAAAAAACATGGGTTATAGCCCATCGTTTTTTGAAATTTTGAAAAAAAAAATTTACCTCGTTTTTCATCATTTTTGAACATGGGCTATAGCCCCTAACGTACGGCATACTATAGCACGCCGTTTTTCATCATTTTTGAGGATTTGAAAAAAAATCAAAATTTCAAAAAACATGGGTTATAGCCCATCGTTTTTGAAATTTTGAAAAAAACAATTAACCTCGTTTTTCATCATTTTTGAACATGGGCTATAGCCCCTACCGTACGGCATACTATAGCACGCCGTTTTTCATCATTTTTGAGGATTTGAAAAAAAATAGAATTTTCAAAAAACATGGGTTATAGCCCATCGTTTTTGAAATTTTGAAAAAAACAATTAACCTCGTTTTTCATCATTTTTGAACATGGGCTATAGCCCCTACCGTACGGCATACTATAGCACGCCATTTTTCATCATTTTTGAGGATTTGAAAAAAAATTGAATTTTCAAAAAACATGGGTTATAGCCCATCGTTTTTTTGAAATTTTGGAAAAAAAAATAACCTCGTTTTTCATCATTTTTGAACATGGGCTATAGCCCCTACCGTACGGCATACTATAGCACGCCGTTTTTCATCATTTTTGAGGATTTGAAAAAAAATTGAATTTTTTTTTTAACCTCGTTTTTCATCATTTTTGAACATCGGCTATAACCCCTACCGTACGGCATACTATAGCACGCCGTTTTTCATAATTTTTGAGTATTTGAAAAAAAATCAAATTTTCAAAAACATGGGTTATAGCCCATCGTTTTTTGAAATTTTGAAAAAAAAAATTAACCTCGTTTTTCATCATTTTTGAACATGGGCTATAGCCCCTACGGTACGGCATACTATAGCACGACGTTTTTCATCATTTTTGAGGATTTGAAAAAAAATCAAAATTTAAAAAAACATGGGTTATAGCCCATCGTTTCTTTGAAATTTTGAAAAAAAAAATTAACCTCGTTTTTCATCATTTTTGAACATGGGCTATAGCCCCTACCGTACGGCATACTATAGCACGACGTTTTTCATCATTTTTGAGGATTTGAAAAAAAATTGAATTTTCAAAAAACATGGGTTATAGCCCATCGTTTTTTTGAAATTTTGAAAAAAACAATAACCTCGTTTTTCATCATTTTTGAACATGGGCTATAGCCCCTACCGTACGGCATACTATAGCACGCCGTTTTTCATCATTTATGAGGATTTGAAAAAAATTAAAAAAAAAACAAAACATGGGTTATAGCCCATTGTTTTTTGAAATTTAGAAAAAAAAATTTAACCTCGTTTTTCATCATTTTTGAACATGGGCTATAGCCCCTACCGTACGGCATACTATAGCACGCCGTTTTTCATCATTTTTGAGGATTTGAAAAAAAATCAAAATAAAAAAAAACATGGGTTATAGCCCATCGTTTTTTGAAATTTTGATAAATTTTTTTAACCTCGTTTTTCATCATTTTTGAACATGGGCTATAGCCCCTACCGTACGGCATACTATAGCACGCCGTTTTTCATCATTTTTGAGGATTTAAAAAAAAATTCAAATTTAAAAAAAACATGGGTTATATAGCCCATCGTTTTTTTGAAATTTTGAAAAAAAAAATAACCTCGTTTTTCATCATTTTTGAACAAGGGCTATAGCCCCTACCGTACGGCATACTATAGCACGCCGTTTTTCATCATTTTTGAGGATTTGAATTTTTTTTCAAAATTTCAAAAAACATGGGTTATAGCCCATCGTTTTTTGAAATTTTGAAAAAAAAAATTAACCTGGTTTTTCATCATTTTTGAACATGGGCTATAGCCCCTACCGTACGGCATACTATAGCACGCCGTTTTTCATCATTTTTGAGGATTTGAAAAAAAATCAAAATTTCAAAAAACATGGGTTATAGCCCATCGTTTTTGAAATTTTGAAAAAAACAATTAACCTCGTTTTTCATCATTTTGGAACATGGGCTATAGCCCCTACCGTACGGCATACTATAGCACACCATTTTTCATCATTTTTGAGGATTGGAAAAAAAATTGAATTTTCAAAAAACATGGGTTATATCCCATCGTTTTTTTGAAATTTTGAAAAAAAAAAAAACCTCGTTTTTCATCATTTTTGAACATGGGCTATAGCCCCTACCGTACGGCATACTATAGCACGCCGTTTTTCATCATTTTTGAGGATTTGAAAAAAAATTGAATTTTTTTTTTAACCTCGTTTTTCATCATTTTTGAACATCGGCTATAACCCCTACCGTACGGCATACTATAGCACGCCGTTTTTCATCATTTTTGAGTATTTGAAAAAAAATCAAATTTTCAAAAAACATGGGTTATAGCCCATCGTTTTTTTAAATTTTGAAAAAAAAGAATTAACCTCGTTTTTCATCATTTTTGAACATGGGCTATAGCCCCTACGGTACGGCATACTATAGCACGACGTTTTTCATCATTTTTGAGGATTTGAAAAAAAATCAAAATTTCAAAAAACATGGGTTATAGCCCATCGTTTCTTTGAAATTTTGAAAAAAAAAATTAACCTCGTTTTTCATCATTTTTGAACATGGGCTATAGCCCCTACCGTACGGCATACTATAGCACGACGTTTTTCATCATTTTTGAGGATTTGAAAAAAATTGAATTTTCAAAAAACATGGGTTATAGCCCATCGTTTTTTTGAAATTTTGAAAAAAACAATAACCTCGTTTTTCATCATTTTTGAACATCGGCTATAACCCCTACCGTACGGCATACTATAGCACGCCGTTTTTCATCATTTTTGAGTATTTGAAAAAAAATCAAAATTTCAAAAAACATGGGTTATAGCCCATCGTTTTTTGAAATTTTGAAAAAAAAGAATTAACCTCGTTTTTCATCATTTTTGAACATGGGCTATAGCCCCTACGGTACGGCATACTATAGCACGACGTTTTTCATCATTTTTGAGGATTTGAAAAAAAATCAAAATTTCAAAAAACATGGGTTATAGCCCATCGTTTCTTTGAAATTTTGAAAAAAAAAATTAACCTCGTTTTTCATCATTTTTGAACATGGGCTATAGCCCCTACCGTACGGCATACTATAGCACGACGTTTTTCATCATTTTTGAGGATTTGAAAAAAATTGAATTTTCAAAAAACATGGGTTATAGCCCATCGTTTTTTTGAAATTTTGAAAAAAACAATAACCTCGTTTTTCATCATTTTTGAACATGGGCTATAGCCCCTACCGTACGGCATACTATAGCACGCCGTTTTTCATCATTTATGAGGATTTGAAAAAAATTCAAAATAAAAAAAAACATGGGTTATAGCCCATTGTTTTTTGAAATTTTGAAAAAAAAAAATAACCTCGTTTTTCATCATTTTTGAACATGGGCTATAGCCCCTACCGTACGGCATACTATAGCACGCCGTTTTTCATCATTTTTGAGGATTTGAAAAAATATCAAAATAAAAAAAAACATGGGTTATAGCCCATCGTTTTTTGAAATTAAAAAAAAAAAAATTACCTCGTTTTTCATCATTTTTGAACATGGGCTATAGCCCCTAACGTACGGCATACTATAGCACGCCGTTTTTCATCATTTTTGAGGATTTGAAAAAAAATCAAATTTTCAAAAAACATGGGTTATAGCCCATCGTTTTTGAAATTTTGAAAAAAACAATTAACCTCGTTTTTCATCATTTTTGAACATGGGCTATAGCCCCTACCGTACGGCATACTATAGCACGCCATTTTTCATCATTTTTGAGGATTTGAAAAAAAATAGAATTTTCAAAAAACATGGGTTATAGCCCATCGTTTTTTTGAAATTTTGGAAAAAAAATAACCTAGTTTTTCATCATTTTTGAACATGGGCTATAGCCCCTACCGTACGGCATACTATAGCACGCCGTTTTTCATCATTTTTGAGGATTTGAAAAAAAAAAATATATTTTTTTTAACCTCGTTTTTCATCATTTTTGAACATCGGCTATAACCCCTACCGTACGGCATACTATAGCACGCCGTTTTTCATCATTTTTGAGTATTTGAAAAAAAATCAAATTTTCAAAAAACATGGGTTATAGCCCATCGTTTTTTGAAATTTTGAAAAAAAAAATTAACCTCGTTTTTCATCATTTTTGAACATGGGCTATAGCCCCTACGGTACGGCATACTATAGCACGACGTTTTTCATCATTTTTGAGGATTTGAAAAAAAATCTAAATTTCAAAAATCATGGGTTATAGCCCATCGTTTCTTTGAAATTTTGAAAAAAAAAATTAACCTCGTTTTTCATCATTTTTGAACATGGGCTATAGCCCCTACCGTACGGCATACTATAGCACGACGTTTTTCATCATTTTTGAGGATTTGAAAAAAAATTGAATTTTCAAAAACATGGGTTATAGCCCATCGTTTTTTTGAAATTTTGAAAAAAACAATAACCTCGTTTTTCATCCTTTTTGAACATGGGCTATAGCCCCTACCGTACGGCATACTATAGCACGCCGTTTTTCATCATTTATGAGGATTTGAAAAAAAAAAAAAAAAAAAAAAAAACATGGGTTATAGCCCATTGTTTTTTGAAATTTTGAAAAAAAAAATTAACCTCGTTTTTCATCATTTTTGAACATGGGCTATAGCCCCTACCGTACGGCATACTATAGCACGCCGTTTTTCATCATTTTTGAGGATTTGAAAAAAAATCAAAATAAAAAAAAACATGGGTTATAGCCCATCGTTTTTTGAAATTTTGATTATTTTTTTTAACCTCGTTTTTCATCATTTTTGAACATGGGCTATAGCCCCTACCGTACGGCATACTATAGCACGCCGTTTTTCATCATTTTTGAGGATTTGAAAAAAATTCAAATTTAAAAAAAACATGGGTTATATAGCCCATCGTTTTTTTGAAATTTTGAAAAAAAAAATAACCTCGTTTTTCATCATTTTTGAACAAGGGCTATAGCCCCTACCGTACGGCATACTATAGCACGCCGTTTTTCATCATTTTTGAGGATTTGAAAAAAATTCAAATTAAAAAAAAACATGGGTTATATAGCCCATCGTTTTTTTGAAATTTTGAAAAAAAAAATAACCTGGTTTTTCATCATTTTTGAACATGGGCTATAGCCCCTACCGTACGGCATACTATAGCACGCCGTTTTTCATCATTTTTGAGGATTTGAAAAAAAATCAAAATTTCAAAAAACATGGGTTATAGCCCATCGTTTTTTGAAATTAAAAAAAAAAAATTTACCTCGTTTTTCATCATTTTTGAACATGGGCTATAGCCCCTAACGTACGGCATACTATAGCACACCATTTTTCATCATTTTTGAGGATTGGAAAAAAAATTGAATTTTCAAAAAACATGGGTTATAGCCCATCGTTTTTTTGAAATTTTGAAAAAAAAAATAACCTCGTTTTTCATCATTTTTGAACATGGGCTATAGCCCCTACCGTACGGCATACTATAGCACGCCGTTTTTCATCATTTTTGATGATTTGAAAAAAAATTGAATTTTTTTTTTAACCTCGTTTTTCATAATTTTTGAACATCGGCTATAACCCCTACCGTACGGCATACTATAGCACGCCGTTTTTCATCATTTTTGAGTATTTGAAAAAAAATCAAATTTTCAAAAAACATGGGTTATAGCCCATCGTTTTTTGAAATTTTGAAAAAAAAGAATTAACCTCGTTTTTCATCATTTTTGAACATGGGCTATAGCCCCTACGGTACGGCATACTATAGCACGACGTTTTTCATCATTTTTGAGGATTTGAAAAAAAATCAAAATTTAAAAAAACATGGGTTATAGCCCATCGTTTCTTTGAAATTTTGAAAAAAAAAATTAACCTCGTTTTTCATCATTTTTGAA
Source organism: Protomyctophum parallelum (assembly GCF_964188405.1). Lineage (NCBI taxonomy): Eukaryota > Metazoa > Chordata > Actinopteri > Myctophiformes > Myctophidae > Protomyctophum > Protomyctophum parallelum. The sequence continues at coordinate 8,808,993 of NC_139702.1, forward strand.
CATGGGCTATAGCCCCTACCGTACGGCATACTATAGCACGACGTTTTTCATCATTTTTGAGGATTTGAAAAAAAATTGAATTTTCAAAAAACATGGGTTATAGCCCATCGTTTTTTTGAAATTTTGAAAAAAACAATAACCTCGTTTTTCATCATTTTTGAACAAGGGCTATAGCCCCTACCGTACGGCATACTATAGCACGCCGTTTTTCATCATTTATGAGGATTTGAAAAAAATTCAAAATAAAAAAAAACATGGGTTATAGCCCATCGTTTTTTGAAATTTTGAAAAAAAAAATTAACCTCGTTTTTCATCATTTTTGAACATGGGCTATAGCCCCTACCGTACGGCATACTATAGCACGCCGTTTTTCATCATTTTTGAGGATTTGAAAAAAAATCAAAATTTCAAAAAACATGGGTTATAGCCCATCGTTTTTTGAAATTAAAAAAAAAAATTACCTCGTTTTTCATCATTTTTGAACATGGGCTATAGCCCCTAACGTACGGCATACTATAGCACGCCGTTTTTCATCATTTTTGAGGATTTGAAAAAAAATCAAAATTTCAAAAAACATGGGTTATAGCCCATCGTTTTTTGAAATTAAAAAAAAAAAAATTACCTCGTTTTTCATCATTTTTGAACATGGGCTATAGCCCCTAACGTACGGCATACTATAGCACGCCGTTTTTCATCATTTTTGAGGATTTGAAAAAAAATCTAAATTTCAAAAAACATGGGTTATAGCCCATCGTTTTTGAAATTTTGAAAAAAACAATTAACCTCGTTTTTCATCATTTTTGAACATGGGCTATAGCCCCTACCGTACGGCATACTATAGCACGCCATTTTTCATCATTTTTGAGGATTTGAAAAAAAATTGAATTTTCAAAAAACATGGGTTATAGCCCATCGTTTTTTTGAAATTTTGGAAAAAAAAATAACCTCGTTTTTCATCATTTTTGAACATGGGCTATAGCCCCTACCGTACGGCATACTATAGCACACCGTTTTTCATCATTTTTGAGGATTTGAAAAAAAATTGATTTTTTTTTTAACCTCGTTTTTCATCATTTTTGAACATCGGCTATAACCCCTACCGTACGGCATACTATAGCACGCCGTTTTTCATCATTTTTGAGTATTTGAAAAAAAATCAAATTTTCAAAAAACATGGGTTATAGCCCATCGTTTTTTGAAATTTTGAAAAAAAAAATTAACCTCGTTTTTCATCATTTTTGAACATGGGCTATAGCCCCTACGGTACGGCATACTATAGCACGACGTTTTTCATCATTTTTGAGGATTTGAAAAAAAATCAAAATTTAAAAAAACATGGGTTATAGCCCATCGTTTCTTTGAAATTTTGAAAAAAAAAATTAACCTCGTTTTTCATCATTTTTGAACATGGGCTATTGTACGGATATAATTAAACTTTGCTGTTTCATAACTTTGTTCAACTATTGATTCAACCCTCCGCATGGGGGTGTAACAAACAGGATAGTAATTGTGATTTAAACACACACCGTTATATTACTCAAACACACACTTCCTCCAAGTTGTAATAAGGCTCTCAAACATTCACTTATTTTCCGGCCATTTTATTACTAATAACTCATAACACACTCACACACGTACAAACACACTTCTACTAAACTTGTGTACAGTAAAAGCCCTATTTGCTTTGTCTGGCCCGTGTTTAGATATAGTTCAAATAGCTTCCACAACTAAATGCTCTTAATCATTAGCACAAGATTCAGAGGTCGCGACTTCAGTCGCGTTAGTAGCATTAGGTAATAAACTGAAACACAAAAGAAACACAAACACATACTATTAATTCACAGATCTAACGACTGCACAAGCGTATCACTATGACAGAGTATTTACCGTACTTATTAACACATTATAAAGACTCACGCAAACGCCATGATCCTGCTTTTGTCACATTGCTTAGGAATGAATGAAACGGGTCACGCGTATTCTGCATTGTCCCTGTGAGAGCACGCCTCTTCGACATCTGACACTTCCTTCCTCACGCAATTGTCATCACTTATTAACTTGTGTCCCACTAGTATGCGTCTTAACATTCCTTTTAGCAGTAGTTAGTACAACACATTTTACCCCCCAATTTACTGTATTAATATCTACATCCCTGAGATACTGTAATTGGTTGATAAGAGGATTTCTGTTCTTATATAACACAGAGTATATCTATAGGCAGTGAACTTTCTTAGTAACACTAACATCTATACATATACAACACAACATGTAGTTACATATATAAGCTGGGTCGGCACTTAATATTATAATGAGCCCACCACCCGGAATAAACGCGACACCTCCCACTTTTAGCTACGGTTTGAAATTAAACCCAGTAAGCTAAATAGATACCCCACACTCATTTGTATACAAAAACATTCAAATAAACAATGGAAAAAAAGTATATCAATCATGCTTCTATCGATGAACGCCTCCGGATGGCACTCACCAGGTGAATTCATGAATCAATAAACCTATTCTACTTTCATACTGAATAAATTTTGATCTCAACTGACTATAGGAGGTCGACACCACCGCTTCGCTCCTTACTGGATGGCAAGTATGCCCCACCACCCAGTCTTGCCTCAAGTAAATACCCATTAAGCTAATCTTACCCGCGCAGCATGCATATATGGTAGAGTTCGTTTGGGTATTTCTCAAGAGGACTTCTAGTCTAATTTACTGGTCTTCAACCGGGATTAGGACCACCAGCCTTCGCACATCACGATGGAGGATGACAGATGGCCACGCCACCTCGTCCTTTTCCACCTGCGACCAACTGATGGGCAGACTTGGACATGTCCGCACCTTTACGTCCCTGACAACACCCTGGTTATCTGGATAGACCTCCACGACACGACCCATCCGGAATCGACCTCGTAGAGCGTTCTGGTCCGCGACCCACACCAGGTCGCCGACGGCCACATTCCGTGCTGGAACGTGCCATTTCTCTCGGATAAAGAGATGTGGACCCGCCAGCTGGCTCCACCGCTTCCAGAACTTGTCCACCTCGCGCTGAACTGCCCGAAGACGACTGTATGGGTAGCTAGGGAAGTCAAAACCCAGGTAGTCTCCCCTGGGCCCTGCCCGCCCCAACAGCAGTGAGTTGGGAGTGATGATGTCCACCGAATCCTCGCCGACCTGAGCTCTGGCTCCGATGGGTCTTTCGTTGGACAGGTTAGCAGCAAGGTAAAGTAGAGTCTGGAACTCCAACACCGACAGATCATCGGTGTCGCCGACGCTGCTCAACGCCCTTTTTAGAACATGGACGGCAGCTTCGGCCGCCCCGTTCCGATGCGGAGAGTCCGCTGGGCTAAACTCCCATGCCCAGTCGGTCCCTGCAACTGCTGCTCTCTGCTGGATCTGCTTCTTGTCAATGTCCCCTAGGAACTTGTATAGATCCTCCAATGCTGGTCTTGCGCCAACAAAGTTCGTACCCTGATCAGACCACAACTTTTTGGGGTGGCCTCTCAGAGCAGTGAATCGCTGGTAGGTCTGCAGAAAGCCTTCTGTAGACAAGTCCTCAACTAAGTCCGCATGGACAGCTCGTGAGGCCATACAACTGAAGACCACGCCCCAGACTTTTCTCTTTACGCGTCGCCTCACAATGCCTCTGACAGTGTAAGGACCGAACAAATCCAGCGTTGTGTACTCGAACGGAGCTGCTGGACTTGTGCGCACTGTAGGAAGATCAGCCATCACTTGACTGGATAGCTTAGCTTCCCTTTTGCGACAAAACAGGCAAGAGTCGATCACTTTCCGTGCGACCCTCGGCCCCTGAATCACCCAGGCTTTCTTCCTGACCCGCAGGAGTGTCCCAGCCACGCCTTCGTGGTTTGCACGGTGAGCCTCCTCGCACAGTAGTGTGCTGACTCGTGCTCCGTAAGGAATGATGGGCACGCCTTGACTTTCTTGGTCAACGGTTTGAACTCGGCCTCGGCATAGCAAGAGACCTGTCTTGTCGTTTTTACTAACTACAAGACGGTTCAGTGTCGTTGTCGGGAAGGAAATCCCCTCTTGGGCAGCAAGGCACAGCTCCATAAATGCTGTGTCGCGCTCTCCGACAGAGAGCACTGCCCCCCACTGTACACGACTGCCGGACTTGAATAAGCCCCTGTGGCCGCGCAACACCCTGCGGACGTAGCCTACTGCCCCGCAGAGTTTTGACAGTGTGCTGCATCTAGTCAAGTCCATCTGGTTCACAAGACCCGACCCCCACAGCTGCTCAGTTTCGTCCTTAGATGCTGCCCCAGAACCCCCATCACTGACCGGTGAAGGACTCCTGCTTGCTGCTGGAGACCCCCCGTTGTCCGGTGAAGATCTGTCACTGACTGGTGAGGACCTGCCACTGCCTGGCAGCGTCGCAGACCCCTGGTTCCTAGTCTGGGATCTAGTAACAGCAGCAGAGAATGCCTTTCTCTGCAATGTACTCACGATTTCTCGCGATGAAGCAGCCACCTCAGCAGCAGACTTCATGGGCCATTCCTCCACTGGTTTGGTCAGGAACTCTGGTCCCTTTTGCCACAGGGAGTCACTGTCTAATTGCTCAGGAGAACCCCCCCTTGTGACTAGATCAGCTACATTTTCCACCCCGGGAATCCACCACCAGTCAGTCACAGGCCCCGCCTTCTGGATTTCCCCAACCCTGTTTGCGAAGAACGTTTGGAACCCGTAACTGTCTCTTTGAATGGCACCCAGCACTGTCTGACTGTCAACAAAGTGATACCACCTCGCGATTGTCAGCCTGCTATGCTTCAACACGTACTCTTTAAGCCGTGCGGCAAAGACAGCACCGCAGATTTCGGCTTTCACTGCATCGCCTTTTTGATCTAGGGGAGCCAACTTGGCTTTTGACTCCACCAGACGGGTCTCTACCCCGCTAGCAGTTTCCCAGCGCAGGTAGAGCACCGCTCCGTAGGACTCTGAGCTCCCATCGGAAAAGGTGATGCCCCAGGGTTCCCCCACCCATCCGGGCGGAGTGATGCACCTAGGGAACGTGATAGAACTCAGCTTTGCATATTCCACAAAAAGCTCAACCGCTCTCATGCGGAGATCGCTAGACAGCGGTTGATCCCAAGTGTCTTTGGTCAATGACCCTGCCTCCTGGAACGCTCTTCTTACTAGAATAACGCCCTTCTGTTTCAGAGGCGTCACAAGGCCAATGGGATCATACAGCCCTGCTACTTGACTCAGCAACATCCGCCGAGTCAAAGGATTTGGCGTTTTCTCCGCCACCTCCTCCAGAGCAAGGTTTTCCTCGCTCCGTACTTTTTTCTTTCTTGCGGAAAAGTTTATGGCAATCATGATGAAGAGGCTGTCCTCCTTCACATGGTAACCAACTCCCAGAGCCTTGTTGTCTTCCTCTCTCATTTGATTTGGCAACAATATAGTCTCTGGTCTCATTTCTCCATCTCCTTCCCTCCCACTTTGGCCTGACCGTACCCAGGGCTTTAGGTGAAACCCCCCGGTGGCCAGAATGGTTTTAACCCCCGCCAGTAGCTCCTCTAGCCTCTGGGGGCAATTGTGAGATAGAAAAATGTCATCCACGTACGCGTTTTCCACGATTACTTCCCTCTCGTCCACCATGTCAGTGAACTGAGGTAGATACGCTGTTTCGCGCATCGCTATTTGAGCTATGCTACCAGCTGGGCGGTCACCCATGTTGACCCGTACCACAGCGTAATCTTCAATCTCGCTGTCAACCGAGTCCCTCCATAGGAACCGGTGCAAATGTACCTCCCGCTCTTCAAGCCAGACCGAGTGGTACATTTTTCTTACGTCGCCGATAGCAGCATACTTCCCTTCTCTGAAACGAAGTAACACTGCTCGGATGGGGTTCAAGACGTCAGGACCCTTCAACAGGATGCTGTTCAAACTCACACCTCGAAATTCTTGACTACTGTCCCAGACTATTCTAACTGGCGTGGAAACAGAATGTGGGTTTGGTGCCATGAGATGGTTAATCCACCAGACAGCGCCGTTCCACATGTCCATGACAATTTTAGACAGTTTGACAGCAGCTCCTCTCTTGAGCATTTCGTGCACCTGGCTAGCATAAGCCTTTTTCCACACGGGATCTCTACTGAGACGTTTCTCAGATTTTAAGAACGTGGCCACAACCGCCGTTCTATTGTTCGGTAAAGTATCTGGATTCTCTTTCCAGGGGTAACTCGCGTCCCAGTGAGACTCGTCACTGTGCGCGTCACTTGTCTTAAAAGTTAAACCCCTCTTGACAATCTCCATTTCTCTCTCGTCAGCGAGAGACATCTCCTTTCCACCAGGAGCGCATTTTCCACACCGACAACCTCCACATAGAGGGTTGCACGCGGCGCCGATACTGTCCCAACGCCACCACGACAGAGCGGTGGCGGAATCAGTATGGCAAGTAGCCGCCGCCTTAATCTCAACGGCAGCCCCTCTCATTGAAAGAGCTAAATGGGTTGACGCCCCTCTTGTGATCATTTCACTAGCGTCAAACAGAGTAGGATGCACTCCGCTAACCGTTTTACCCAGAGCACCCTCCCATAGGACCAGATCCCCGACCCTTCTCAGCCTTTGCGGGGCTAGACGCCCCTCTCTAGCGCTAATAAGTATTTCCACTTTAGCTGGACGTCGCAACTCTTTTGGTTCGGTACCCGGAAAAAGTTCTGCAATGCGTGAAGGACTCACTTCAGCCTTGACGTCTGTAATTTCATCCAGACCGTAACAAGTCATGTCATGGCTTCGAGAAGAGCCCTTCTCCATTATTTTCAAACAAACTGAATAACGTTTAGTTTGATATGATCTGGTCATGCCACCCACACCCTTCACAAACAGAGAAACAGGCACCCCTTTTAGTCCAAGTCTCTTCGCTGCTTTGTGGGTAATATAGTTAGTGTCAGAAGCGAGATCAATCAAAGCGCCCGCCCAGTCTCCACGTCTTGTGGTCACTTCCAGTGTCATCATGAGAACCGGCAATTCTGCTTGTCCGTCGCCATCAGCGCAGACAGTCGTGGCTATATTATTAGTGAAAGCTTTGCGCATTATTACTAGTTGTTCTGGTGATAGTGCTGCTTTTGCAAACACTTCTTCCACTTCACGTGTGGGGCCCCGCAAGTCCCTCCCCACGTTACTAGCTTCCCTCGCGCCGTCATTTATAGCACCACTGTCCTTGTTACGTCTTTTTAGGCACAACTGAAAATTGTGAGGCGCTTCGTTTTTGCACTCCACAATTTTGCATAGGAAACTGTTGTTCCGCACTCTGCATTGCCCGTCATGCTGGCCTAAACACCGCACGCATGCCTTGTGCTTTTTAACGAGAGCCCTCTTGCCCTCTACATTAGCTCGTCCGAATACTTTACAACGGTACAGTTGGCCCGTATGATCATTTTCCCCACAGATTACGCAAGACCCGCGCGCCCCCGGGCTCTCACCACTAGTGGTACTGGTAGCCTTTGTGGACGCGCGTTTCTCGCGCGCACCGCTGCCCGGCCTGTCTGAGTACCGCTCATTTTTATGGCTCCGTGGTGAATCATTACGTTTGGTCTCTGAGCTTGTTGCATTTAATATCTCCTGTTCAACGAGCACAGCTGTATGCTCGCGGAGAAATTCAATGAAACACTCAAATCTGTTCTTGTATCCGACATTACCCTGATTTTTAGACAAACCCTGATGATGAACTATCCACCTTTCTTGTATTTCTGGCGGCAATTTTCTCTCCAGATTATAAATTACGACTGGATTTTTGATAGCCTCATCTGCATCTAGGTCAGATAGATCAAGGACTGATTGTTCTATCAATCGAACTAGATGCAACGTCTCTTTGTGTTGACCAGGTCCACTGCGCACCTTAGGCACGCTATCCAAATTCATTATAATCTCACTGACAATTTGTCCTACGTTACCGTATAAACACTCCAGTTTACGGTACACTTCTTCAGTAGTTTTGCAATAATCCAGTCTTAATTCATCACTAATCTTTTTGTCAATGGAATCCATCAATAGTTGGTAATGCATGTCGTCACCCCAGTCAGCGGATTCACACAGCGCATATTTTCTATGCCATTGTGCTTTCCATCTGAAATAAGACATGCGGTCTCCACTAAATTGTGGTAATTTCATCGGTTGGGTAGCGAGTTTACTCGCCTTTGTTTTCCCGTTTACCCCGCCGTCAGCGGCGGCGAGGGCTTGAGGAGCCTTCTCCTCTTTAATTGCTACAGGCTTAGTTATATCGCCTTTGTGCGCCAACTCCTGGAGGCGTCTATTTTTCTCCACCTTAAAGTTGTTGACTGTTTCCATTAATCCGGTCAAATTCTCGCCAGAAATGCAACCTTCATACTGTTCAAATAAGGCTTTCACGTCTGCAAAGGACTCCTCAAATTCGGTAGCCACATTTTTGCAGAGGCGTTCCGTTATTTCGTGCACTTTATATTGGTCAGGATCTGCGTAACGGAACGCAGACTCTACCCGAGTTATAGCGCACTTAAAAGCCGCATTAATACACCGGTCCCACAAATGGTCCTTCACTTGTTTAGTGCCTATAGTGTATTTCTCTTCGCCTGCTTTTATTTTCTCATCTACCGCGAGGATTTCCTTTTTACAATCCTCGTCATCAATCTCTTCTAAAGCATTTTTATACTCTAGGCTATCATTTAGAAATGCCTCGTAGTCCTTCGTCACACCAGCTATCATAAGTTTGAGTTCTTCCTCAGACTTTGCGTCGGTGTATGGCACTATTAAGCACTTAGCGGCGTTCTTGGTCAGCGTTCCTTGGCTTTTAGAACGTGCCTTTTTAAAGTCGGTTAAGTCTGCTAAGGTTGCCATGGTTACGATATGGACGCTCGCCCCCCACCAACCTTTCTGTTTCAAGATGGCCGGGACATTCCTCAATGGCGACTGCTCAGGAAGTGGCTGTGGAACACGTGTATTGTATCCCCTCAAATGCCCCTCCTGTTAGCATTAGCATTAGCTCCACGTTAAACAAAGCTATTCCTATGCTATCAGCATTAGCATTAGCTCCACGTTAGTCAAAGCTATCCCTATGCTATCAGCATTAGCATTAGCTCCACGTTAGTCACAGCTATTCATATGCTATCAGTTTTAGCATTAGCTCTCGTTAGCCGAAGCTACCTCTAATGCTCTTTGGTTGCTAGGCTCAATGCAATGTCAATGGAAAAGGTGGCTAGCTTCTTTCTGGATCACAGGATTTAGCTTTAGCTCGATTTCTTCCCAAAAGTCAATGCACAGTTTCCTTTTTGCAACACACTATTCCAGCGATATTCCCCCCAATGCACAAGCACTCCTGTGGGCACTGATACTTTTATTTAGGACTGCAACAGCCGAGCACTTTGTCAGCACCCAGGTGGTTCCTCTTTAGCAGCAATGTAGCCGCTAGCACCCTACCCCGAACTCCAAGTCCGGGTCACCTCTCACTAAGGCGAGCGGATGATTCCTCGCAGGTATCAGCTACTTCAGCAGCCTGCGGGCGGTCGCGTTGGTTCTCGAACGAAGGCGACCGGTGACGGGTCCAGAGCTGCTCCGGGATGGCCGTCTTTGTCTTGCTTCTCCGCTAGCGTCTTGCTAACAGCCAGACATCCACTGATCACGTAGTAGCCTAAGCTAACACGGGCCTATGGCTTCCATTAGCATCGTGGTTGCACTGAATGCTAAGGGATGTAGCTACGGTGTTTACACGCGTTGCTATGGTTTCGCTCCGGTGGTTCCCGTTATAATGTTTTAACGGTCACCTACACACGTTGCTTTTATTACTGCAACGGTGATTCACTCCGGTTGCTTCGTTACTTGCACCGGTGATTACCGGTTTGCTTTATTACTCCGGTGATTACCGAAGTTTGCTTTATTACTGTACGGATATAATTAAACTTTGCTGTTTCATAACTTTGTTCAACTATTGATTCAACCCTCCGCATGGGGGTGTAACAAACAGGATAGTAATTGTGATTTAAACACACACCGTTATATTACTCAAACACACACTTCCTCCAAGTTGTAATAAGGCTCTCAAACATTCACTTATTTTCCGGCCATTTTATTACTAATAACTCATAACACACTCACACACGTACAAACACACTTCTACTAAACTTGTGTACAGTAAAAGCCCTATTTGCTTTGTCTGGCCCGTGTTTAGATATAGTTCAAATAGCTTCCACAACTAAATGCTCTTAATCATTAGCACAAGATTCAGAGGTCGCGACTTCAGTCGCGTTAGTAGCATTAGGTAATAAACTGAAACACAAAAGAAACACAAACACATACTATTAATTCACAGATCTAACGACTGCACAAGCGTATCACTATGACAGAGTATTTACCGTACTTATTAACACATTATAAAGACTCACGCAAACGCCATGATCCTGCTTTTGTCACATTGCTTAGGAATGAATGAAACGGGTCACGCGTATTCTGCATTGTCCCTGTGAGAGCACGCCTCTTCGACATCTGACACTTCCTTCCTCACGCAATTGTCATCACTTATTAACTTGTGTCCCACTAGTATGCGTCTTAACATTCCTTTTAGCAGTAGTTAGTACAACACATTTTACCCCCCAATTTACTGTATTAATATCTACATCCCTGAGATACTGTAATTGGTTGATAAGAGGATTTCTGTTCTTATATAACACAGAGTATATCTATAGGCAGTGAACTTTCTTAGTAACACTAACATCTATACATATACAACACAACATGTAGTTACATATATAAGCTGGGTCGGCACTTAATATTATAATGAGCCCACCACCCGGAATAAACGCGACAGCTATAGCCCCTACCGTACGGCATACTATAGCACGACGTTTTTCATCATTTTTGAGGATTTGAAAAAAAATTGAATTTTCAAAAAACATGGGTTATAGCCCATCGTTTTTTTGAAATTTTGAAAAAAACAATAACCTCGTTTTTCATCATTTTTGAACATGGGCTATAGCCCCTACCGTACGGCATACTATAGCACGCCGTTTTTCATCATTTATGAGGATTTGAAAAAAATTAAAAAAAAAAAAAAACATGGGTTATAGCCCATTGTTTTTTGAAATTTAGAAAAAAAAAATTAACCTCGTTTTTCATCATTTTTGAACATGGGCTATAGCCCCTACCGTACGGCATACTATAGCACGCCGTTTTTCATCATTTTTGAGGATTTGAAAAAAAATCAAAATAAAAAAAAACATGGGTTATAGCCCATCGTTTTTTGAAATTTTGATTATTTTTTTTAACCTCGTTTTTCATCATTTTTGAACATGGGCTATAGCCCCTACCGTACGGCATACTATAGCACGCCGTTTTTCATCATTTTTGAGGATTTGAAAAAAATTCAAATTTAAAAAAAACATGGGTTATATAGCCCATCGTTTTTTTGAAATTTTGAAAAAAAAAAAAAACTCGTTTTTCATCATTTTTGAACAAGGGCTATAGCCCCTACCGTACGGCATACTATAGCACGCCGTTTTTCATCATTTTTGAGGATTTGAATTTTTTTTCAAAATTTCAAAAAACATGGGTTATAGCCCATCGTTTTTTGAAATTTTGAAAAAAAAATTAACCTGGTTTTTCATCATTTTTGAACATGGGCTATAGCCCCTACCGTACGGCATACTATAGCACGCCGTTTTTCATCATTTTTGAGGATTTGAAAAAAAATCAAAATTTCAAAAAACATGGGTTATAGCCCATCGTTTTTTGAAAAAAAAAAAAAAAATTACCTCGTTTTTCATCATTTTTGAACATGGGCTATAGCCCCTAACGTACGGCATACTATAGCACGCCGTTTTTCATCATTTTTGAGGATTTGAAAAAAAATCAAAATTTCAAAAAACATGGGTTATAGCCCATCGTTTTTGAAATTTTGAAAAAAACAATTAACCTCGTTTTTCATCATTTTGGAACATGGGCTATAGCCCCTACCGTACGGCATACTATAGCACACCATTTTTCATCATTTTTGAGGATTTGAAAAAAAATTGAATTTTCAAAAAACATGGGTTATAGCCCATCGTTTTTTTGAAATTTTGAAAAAAACAATAACCTCGTTTTTCATCATTTTTGAACATGGGCTATAGCCCCTACCGTACGGCATACTATAGCACGCCGTTTTTCATCATTTATGAGGATTTGAAAAAAATTAAAAAAAAAAAAAAACATGGGTTATAGCCCATTGTTTTTTGAAATTTAGAAAAAAAAAATTAACCTCGTTTTTCATCATTTTTGAACATGGGCTATAGCCCCTACCGTACGGCATACTATAGCACGCCGTTTTTCATCATTTTTGAGGATTTGAAAAAAAATCAAAATAAAAAAAAACATGGGTTATAGCCCATCGTTTTTTGAAATTTTGATTATTTTTTTTAACCTCGTTTTTCATCATTTTTGAACATGGGCTATAGCCCCTACCGTACGGCATACTATAGCACGCCGTTTTTCATCATTTTTGAGGATTTGAAAAAAATTCAAATTTAAAAAAAACATGGGTTATATAGCCCATCGTTTTTTTGAAATTTTGAAAAAAAAAAAAACCTCGTTTTTCATCATTTTTGAACAAGGGCTATAGCCCCTACCGTACGGCATACTATAGCACGCCGTTTTTCATCATTTTTGAGGATTTGAATTTTTTTTCAAAATTTCAAAAAACATGGGTTATAGCCCATCGTTTTTTGAAATTTTGAAAAAAAAAATTAACCTGGTTTTTCATCATTTTTGAACATGGGCTATAGCCCCTACCGTACGGCATACTATAGCACGCCGTTTTTCATCATTTTTGAGGATTTGAAAAAAAATCTAAATTTAAAAAAACATGGGTTATAGCCCATCGTTTTAAAAAAAAAAAAAAAAAAAATTACCTCGTTTTTCATCATTTTTGAACATGGGCTATAGCCCCTAACGTACGGCATACTATAGCACGCCGTTTTTCATCATTTTTGAGGATTTGAAAAAAAATCAAAATTTCAAAAAACATGGGTTATAGCCCATCGTTTTTGAAATTTTGAAAAAAACAATTAACCTCGTTTTTCATCATTTTGGAACATGGGCTATAGCCCCTACCGTACGGCATACTATAGCACACCATTTTTCATCATTTTTGAGGATTGGAAAAAAAATTGAATTTTCAAAAAACATGGGTTATATCCCATCGTTTTTTTGAAATTTTGAAAAAAAAAATAACCTCGTTTTTCATCATTTTTGAACATGGGCTATAGCCCCTACCGTACGGCATACTATAGCACGCCGTTTTTCATCATTTTTGAGGATTTGAAAAAAAATTGAATTTTTTTTTAACCTCGTTTTTCATCATTTTTGAACATGGGCTATAGCCCCTGCCGTACGGCATACTATAGCACGCCGTTTTTCATCATTTTTGAGGATTTGAAAAAAAATCAAAATTTCAAAAAACATGGGTTATAGCCCATCGTTTTTTGAAATTAAAAAAAAAAAAATTACCTCGTTTTTCATCATTTTTTAACATGGGCTATAGCCCCTAACGTACGGCATACTATAGCACGCCGTTTTTCATCATTTTTGAGGATTTGAAAAAAAAATCAAAATTTCAAAAAACATGGGTTATAGCCCATCGTTTTTTGAAATTTTGAAAAAAAAAATTACCTCGTTTTTCATCATTTTTGAACATGGGCTATAGCCCCTAACGTACGGCATACTATAGCACGCCGTTTTTCATCATTTTTGAGGATTTGAAAAAAAATCAAAATTTCAAAAAACATGGGTTATAGCCCATCGTTTTTGAAATTTTGAAAAAAACAATTAACCTCGTTTTTCATCATTTTTGAACATGGGCTATAGCCCCTACCGTACGGCATACTATAGCACGCCATTTTTCATCATTTTTGAGGATTTGAAAAAAAATCAAAATTTCAAAAAACATGGGTTATAGCCCATCGTTTCTTTGAAATTTTGAAAAAAAAAATTAACCTCGTTTTTCATCATTTTTGAACATGGGCTATAGCCCCTACCGTACGGCATACTATAGCACGCCGTTTTTCATCATTTATGAGGATTTGAAAAAAATTAAAAAAAAAAAAAAACATGGGTTATAGCCCATTGTTTTTTGAAATTTTGAAAAAAAAAATTAACCTCGTTTTTCATCATTTTTGAACATGGGCTATAGCCCCTACCGTACGGCATACTATAGCACGCCGTTTTTCATCATTTTTGAGGATTTGAAAAAAAATCAAAATAAAAAAAAACATGGGTTATAGCCCATCGTTTTTTGAAATTTTGATTATTTTTTTTAACCTCGTTTTTCATCATTTTTGAACATGGGCTATAGCCCCTACCGTACGGCATACTATAGCACGCCGTTTTTCATCATTTTTGAGGATTTGAAAAAAATTCAAATTTAAAAAAAACATGGGTTATATAGCCCATCGTTTTTTTGAAATTTTGAAAAAAAAAATAACCTCGTTTTTCATCATTTTTGAACAAGGGCTATAGCCCCTACCGTACGGCATACTATAGCACGCCGTTTTTCATCATTTTTGAGGATTTGAAAAAAAATCAAAATTTCAAAAAACATGGGTTATAGCCCATCGTTTTTTGAAATTAAAAAAAAAAAATTACCTCGTTTTTCATCATTTTTGAACATGGGCTATAGCCCCTAACGTACGGCATACTATAGCACGCCGTTTTTCATCATTTTTGAGGATTTGAAAAAAAATCAAAATTTCAAAAAACATGGGTTATAGCCCATCGTTTTTTGAAATTTTGAAAAAAAAAATTACCTCGTTTTTCATCATTTTTGAACATGGGCTATAGCCCCTACCGTACGGCATACTATAGCACGCCGTTTTTCATCATTTTTGAGGATTTGAAAAAAATTCAAATTTAAAAAAAACATGGGTTATATAGCCCATCGTTTTTTTGAAATTTTGAAAAAAAAAATAACCTCGTTTTTCATCATTTTTGAACAAGGGCTATAGCCCCTACCGTACGGCATACTATAGCACGCCGTTTTTCATCATTTTTGAGGATTTGAAAAAAAATCAAAATTTCAAAAAACATGGGTTATAGCCCATCGTTTTTTGAAATAATAAAAAAAAAAATTACCTCGTTTTTCATCATTTTTGAACATGGGCTATAGCCCCTAACGTACGGCATACTATAGCACGCCGTTTTTCATCATTTTTGAGGATTTGAAAAAAAATCAAAATTTCAAAAAACATGGGTTATAGCCCATCGTTTTTTGAAATTTTGAAAAAAAAAATTACCTCGTTTTTCATCATTTTTGAACATGGGCTATAGCCCCTAACGTACGGCATACTATAGCACGCCGTTTTTCATCATTTTTGAGGATTTGAAAAAAAATCAAAATTTCAAAAAACATGGGTTATAGCCCATCGTTTTTGAAATTTTGAAAAAAACAATTAACCTCGTTTTTCATCATTTTTGAACATGGGCTATAGCCCCTACCGTACGGCATACTATAGCACGCCATTTTTCATCATTTTTGAGGATTTGAAAAAAAATCAAAATTTCAAAAAACATGGGTTATAGCCCATCGTTTCTTTGAAATTTTGAAAAAAAAAATTAACCTCGTTTTTCATCATTTTTGAACATGGGCTATAGCCCCTACCGTACGGCATACTATAGCACGCCGTTTTTCATCATTTATGAGGATTTGAAAAAAATTAAAAAAAAAAAAAAACATGGGTTATAGCCCATTGTTTTTTGAAATTTTGAAAAAAAAAATTAACCTCGTTTTTCATCATTTTTGAACATGGGCTATAGCCCCTACCGTACGGCATACTATAGCACGCCGTTTTTCATCATTTTTGAGGATTTGAAAAAAAATCAAAATAAAAAAAAACATGGGTTATAGCCCATCGTTTTTTGAAATTTTGATTATTTTTTTTAACCTCGTTTTTCATCATTTTTGAACATGGGCTATAGCCCCTACCGTACGGCATACTATAGCACGCCGTTTTTCATCATTTTTGAGGATTTGAAAAAAATTCAAATTTAAAAAAAACATGGGTTATATAGCCCATCGTTTTTTTGAAATTTTGAAAAAAAAAATAACCTCGTTTTTCATCATATTTGAACAAGGGCTATAGCCCCTACCGTACGGCATACTATAGCACGCCGTTTTTCATCATTTTTGAGGATTTGAAAAAAAAAAAAAAAAAAAAAAACATGGGTTATAGCCCATTGTTTTTTGAAATTTTGAAAAAAAAAATTAACCTCGTTTTTCATCATTTTTGAACATGGGATATAGCCCCTACCGTACGGCATACTATAGCACGCCGTTTTTCATCATTTTTGAGGATTTGAAAAAAAATCAAAATAAAAAAAAACATGGGTTATAGCCCATCGTTTTTTGAAATTTTGATTATTTTTTTTAACCTCGTTTTTCATCATTTTTGAACATGGGCTATAGCCCCTACCGTACGGCATACTATAGCACGCCGTTTTTCATCATTTTTGAGGATTTGAAAAAAATTCAAATTTTAAAAAAACATGGGTTATATAGCCCATCGTTTTTTTGAAATTTTGAAAAAAAAAATAACCTCGTTTTTCATCATTTTTGAACAAGGGCTATAGCCCCTACCGTACGGCATACTATAGCACGCCGTTTTTCATCATTTTTGAGGATTTGAAAAAAATTCAAATTTAAAAAAAACATGGGTTATATAGCCCATCGTTTTTTTGAAATTTTGAAAAAAAAAATAACCTGGTTTTTCATCATTTTTGAACATGGGCTATAGCCCCTACCGTACGGCATACTATAGCACGCCGTTTTTCATCATTTTTGAGGATTTGAAAAAAAATCAAAATTTCAAAAAAACATGGGTTATAGCCCATCGTTTTTTGAAATTAAAAAAAAAAATTTACCTCGTTTTTCATCATTTTTGAACATGGGCTATAGCCCCTAACGTACGGCATACTATAGCACGCCGTTTTTCATCATTTTTGAGGATTTGAAAAAAAATCAAAATTTCAAAAAACATGGGTTATAGCCCATCGTTTTTGAAATTTTGAAAAAAACAATTAACCTCGTTTTTCATCATTTTTGAACATGGGCTATAGCCCCTACCGTACGGCATACTATAGCACACCATTTTTCATCATTTTTGAGGATTGGAAAAAAAATTGAATTTTCAAAAAACATGGGTTATAGCCCATCGTTTTTTTGAAATTTTGAAAAAAAAAATAACCTCGTTTTTCATCATTTTTGAACATGGGCTATAGCCCCTACCGTACGGCATACTATAGCACGCCGTTTTTCATCATTTTTGATGATTTGAAAAAAAATTGAATTTTTTTTTTAACCTCGTTTTTCATCATTTTTGAACATCGGCTATAACCCCTACCGTACGGCATACTATAGCACGCCGTTTTTCATCATTTTTGAGTATTTGAAAAAAAATCAAATTTTCAAAAAACATGGGTTATAGCCCATCGTTTTTTGAAATTTTGAAAAAAAAGAATTAACCTCGTTTTTCATCATTTTTGAACATGGGCTATAGCCCCTACGGTACGGCATACTATAGCACGACGTTTTTCATCATTTTTGAGGATTTGAAAAAAAATCAAAATTTCAAAAAACATGGGTTATAGCCCATCGTTTCTTTGAAATTTTGAAAAAAAAAATTAACCTCGTTTTTCATCATTTTTGAACATGGGCTATAGCCCCTACCGTACGGCATACTATAGCACGACGTTTTTCATCATTTTTGAGGATTTGAAAAAAAATTGAATTTTCAAAAAACATGGGTTATAGCCCATCGTTTTTTTGAAATTTTGAAAAAAACAATAACCTCGTTTTTCATCATTTTTGAACAAGGGCTATAGCCCCTACCGTACGGCATACTATAGCACGCCGTTTTTCATCATTTATGAGGATTTGAAAAAAATTCAAAATAAAAAAAAACATGGGTTATAGCCCATCGTTTTTTGAAATTTTGAAAAAAAAAATTAACCTCGTTTTTCATCATTTTTGAACATGGGCTATAGCCCCTACCGTACGGCATACTATAGCACGCCGTTTTTCATCATTTTTGAGGATTTGAAAAAAAATCAAAATTTCAAAAAACATGGGTTATAGCCCATCGTTTTTTGAAATTAAAAAAAAAAAAATTACCTCGTTTTTCATCATTTTTTAACATGGGCTATAGCCCCTACCGTACGGCATACTATAGCACGACGTTTTTCATCATTTTTGAGGATTTGAAAAAAAATTGAATTTTCAAAAAACATGGGTTATAGCCCATCGTTTTTTTGAAATTTTGAAAAAAACAATAACCTCGTTTTTCATCATTTTTGAACAAGGGCTATAGCCCCTACCGTACGGCATACTATAGCACGCCGTTTTTCATCATTTATGAGGATTTGAAAAAAATTCAAAATAAAAAAAAACATGGGTTATAGCCCATCGTTTTTTGAAATTTTGAAAAAAAAAATTAACCTCGTTTTTCATCATTTTTGAACATGGGCTATAGCCCCTACCGTACGGCATACTATAGCACGCCGTTTTTCATCATTTTTGAGGATTTGAAAAAAAATCAAAATTTCAAAAAACATGGGTTATAGCCCATCGTTTTTTGAAATTAAAAAAAAAAAATTACCTCGTTTTTCATCATTTTTTAACATGGGCTATAGCCCCTAACGTACGGCATACTATAGCACGCCGTTTTTCATCATTTTTGAGGATTTGAAAAAAAATCAAAATTTCAAAAAACATGGGTTATAGCCCATCGTTTTTTGAAATTAAAAAAAAAAAAATTACCTCGTTTTTCATCATTTTTGAACATGGGCTATAGCCCCTAACGTACGGCATACTATAGCACGCCGTTTTTCATCATTTTTGAGGATTTGAAAAAAAATCAAAATTTCAAAAAACATGGGTTATAGCCCATCGTTTTTGAAATTTTGAAAAAAACAATTAACCTCGTTTTTCATCATTTTTGAACATTGGCTATAGCCCCTACCGTACGGCATACTATAGCACGCCATTTTTCATCATTTTTGAGGATTTGAAAAAAAATTGAATTTTCAAAAAACATGGGTTATAGCCCATCGTTTTTTTGAAATTTTGGAAAAAAAAATAACCTCGTTTTTCATCATTTTTGAACATGGGCTATAGCCCCTACCGTACGGCATACTATAGCACGCCGTTTTTCATCATTTTTGAGGATTTGAAAAAAAAATTAATTTTTTTTTTAACCTCGTTTTTCATCATTTTTGAACATCGGCTATAACCCCTACCGTACGGCATACTATAGCACGCCGTTTTTCATCATTTTTGAGTATTTGAAAAAAAATCAAAATTTCAAAAAACATGGGTTATAGCCCATCGTTTTTTGAAATTTTGGAAAAAAAAATTAACCTCGTTTTTCATCATTTTTGAACATGGGCTATAGCCCCTACCGTACGGCATACTATAGCACGACGTTTTTCATCATTTTTGAGGATTTGAAAAAAAATTGAATTTTCAAAAAACATGGGTTATAGCCCATCGTTTTTTTGAAATTTTGAAAAAAACAATAACCTCGTTTTTCATCATTTTTGAACAAGGGCTATAGCCCCTACCGTACGGCATACTATAGCACGCCGTTTTTCATCATTTATGAGGATTTGAAAAAAAATCAAAATAAAAAAAAACATGGGTTATAGCCCATCGTTTTTTGAAATTTTGAAAAAAAAAATTAACCTCGTTTTTCATCATTTTTGAACATGGGCTATAGCCCCTACCGTACGGCATACTATAGCACGCCGTTTTTCATCATTTTTGAGGATTTGAAAAAAAATCAAAATTTCAAAAAACATGGGTTATAGCCCATCGTTTTTTGAAATTAAAAAAAAAAAAATTACCTCGTTTTTCATCATTTTTGAACATGGGCTATAGCCCCTAACGTACGGCATACTATAGCACGCCGTTTTTCATCATTTTTGAGGATTTGAAAAAAAATCAAAATTTCAAAAAACATGGGTTATAGCCCATCGTTTTTTTAAATTAAAAAAAAAAAATTACCTCGTTTTTCATCATTTTTGAACATGGGCTATAGCCCCTAACGTACGGCATACTATAGCACGCCGTTTTTCATCATTTTTGAGGATTTGAAAAAAAATCAAAATTTCAAAAAACATGGGTTATAGCCCATCGTTTTTGAAATTTTGAAAAAAACAATTAACCTCGTTTTTCATCATTTCTGAACATGGGCTATAGCCCCTACCGTACGGCATACTATAGCACGCCATTTTTCATCATTTTTGAGGATTTGAAAAAAAATTGAATTTTCAAAAAACATGGGTTATAGCCCATCGTTTTTTTGAAATTTTGGAAAAAAAAATAACCTCGTTTTTCATCATTTTTGAACATGGGCTATAGCCCCTACCGTACGGCATACTATAGCACGCCGTTTTTCATCATTTTTGAGGATTTGAAAAAAAATTGAATTTTTTTTTTAACCTCGTTTTTCATCATTTTTGAACATCGGCTATAACCCCTACCGTACGGCATACTATAGCACGCCGTTTTTCATCATTTTTGAGTATTTGAAAAAAAATCAAATTTTCAAAAAACATGGGTTATAGCCCATCGTTTTTTGAAATTTTGGAAAAAAAAATTAACCTCGTTTTTCATCATTTTTGAACATGGGCTATAGCCCCTACCGTACGGCATACTATAGCACGACGTTTTTCATCATTTTTGAGGATTTGAAAAAAAATTGCATTTTCAAAAAACATGGGTTATAGCCCATCGTTTTTTTGAAATTTTGAAAAAAACAATAACCTCGTTTTTCATCATTTTTGAACAAGGGCTATAGCCCCTACCGTACGGCATACTATAGCACGCCGTTTTTCATCATTTATGAGGATTTGAAAAAAATTCAAAATAAAAAAAAACATGGGTTATAGCCCATCGTTTTTTGAAATTTTGAAAAAAAAAATTAACCTCGTTTTTCATCATTTTTGAACATGGGCTATAGCCCCTACCGTACGGCATACTATAGCACGCCGTTTTTCATCATTTTTGAGGATTTGAAAAAAAATCAAAATTTCAAAAAACATGGGTTATAGCCCATCGTTTTTTGAAATTAAAAAAAAAAAAATTACCTCGTTTTTCATCATTTTTGAACATGGGCTATAGCCCCTAACGTACGGCATACTATAGCACGCCGTTTTTCATCATTTTTGAGGATTTGAAAAAAAATCAAAATTTCAAAAAACATGGGTTATAGCCCATCGTTTTTTGAAATTAAAAAAAAAAAAATTACCTCGTTTTTCATCATTTTTGAACATGGGCTATAGCCCCTAACGTACGGCATACTATAGCACGCCGTTTTTCATCATTTTTGAGGATTTGAAAAAAAATCAAAATTTCAAAAAACATGGGTTATAGCCCATCGTTTTTGAAATTTTGAAAAAAACAATTAACCTCGTTTTTCATCATTTTTGAACATGGGCTATAGCCCCTACCGTACGGCATACTATAGCACGCCATTTTTCATCATTTTTGAGGATTTGAAAAAAAATTGAATTTTCAAAAAACATGGGTTATAGCCCATCGTTTTTTTGAAATTTTGGAAAAAAAAATAACCTCGTTTTTCATCATTTTTGAACATGGGCTATAGCCCCTACCGTACGGCATACTATAGCACGCCGTTTTTCATCATTTATGAGGATTTGAAAAAAATTAAAAAAAAAAAAAACATGGGTTATAGCCCATTGTTTTTTGAAATTTAGAAAAAAAAATTAACCTCGTTTTTCATCATTTTTGAACATGGGCTATAGCCCCTACCGTACGGCATACTATAGCACGCCGTTTTTCATCATTTTTGAGGATTTGAAAAAAAATCAAAATAAAAAAAAACATGGGTTATAGCCCATCGTTTTTTGAAATTTTGATTATTTTTTTTAACCTCGTTTTTCATCATTTTTGAACATGGGCTATAGCCCCTACCGTACGGCATACTATAGCACGCCGTTTTTCATCATTTTTGAGGATTTGAAAAAAATTCAAATTTAAAAAAAACATGGGTTATATAGCCCATCGTTTTTTTGAAATTTTGAAAAAAAAAATAACCTCGTTTTTCATCATTTTTGAACAAGGGCTATAGCCCCTACCGTACGGCATACTATAGCACGCCCTTTTTCATCATTTTTGAGGATTTGAATTTTTTTTCAAAATTTCAAAAAACATGGGTTATAGCCCATCGTTTTTTGAAATTTTGAAAAAAAAATTAACCTGGTTTTTCATCATTTTTGAACATGGGCTATAGCCCCTACCGTACGGCATACTATAGCACGCCGTTTTTCATCATTTTTGAGGATTTGAAAAAAAATCAAAATTTAAAAAAACATGGGTTATAGCCCATCGTTTTTTGAAAAAAAAAAAAAAAATTACCTCGTTTTTCATCATTTTTGAACATGGGCTATAGCCCCTAACGTACGGCATACTATAGCACGCCGTTTTTCATCATTTTTGAGGATTTGAAAAAAAATCAAAATTTCAAAAAACATGGGTTATAGCCCATCGTTTTTGAAATTTTGAAAAAAACAATTAACCTCGTTTTTCATCATTTTGGAACATGGGCTATAGCCCCTACCGTACGGCATACTATAGCACACCATTTTTCATCATTTTTGAGGATTGGAAAAAAAATTGAATTTTCAAAAAACATGGGTTATATCCCATCGTTTTTTTGAAATTTTGAAAAAAAAAATAACCTCGTTTTTCATCATTTTTGAACATGGGCTATAGCCCCTACCGTACGGCATACTATAGCACGCCGTTTTTCATCATTTTTGAGGATTTGAAAAAAAATTGAATTTTTTTTTTAACCTCGTTTTTCATCATTTTTGAACATGGGCTATAGCCCCTGCCGTACGGCATACTATAGCACGCCGTTTTTCATCATTTTTGAGGATTTGAAAAAAAATCAAAATTTCAAAAAACATGGGTTATAGCCCATCGTTTTTTGAAATTAAAAAAAAAAAATTACCTCGTTTTTCATCATTTTTGAACATGGGCTATAGCCCCTAACGTACGGCATACTATAGCACGCCGTTTTTCATCATTTTTGAGGATTTGAAAAAAAATCAAAATTTCAAAAAACATGGGTTATAGCCCATCGTTTTTTGAAATTTTGAAAAAAAAAATTACCTCGTTTTTCATCATTTTTGAACATGGGCTATAGCCCCTAACGTACGGCATACTATAGCACGCCGTTTTTCATCATTTTTGAGGATTTGAAAAAAAATCAAAATTTCAAAAAACATGGGTTATAGCCCATCGTTTCTTTGAAATTTTGAAAAAAAAAATTAACCTCGTTTTTCATCATTTTTTAACATGGGCTATAGCCCCTACCGTACGGCATACTATAGCACGCCGTTTTTCATCATTTTTGAGGATTTGAAAAAAAATCAAAATAAAAAAAAACATGGGTTATAGCCCATCGTTTTTTGAAATTTTGATTATTTTTTTTAACCTCGTTTTTCATCATTTTTGAACATGGGCTATAGCCCCTACCGTACGGCATACTATAGCACGCCGTTTTTCATCATTTTTGAGGATTTGAAAAAAATTCAAATTAAAAAAAAACATGGGTTATATAGCCCATCGTTTTTTTGAAATTTTGAAAAAAAAAATAACCTCGTTTTTCATCATTTTTGAACAAGGGCTATAGCCCCTACCGTACGGCATACTATAGCACGCCGTTTTTCATCATTTTTGAGGATTTGAAAAAAAAAAAAAAAACAAAAAAACATGGGTTATAGCCCATTGTTTTTTGAAATTTTGAAAAAAAAAATGTACCTCGTTTTTCATCATTTTTTAACATGGGCTATAGCCCCTACCGTACGGCATACTATAGCACGCCGTTTTTCATCATTTTTGAGGATTTGAAAAAAAATCAAAATAAAAAAAAACATGGGTTATAGCCCATCGTTTTTTGAAATTTTGATTATTTTTTTTAACCTCGTTTTTCATCATTTTTGAACATGGGCTATAGCCCCTACCGTACGGCATACTATAGCACGCCGTTTTTCATCATTTTTGAGGATTTGAAAAAAATTCAAATTAAAAAAAAACATGGGTTATATAGCCCATCGTTTTTTTGAAATTTTGAAAAAAAAAATAACCTCGTTTTTCATCATTTTTGAACAAGGGCTATAGCCCCTACCGTACGGCATACTATAGCACGCCGTTTTTCATCATTTTTGAGGATTTGAATTTTTTTTCAAAATTTCAAAAAACATGGGTTATAGCCCATCGTTTTTTGAAATTTTGAAAAAAGAAATTAACCTGGTTTTTCATCATTTTGAACATGGGCTATAGCCCCTGCCGTACGGCATACTATAGCACGCCGTTTTTCATCATTTTTGAGGATTTGAAAAAAAATCAAAATTTCAAAAAACATGGGTTATAGCCCATCGTTTTTTTTAATTAAAAAAAAAAAAAATACCTCGTTTTTCATCATTTTTGAACATGGGCTATAGCCCCTAACGTACGGCATACTATAGCACGCCGTTTTTCATCATTTTTGAG
Source organism: Protomyctophum parallelum (assembly GCF_964188405.1). Lineage (NCBI taxonomy): Eukaryota > Metazoa > Chordata > Actinopteri > Myctophiformes > Myctophidae > Protomyctophum > Protomyctophum parallelum. Next base: position 8,833,534 of record NC_139702.1, read on the forward strand.
GATTTGAAAAAAAATCAAAATTTCAAAAAACATGGGTTATAGCCCATCGTTTTTTGAAAAAAAAAAAAAAAATTACCTCGTTTTTCATCATTTTCGAACATGGGATATAGCCCCTAACGTACGGCATACTATAGCACGCCGTTTTTCATCATTTTTGAGGATTTGAAAAAAAATCAAAATTTCAAAAAACATGGGTTATAGCCCATCGTTTTTGAAATTTTGAAAAAAACAATTAACCTAGTTTTTCATCATTTTTGAACATGGGCTATAGCCCCTACCGTACGGCATACTATAGCACGCCATTTTTCATCATTTTTGAGGATTTGAAAAAAAATTGAATTTTCAAAAAACATGGGTTATAGCCCATCGTTTTTTTGAAATTTTGAAAAAAAAAATAACCTCGTTTTTCATCATTTTTGAACATGGGCTATAGCCCCTACCGTACGGCATACTATAGCACGCCGTTTTTCATCATTTTTGAGGATTTGAAAAAAAATTGAATTTTCTTTTTAACCTCGTTTTTCATCATTTTTGAACATCGGCTATAACCCCTACCGTACGGCATACTATAGCACGCCGTTTTTCATCATTTTTGAGTATTTGAAAAAAAATCAAATTTTCAAAAAACATGGGTTATAGCCCATCGTTTTTTGAAAATTTGAAAAAAAAAATTAACCTCGTTTTTCATCATTTTTGAACATGGGCTATAGCCCCTACCGTACGGCATACTATAGCACGCAATTTTTCATCATTTTTGAGAATTTGAAAAAAAATCAAAATTTCAAAAAACATGGGTTATAGCCCATCGTTTCTTTGAAATTAAAAAAAAAAAATTTAACCTCGTTTTTCATCATTTTTGAACATGGGCTATAGCCCCTACCGTACGGCATACTATAGCACGCCGTTTTTCATCATTTATGAGGATTTGAAAAAAATTCAAAATAAAAAAAAAACATGGGTTATAGCCCATTGTTTTTTGAAATTTTGAAAAAAAAAATTAACCTAGTTTTTCATCATTTTTGAACATGGGCTATAGCCCCTACCGTACGGCATACTATAGCACGCCGTTTTTCATCATTTTTGAGGATTTGAAAAAAAATCAAAATAAAAATAAACATGGGTTATAGCCCATCGTTTTTTGAAAATTTGATTATTTTTTTTAACCTCGTTTTTCATCATTTTTGAACATGGGCTATAGCCCCTACCGTACGGCATACTATAGCACGCCGTTTTTCATCATTTTTGAGGATTTGAAAAAAATTCAAATTTAAAAAAAACATGGGTTATATAGCCCATCGTTTTTTTTTAATTTTGAAAAAAAAAATAACCTCGTTTTTCATCATTTTTGAACAAGGGCTATAGCCCCTACCGTACGGCATACTATATAGCACGCCGTTTTTCATCATTTTTGAGGATTTGAATTTTTTTTCAAAATTTCAAAAAACATGGGTTATAGCCCATCGTTTTTTGAAATTTTGAAAAAAAAATTTAACCTGGTTTTTCATCATTTTGAACATGGGCTATAGCCCCTGCCGTACGGCATACTATAGCACGCCGTTTTTCATCATTTTTGAGGATTTGAAAAAAAATCAAAATTTCAAAAAACATGGGTTATAGCCCATCGTTTTTTTAAATTAAAAAAAAAAATTACCTAGTTTTTCATCATTTTTGAACATGGGCTATAGCCCCTAACGTACGGCATACTATAGCACGACGTTTTTCATCATTTTTGAGGATTTGAAAAAAAAATCAAAATTTCAAAAAACATGGGTTATAGCCCATCGTTTTTTGAAATTTTGAAAAAAAAAATTACCTCGTTTTTCATCATTTTTGAACATGGGATATAGCCCCTAACGTACGGCATACTATAGCACGACGTTTTTCATCATTTTTGAGGATTTGAAAAAAAATCAAATTTTCAAAAAACATGGGTTATAGCCCATCGTTTTTTGAAAATTTGAAAAAAACAATTAACCTCGTTTTTCATCATTTTTGAACATGGGCTATAGCCCCTAACGTACGGCATACTATAGCACGCCGTTTTTCATCATTTTTGAGGATTTGAAAAAAAATCAAAATTTCAAAAAACATGGGTTATAGCCCATCGTTTTTGAAATTTTGAAAAAAACAATTAACCTCGTTTTTCATCATTTTGGAACATGGGCTATAGCCCCTACCGTACGGCATACTATAGCACACCATTTTTCATCATTTTTGAGGATTGGAAAAAAAATTGAATTTTCAAAAAACATGGGTTATATCCCATCGTTTTTTTGAAATTTTGAAAAAAAAAATAACCTCGTTTTTCATCATTTTTGAACATGGGCTATAGCCCCTACCGTACGGCATACTATAGCACGCCGTTTTTCATCATTTTTGAGGATTTGAAAAAAAATTGAATTTTTTTTTTAACCTCGTTTTTCATCATTTTTGAACATGGGCTATAGCCCCTGCCGTACGGCATACTATAGCACGCCGTTTTTCATCATTTTTGAGGATTTGAAAAAAAATCAAAATTTCAAAAAACATGGGTTATAGCCCATCGTTTTTTGAAATTAAAAAAAAAAATTACCTCGTTTTTCATCATTTTTGAACATGGGCTATAGCCCCTAACGTACGGCATACTATAGCACGCCGTTTTTCATCATTTTTGAGGATTTGAAAAAAAATCAAAATTTCAAAAAACATGGGTTATAGCCCATCGTTTTTTGAAATTTTGAAAAAAAAAATTACCTCGTTTTTCATCATTTTTGAACATGGGCTATAGCCCCTAACGTACGGCATACTATAGCACGCCGTTTTTCATCATTTTTGAGGATTTGAAAAAAAATCAAAATTTCAAAAAACATGGGTTATAGCCCATCGTTTCTTTGAAATTTTGAAAAAAAAAATTAACCTCGTTTTTCATCATTTTTTAACATGGGCTATAGCCCCTACCGTACGGCATACTATAGCACGCCGTTTTTCATCATTTTTGAGGATTTGAAAAAAAATCAAAATAAAAAAAAACATGGGTTATAGCCCATCGTTTTTTGAAATTTTGATTATTTTTTTTAACCTCGTTTTTCATCATTTTTGAACATGGGCTATAGCCCCTACCGTACGGCATACTATAGCACGCCGTTTTTCATCATTTTTGAGGATTTGAAAAAAATTCAAATTAAAAAAAAACATGGGTTATATAGCCCATCGTTTTTTTGAAATTTTGAAAAAAAAAATAACCTCGTTTTTCATCATTTTTGAACAAGGGCTATAGCCCCTACCGTACGGCATACTATAGCACGCCGTTTTTCATCATTTTTGAGGATTTGAAAAAAAAAAAAAAAAAAAAAAAACATGGGTTATAGCCCATTGTTTTTTGAAATTTTGAAAAAAAAAATGTACCTCGTTTTTCATCATTTTTTAACATGGGCTATAGCCCCTACCGTACGGCATACTATAGCACGCCGTTTTTCATCATTTTTGAGGATTTGAAAAAAAATCAAAATAAAAAAAAACATGGGTTATAGCCCATCGTTTTTTGAAATTTTGATTATTTTTTTTAACCTCGTTTTTCATCATTTTTGAACATGGGCTATAGCCCCTACCGTACGGCATACTATAGCACGCCGTTTTTCATCATTTTTGAGGATTTGAAAAAAATTCAAATTAAAAAAAAACATGGGTTATATAGCCCATCGTTTTTTTGAAATTTTGAAAAAAAAAATAACCTCGTTTTTCATCATTTTTGAACAAGGGCTATAGCCCCTACCGTACGGCATACTATAGCACGCCGTTTTTCATCATTTTTGAGGATTTGAATTTTTTTTCAAAATTTCAAAAAACATGGGTTATAGCCCATCGTTTTTTGAAATTTTGAAAAAAGAAATTAACCTGGTTTTTCATCATTTTGAACATGGGCTATAGCCCCTGCCGTACGGCATACTATAGCACGCCGTTTTTCATCATTTTTGAGGATTTGAAAAAAAATCAAAATTTCAAAAAACATGGGTTATAGCCCATCGTTTTTTTTAATTAAAAAAAAAAAAATTACCTCGTTTTTCATCATTTTTGAACATGGGCTATAGCCCCTAACGTACGGCATACTATAGCACGCCGTTTTTCATCATTTTTGAGGATTTGAAAAAAAATCAAAATTTCAAAAAACATGGGTTATAGCCCATCGTTTTTTGAAAAAAAAAAAAAAAAATTACCTCGTTTTTCATCATTTTCGAACATGGGATATAGCCCCTAACGTACGGCATACTATAGCACGCCGTTTTTCATCATTTTTGAGGATTTGAAAAAAAATCAAAATTTCAAAAAACATGGGTTATAGCCCATCGTTTTTGAAATTTTGAAAAAAACAATTAACCTAGTTTTTCATCATTTTTGAACATGGGCTATAGCCCCTACCGTACGGCATACTATAGCACGCCATTTTTCATCATTTTTGAGGATTTGAAAAAAAATTGAATTTTCAAAAAACATGGGTTATAGCCCATCGTTTTTTTGAAATTTAGAAAAAAAAAATAACCTCGTTTTTCATCATTTTTGAACATGGGCTATAGCCCCTACCGTACGGCATACTATAGCACGCCGTTTTTCATCATTTTTGAGGATTTGAAAAAAAATTGAATTTTCTTTTTAACCTCGTTTTTCATCATTTTTGAACATCGGCTATAACCCCTACCGTACGGCATACTATAGCACGCCGTTTTTCATCATTTTTGAGTATTTGAAAAAAAATCAAATTTTCAAAAAACATGGGTTATAGCCCATCGTTTTTTGAAAATTTGAAAAAAAAAATTAACCTCGTTTTTCATCATTTTTGAACATGGGCTATAGCCCCTACCGTACGGCATACTATAGCACGCAATTTTTCATCATTTTTGAGAATTTGAAAAAAAATCAAAATTTCAAAAAACATGGGTTATAGCCCATCGTTTCTTTGAAATTAAAAAAAAAAAATTTAACCTCGTTTTTCATCATTTTTGAACATGGGCTATAGCCCCTACCGTACGGCATACTATAGCACGCCGTTTTTCATCATTTATGAGGATTTGAAAAAAATTCAAAATAAAAAAAAAACATGGGTTATAGCCCATTGTTTTTTGAAATTTTGAAAAAAAAAATTAACCTAGTTTTTCATCATTTTTGAACATGGGCTATAGCCCCTACCGTACGGCATACTATAGCACGCCGTTTTTCATCATTTTTGAGGATTTGAAAAAAAATCAAAATAAAAATAAACATGGGTTATAGCCCATCGTTTTTTGAAAATTTGATTATTTTTTTTAACCTCGTTTTTCATCATTTTTGAACATGGGCTATAGCCCCTACCGTACGGCATACTATAGCACGCCGTTTTTCATCATTTTTGAGGATTTGAAAAAAATTCAAATTAAAAAAAAACATGGGTTATATAGCCCATCGTTTTTTTGAAATTTTGAAAAAAAAAATAACCTCGTTTTTCATCATTTTTGAACAAGGGCTATAGCCCCTACCGTACGGCATACTATAGCACGCCGTTTTTCATCATTTTTGAGGATTTGAATTTTTTTTCAAAATTTCAAAAAACATGGGTTATAGCCCATCGTTTTTTGAAATTTTGAAAAAAGAAATTAACCTGGTTTTTCATCATTTTGAACATGGGCTATAGCCCCTGCCGTACGGCATACTATAGCACGCCGTTTTTCATCATTTTTGAGGATTTGAAAAAAAATCAAAATTTCAAAAAACATGGGTTATAGCCCATCGTTTTTTTTAATTAAAAAAAAAAAAATTACCTCGTTTTTCATCATTTTTGAACATGGGCTATAGCCCCTAACGTACGGCATACTATAGCACGCCGTTTTTCATCATTTTTGAGGATTTGAAAAAAAATCAAAATTTCAAAAAACATGGGTTATAGCCCATCGTTTTTTGAAAAAAAAAAAAAAAAATTACCTCGTTTTTCATCATTTTCGAACATGGGATATAGCCCCTAACGTACGGCATACTATAGCACGCCGTTTTTCATCATTTTTGAGGATTTGAAAAAAAATCAAAATTTCAAAAAACATGGGTTATAGCCCATCGTTTTTGAAATTTTGAAAAAAACAATTAACCTAGTTTTTCATCATTTTTGAACATGGGCTATAGCCCCTACCGTACGGCATACTATAGCACGCCATTTTTCATCATTTTTGAGGATTTGAAAAAAAATTGAATTTTCAAAAAACATGGGTTATAGCCCATCGTTTTTTTGAAATTTTGAAAAAAAAAATAACCTCGTTTTTCATCATTTTTGAACATGGGCTATAGCCCCTACCGTACGGCATACTATAGCACGCCGTTTTTCATCATTTTTGAGGATTTGAAAAAAAATTGAATTTTCTTTTTAACCTCGTTTTTCATCATTTTTGAACATCGGCTATAACCCCTACCGTACGGCATACTATAGCACGCCGTTTTTCATCATTTTTGAGTATTTGAAAAAAAATCAAATTTTCAAAAAACATGGGTTATAGCCCATCGTTTTTTGAAAATTTGAAAAAAAAAATTAACCTCGTTTTTCATCATTTTTGAACATGGGCTATAGCCCCTACCGTACGGCATACTATAGCACGCAATTTTTCATAATTTTTGAGAATTTGAAAAAAAATCAAAATTTCAAAAAACATGGGTTATAGCCCATCGTTTCTTTGAAATTAAAAAAAAAAAATTTAACCTCGTTTTTCATCATTTTTGAACATGGGCTATAGCCCCTACCGTACGGCATACTATAGCACGCCGTTTTTCATCATTTATGAGGATTTGAAAAAAATTCAAAATAAAAAAAAAACATGGGTTATAGCCCATTGTTTTTTGAAATTTTGAAAAAAAAATTAACCTAGTTTTTCATCATTTTTGAACATGGGCTATAGCCCCTACCGTACGGCATACTATAGCACGCCGTTTTTCATCATTTTTGAGGATTTGAAAAAAAATCAAAATAAAAATAAACATGGGTTATAGCCCATCGTTTTTTGAAAATTTGATTATTTTTTTTAACCTCGTTTTTCATCATTTTTGAACATGGGCTATAGCCCCTACCGTACGGCATACTATAGCACGCCGTTTTTCATCATTTTTGAGGATTTGAAAAAAATTCAAATTTAAAAAAAACATGGGTTATATAGCCCATCGTTTTTTTTTAATTTTGAAAAAAAAAATAACCTCGTTTTTCATCATTTTTGAACAAGGGCTATAGCCCCTACCGTACGGCATACTATATAGCACGCCGTTTTTCATCATTTTTGAGGATTTGAATTTTTTTTCAAAATTTCAAAAAACATGGGTTATAGCCCATCGTTTTTTGAAATTTTGAAAAAAAAATTTAACCTGGTTTTTCATCATTTTGAACATGGGCTATAGCCCCTGCCGTACGGCATACTATAGCACGCCGTTTTTCATCATTTTTGAGGATTTGAAAAAAAATCAAAATTTCAAAAAACATGGGTTATAGCCCATCGTTTTTTTAAATTAAAAAAAAAAATTACCTAGTTTTTCATCATTTTTGAACATGGGCTATAGCCCCTAACGTACGGCATACTATAGCACGACGTTTTTCATCATTTTTGAGGATTTGAAAAAAAAATCAAAATTTCAAAAAACATGGGTTATAGCCCATCGTTTCTTGAAATTTTGAAAAAAAAAATTACCTCGTTTTTCATCATTTTTGAACATGGGATATAGCCCCTAACGTACGGCATACTATAGCACGACGTTTTTCATCATTTTTGAGGATTTGAAAAAAAATCAAATTTTCAAAAAACATGGGTTATAGCCCATCGTTTTTTGAAAATTTGAAAAAAACAATTAACCTCGTTTTTCATCATTTTTGAACATGGGCTATAGCCCCTACGGTACGGCATACTATAGCACGACGTTTTTCATCATTTTTGAGGATTTGAAAAAAAATTGAATTTTCAAAAAACATGGGTTATAGCCCATCGTTTTTTTGAAATTTTGAAAACAAAAATTAACCTCGTTTTTCATCATTTTTGAACATGGGCTATAGCCCCTACCGTACGGCATACTATAGCACGACGTTTTTCATCATTTTTGAGGATTTGAAAAAAAATTGAATTTTCAAAAAACATGGGTTATAGCCCATCGTTTTTTTGAAATTTTGAAAAAAATAATAACCTCGTTTTTCATCATTTTTGAACATGGGCTATAGCCCCTACCGTACGGCATACTATAGCACGCCGTTTTTCATCATTTATGAGGATTTGAAAAAAAATCAAAAAAAAAAAAAACATGGGTTATAGCCCATTGTTTTTTGAAATTTTGAAAAAAAAAATTAACCTAGTTTTTCATCATTTTTGAACATGGGCTATAGCCCCTACCGTACGGCATACTATAGCACGCCGTTTTTCATCATTTTTGAGGATTTGAAAAAAAATCAAATTTTCAAAAAACATGGGTTATAGCCCATCGTTTTTTGAAAATTTGAAAAAAAAAATTAACCTCGTTTTTCATCATTTTTGAACATGGGCTATAGCCCCTACGGTACGGCATACTATAGCACGACGTTTTTCATCATTTTTGAGGATTTGAAAAAAAATCAAAATTTCAAAAAACATGGGTTATAGCCCATCGTTTCTTTGAAATTTTGAAAAAAAAAAATAACCTCGTTTTTCATCATTTTTGAACATGGGCTATAGCCCCTACCGTACGGCATACTATAGCACGACGTTTTTCATCATTTTTGAGGATTTGAAAAAAAATTGAATTTTCAAAAAACATGGGTTATAGCACATCGTTTTTTTGAAATTTTGAAAAAAACAATAACCTCGTTTTTCATCATTTTTGAACATGGGCTATAGCCCCTACCGTACGGCATACTATAGCACGCCGTTTTTCATCATTTATGAAGATTTGAAAAAAAATCAAAATTAAAAAAAAACATGGGTTATAGCCCATTGTTTTTTGAAATTTTGAAAAAAAAAAATTACCTAGTTTTTCATCATTTTTGAACATGGGCTATAGCCCCTACCGTACGGCATACTATAGCACGCCGTTTTTCATCATTTTTGAGGATTTGAAAAAAATTCAAAATAAAAAAAAACATGGGTTATAGCCCATCGTTTTTTGAAATTTTGATTATTTTTTTTAACCTCGTTTTTCATCATTTTTGAACATGGGCTATAGCCCCTACCGTACGGCATACTATAGCACGCCGTTTTTCATCATTTTTGAGGATTTGAAAAAAATTCAAATTTAAAAAAAACATGGGTTATATAGCCCATCGTTTTTTTTGAAATTTTGAAAAAAAAAATAACCTCGTTTTTCATCATTTTTGAACAAGGGCTATAGCCCCTACCGTACGGCATACTATAGCACGCCGTTTTTCATCATTTTTGAGGATTTGAATTTTTTTTCAAAATTTAAAAAAACATGGGTTATAGCCCATCGTTTTTTGAAATTTTGAAAAAAAAAATTAACCTGGTTTTTCATCATTTTTTAACATGGGCTATAGCCCCTACCGTACGGCATACTATAGCACGCCGTTTTTCATCATTTTTGAGGATTTGAAAAAAAAATCAAAATTTCAAAAAACATGGGTTATAGCCCATCGTTTTTTGAAAAAAAAAAAAAAGAATTTACCTCGTTTTTCATCATTTTTGAACATGGGCTATAGCACCTAACGTACGGCATACTATAGCACGCCGTTTTTCATCATTTTTGAGGATTTGAAAAAAAATCAAAATTTCAAAAAACATGGGTTATAGCCCATAGTTTTTTGAAATTTTGAAGAAAAAAAAATAACCTCGTTTTTCATCATTTTTTAACATGGGCTATAGCCCCTATCGTACGGCATACTATAGCACGCCGTTTTTCATCATTTTTGAGGATTTGAAAAAATTTCAAAATTTCAAAAAACATGGGTTATAGCCCATCGTTTTTTTTTTTTTTTTAATTTTTTTTTTAACCTCGTTTTTCATCATTTTTGAACATGGGCTATAGCCCCTACCGTACGGCATACTATAGCACGCCGTTTTTCATCATTTATGAGGATTTGAAAAAAATTCAAAATTTCAAAAAACATGGGTTATAGCCCATCGTTTTTTTGAAATTTTGAAAAAAAAAATAACCTCGTTTTTCATCATTTTTGAACAAGGGCTATAGCCCCTACCGTACGGCATACTATAGCACGCCGTTTTTCATCATTTTTGAGGATTTGAATTTTTTTTCAAAATTTCAAAAAACATGGGTTATAGCCCATCGTTTTTTGAAATTTTGAAAAAAGAAATTAACCTGGTTTTTCATCATTTTGAACATGGGCTATAGCCCCTGCCGTACGGCATACTATAGCACGCCGTTTTTCATCATTTTTGAGGATTTGAAAAAAAATCAAAATTTCAAAAAACATGGGTTATAGCCCATCGTTTTTTGAAAAAAAAAAAAAAAAAATTACCTCGTTTTTCATCATTTTCGAACATGGGATATAGCCCCTAACGTACGGCATACTATAGCACGCCGTTTTTCATCATTTTTGAGGATTTGAAAAAAAATTGAATTTTCAAAAAACATGGGTTATAGCCCATCGTTTTTTGAAAATTTGAAAAAAAAAATTAACCTCGTTTTTCATCATTTTTGAACATGGGCTATAGCCCCTACCGTACGGCATACTATAGCACGCCATTTTTCATCATTTTTGAGGATTTGAAAAAAAATTGAATTTTCTTTTTAACCTCGTTTTTCATCATTTTTGAACATCGGCTATAACCCCTACCGTACGGCATACTATAGCACGCCGTTTTTCATCATTTTTGAGTATTTGAAAAAAAATCAAATTTTCAAAAAACATGGGTTATAGCCCATCGTTTTTTGAAAATTTGAAAAAAAAAATTAACCTCGTTTTTCATCATTTTTGAACATGGGCTATAGCCCCTACCGTACGGCATACTATAGCACGCCATTTTTCATCATTTTTGAGAATTTGAAAAAAAATCAAAATTTCAAAAAACATGGGTTATAGCCCATCGTTTCTTTGAAATTAAAAAAAAAAAATTTAACCTCGTTTTTCATCATTTTTGAACATGGGCTATAGCCCCTACCGTACGGCATACTATAGCACGCCGTTTTTCATCATTTATGAGGATTTGAAAAAAATTCAAAATAAAAAAAAAACATGGGTTATAGCCCATTGTTTTTTGAAAATTTGAAAAAAAAAATTAACCTAGTTTTTCATCATTTTTGAACATGGGCTATAGCCCCTACCGTACGGCATACTATAGCACGCCGTTTTTCATCATTTTTGAGGATTTGAAAAAAAATCTAAATAAAAATAAACATGGGTTATAGCCCATCGTTTTTTGAAAATTTGATTATTTTTTTTAACCTCGTTTTTCATCATTTTTGAACATGGGCTATAGCCCCTACCGTACGGCATACTATAGCACGCCGTTTTTCATCATTTTTGAGGATTTGAAAAAAATTCAAATTTAAAAAAAACATGGGTTATATAGCCCATCGTTTTTTTTTAATTTTGAAAAAAAAAATAACCTCGTTTTTCATCATTTTTGAACAAGGGCTATAGCCCCTACCGTACGGCATACTATATAGCACGCCGTTTTTCATCATTTTTGAGGATTTGAATTTTTTTTCAAAATTTCAAAAAACATGGGTTATAGCCCATCGTTTTTTGAAATTTTGAAAAAAAAATTTAACCTGGTTTTTCATCATTTTGAACATGGGCTATAGCCCCTGCCGTACGGCATACTATAGCACGCCGTTTTTCATCATTTTTGAGGATTTGAAAAAAAATCAAAATTTCAAAAAACATGGGTTATAGCCCATCGTTTTTTTAAATTAAAAAAAAAAATTACCTCGTTTTTCATCATTTTTGAACATGGGCTATAGCCCCTAACGTACGGCATACTATAGCACGACGTTTTTCATCATTTTTGAGGATTTGAAAAAAAAATCAAAATTTCAAAAAACATGGGTTATAGCCCATCGTTTTTTGAAATTTTGAAAAAAAAAATTACCTCGTTTTTCATCATTTTTGAACATGGGATATAGCCCCTAACGTACGGCATACTATAGCACGACGTTTTTCATCATTTTTGAGGATTTGAAAAAAAATCAAATTTTCAAAAAACATGGGTTATAGCCCATCGTTTTTTGAAAATTTGAAAAAAACAATTAACCTCGTTTTTCATCATTTTTGAACATGGGCTATAGCCCCTACGGTACGGCATACTATAGCACGACGTTTTTCATCATTTTTGAGGATTTGAAAAAAAATTGAATTTTCAAAAAACATGGGTTATAGCCCATCGTTTTTTTGAAATTTTGAAAAAAAAAATTAACCTCGTTTTTCATCATTTTTGAACATGGGCTATAGCCCCTACCGTACGGCATACTATAGCACGACGTTTTTCATCATTTTTGAGGATTTGAAAAAAAATTGAATTTTCAAAAAACATGGGTTATAGCCCATCGTTTTTTTGAAATTTTGAAAAAAATAATAACCTCGTTTTTCATCATTTTTGAACATGGGCTATAGCCCCTACCGTACGGCATACTATAGCACGCCGTTTTTCATCATTTATGAGGATTTGAAAAAAAATCAAAAAAAAAAAAAACATGGGTTATAGCCCATTGTTTTTTGAAATTTTGAAAAAAAAAATTAACCTAGTTTTTCATCATTTTTGAACATGGGCTATAGCCCCTACCGTACGGCATACTATAGCACGCCGTTTTTCATCATTTTTGAGGATTTGAAAAAAAATCAAATTTTCAAAAAACATGGGTTATAGCCCATCGTTTTTTGAAAATTTGAAAAAACAAATTACCTCGTTTTTCATCATTTTTGAACATGGGATATAGCCCCTAACGTACGGCATACTATAGCACGACGTTTTTCATCATTTTTGAGGATTTGAAAAAAAATCAAATTTTCAAAAAACATGGGTTATAGCCCATCGTTTTTTGAAAATTTGAAAAAAACAATTAACCTCGTTTTTCATCATTTTTGAACATGGGCTATAGCCCCTACGGTACGGCATACTATAGCACGACGTTTTTCATCATTTTTGAGGATTTGAAAAAAAATTGAATTTTCAAAAAACATGGGTTATAGCCCATCGTTTTTTTGAAATTTTGAAAACAAAAATTAACCTCGTTTTTCATCATTTTTGAACATGGGCTATAGCCCCTACCGTACGGCATACTATAGCACGACGTTTTTCATCATTTTTGAGGATTTGAAAAAAAATTGAATTTTCAAAAAACATGGGTTATAGCCCATCGTTTTTTTGAAATTTTGAAAAAAATAATAACCTCGTTTTTCATCATTTTTGAACATGGGCTATAGCCCCTACCGTACGGCATACTATAGCACGCCGTTTTTCATCATTTATGAGGATTTGAAAAAAAATCAAAAAAAAAAAAAACATGGGTTATAGCCCATTGTTTTTTGAAATTTTGAAAAAAAAAATTAACCTAGTTTTTCATCATTTTTGAACATGGGCTATAGCCCCTACCGTACGGCATACTATAGCACGCCGTTTTTCATCATTTTTGAGGATTTGAAAAAAAATCAAATTTTCAAAAAACATGGGTTATAGCCCATCGTTTTTTGAAAATTTGAAAAAAAAAATTAACCTCGTTTTTCATCATTTTTGAACATGGGCTATAGCCCCTACGGTACGGCATACTATAGCACGACGTTTTTCATCATTTTTGAGGATTTGAAAAAAAATCAAAATTTCAAAAAACATGGGTTATAGCCCATCGTTTCTTTGAAATTTTGAAAAAAATAAATAACCTCGTTTTTCATCATTTTTGAACATGGGCTATAGCCCCTACCGTACGGCATACTATAGCACGACGTTTTTCATCATTTTTGAGGATTTGAAAAAAAATTGAATTTTCAAAAAACATGGGTTATAGCACATCGTTTTTTTGAAATTTTGAAAAAAACAATAACCTCGTTTTTCATCATTTTTGAACATGGGCTATAGCCCCTACCGTACGGCATACTATAGCACGCCGTTTTTCATCATTTATGAAGATTTGAAAAAAAATCAAAATTAAAAAAAAACATGGGTTATAGCCCATTGTTTTTTGAAATTTTGAAAAAAAAAAATTACCTAGTTTTTCATCATTTTTGAACATGGGCTATAGCCCCTACCGTACGGCATACTATAGCACGCCGTTTTTCATCATTTTTGAGGATTTGAAAAAAATTCAAAATAAAAAAAAACATGGGTTATAGCCCATCGTTTTTTGAAATTTTGATTATTTTTTTTAACCTCGTTTTTCATCATTTTTGAACATGGGCTATAGCCCCTACCGTACGGCATACTATAGCACGCCGTTTTTCATCATTTTTGAGGATTTGAAAAAAATTCAAAATTTCAAAAAACATGGGTTATAGCCCATCGTTTTTTTGAAATTTTGAAAAAAAAAATAACCTCGTTTTTCATCATTTTTGAACAAGGGCTATAGCCCCTACCGTACGGCATACTATAGCACGCCGTTTTTCATCATTTTTGAGGATTTGAATTTTTTTTCAAAATTTCAAAAAACATGGGTTATAGCCCATCGTTTTTTGAAATTTTGAAAAAAGAAATTAACCTGGTTTTTCATCATTTTGAACATGGGCTATAGCCCCTGCCGTACGGCATACTATAGCACGCCGTTTTTCATCATTTTTGAGGATTTGAAAAAAAATCAAAATTTCAAAAAACATGGGTTATAGCCCATCGTTTTTTGAAAAAAAAAAAAAAAAATTACCTCGTTTTTCATCATTTTCGAACATGGGATATAGCCCCTAACGTACGGCATACTATAGCACGCCGTTTTTCATCATTTTTGAGGATTTGAAAAAAAATTGAATTTTCAAAAAACATGGGTTATAGCCCATCGTTTTTTTGAAATTTTGAAAAAAAAAATAACCTCGTTTTTCATCATTTTTGAACATGGGCTATAGCCCCTACCGTACGGCATACTATAGCACGCCGTTTTTCATCATTTTTGAGGATTTGAAAAAAAATTGAATTTTCTTTTTAACCTCGTTTTTCATCATTTTTGAACATCGGCTATAACCCCTACCGTACGGCATACTATAGCACGCCGTTTTTCATCATTTTTGAGTATTTGAAAAAAAATCAAATTTTCAAAAAACATGGGTTATAGCCCATCGTTTTTTGAAAATTTGAAAAAAAAAATTAACCTCGTTTTTCATCATTTTTGAACATGGGCTATAGCCCCTACCGTACGGCATACTATAGCACGCCATTTTTCATCATTTTTGAGAATTTGAAAAAAAATCAAAATTTCAAAAAACATGGGTTATAGCCCATCGTTTCTTTGAAATTAAAAAAAAAAAATTTAACCTCGTTTTTCATCATTTTTGAACATGGGCTATAGCCCCTACCGTACGGCATACTATAGCACGCCGTTTTTCATCATTTATGAGGATTTGAAAAAAATTCAAAATAAAAAAAAAACATGGGTTATAGCCCATTGTTTTTTGAAATTTTGAAAAAAAAAATTAACCTAGTTTTTCATCATTTTTGAACATGGGCTATAGCCCCTACCGTACGGCATACTATAGCACGCCGTTTTTCATCATTTTTGAGGATTTGAAAAAAAATCAAAATAAAAATAAACATGGGTTATAGCCCATCGTTTTTTGAAAATTTGATTATTTTTTTTAACCTCGTTTTTCATCATTTTTGAACATGGGCTATAGCCCCTACCGTACGGCATACTATAGCACGCCGTTTTTCATCATTTTTGAGGATTTGAAAAAAATTCAAATTTAAAAAAAACATGGGTTATATAGCCCATCGTTTTTTTTTAATTTTGAAAAAAAAAATAACCTCGTTTTTCATCATTTTTGAACAAGGGCTATAGCCCCTACCGTACGGCATACTATATAGCACGCCGTTTTTCATCATTTTTGAGGATTTGAATTTTTTTTCAAAATTTCAAAAAACATGGGTTATAGCCCATCGTTTTTTGAAATTTTGAAAAAAAATTTAACCTGGTTTTTCATCATTTTGAACATGGGCTATAGCCCCTGCCGTACGGCATACTATAGCACGCCGTTTTTCATCATTTTTGAGGATTTGAAAAAAAATCAAAATTTCAAAAAACATGGGTTATAGCCCATCGTTTTTTTAAATTAAAAAAAAAAATTACCTCGTTTTTCATCATTTTTGAACATGGGCTATAGCCCCTAACGTACGGCATACTATAGCACGACGTTTTTCATCATTTTTGAGGATTTGAAAAAAAAATCAAAATTTCAAAAAACATGAGTTATAGCCCATCGTTTTTTGAAATTTTGAAAAAAAAAATTACCTCGTTTTTCATCATTTTTGAACATGGGATATAGCCCCTAACGTACGGCATACTATAGCACGACGTTTTTCATCATTTTTGAGGATTTGAAAAAAAATCAAATTTTCAAAAAACATGGGTTATAGCCCATCGTTTTTTGAAAATTTGAAAAAAACAATTAACCTCGTTTTTCATCATTTTTGAACATGGGCTATAGCCCCTACGGTACGGCATACTATAGCACGACGTTTTTCATCATTTTTGAGGATTTGAAAAAAAATTGAATTTTCAAAAAACATGGGTTATAGCCCATCGTTTTTTTGAAATTTTGAAAAAAAAAATTAACCTCGTTTTTCATCATTTTTGAACATGGGCTATAGCCCCTACCGTACGGCATACTATAGCACGACGTTTTTCATCATTTTTGAGGATTTGAAAAAAAATTGAATTTTCAAAAAACATGGGTTATAGCCCATCGTTTTTTTGAAATTTTGAAAAAAATAATAACCTCGTTTTTCATCATTTTTGAACATGGGCTATAGCCCCTACCGTACGGCATACTATAGCACGCCGTTTTTCATCATTTATGAGGATTTGAAAAAAAATCAAAAAAAAAAAAAACATGGGTTATAGCCCATTGTTTTTTGAAATTTTGAAAAAAAAAATTAACCTAGTTTTTCATCATTTTTGAACATGGGCTATAGCCCCTACCGTACGGCATACTATAGCACGCCGTTTTTCATCATTTTTGAGGATTTGAAAAAAAATCAAATTTTCAAAAAAACATGGGTTATAGCCCATCGTTTTTTGAAAATTTGAAAAAAAAAAATAACCTCGTTTTTCATCATTTTTGAACATGGGCTATAGCCCCTACGGTACGGCATACTATAGCACGACGTTTTTCATCATTTTTGAGGATTTGAAAAAAAATCAAAATTTCAAAAAACATGGGTTATAGCCCATCGTTTCTTTGAAATTTTGAAAAAAAAAAATAACCTCGTTTTTCATCATTTTTGAACATGGGCTATAGCCCCTACCGTACGGCATACTATAGCACGACGTTTTTCATCATTTTTGAGGATTTGAAAAAAAAATTAATTTTCAAAAAACATGGGTTATAGCACATCGTTTTTTTGAAATTTTGAAAAAAACAATAACCTCGTTTTTCATCATTTTTGAACATGGGCTATAGCCCCTACCGTACGGCATACTATAGCACGCCGTTTTTCATCATTTATGAAGATTTGAAAAAAAATCAAAATTAAAAAAAAACATGGGTTATAGCCCATTGTTTTTTGAAATTTTGAAAAAAAAAAATTACCTAGTTTTTCATCATTTTTGAACATGGGCTATAGCCCCTACCGTACGGCATACTATAGCACGCCGTTTTTCATCATTTTTGAGGATTTGAAAAAAATTCAAAATAAAAAAAAACATGGGTTATAGCCCATCGTTTTTTGAAATTTTGATTATTTTTTTTAACCTCGTTTTTCATCATTTTTGAACATGGGCTATAGCCCCTACCGTACGGCATACTATAGCACGCCGTTTTTCATCATTTTTGAGGATTTGAAAAAAATTCAAATTTAAAAAAAACATGGGTTATATAGCCCATCGTTTTTTTTGAAATTTTGAAAAAAAAAATAACCTCGTTTTTCATCATTTTTGAACAAGGGCTATAGCCCCTACCGTACGGCATACTATAGCACGCCGTTTTTCATCATTTTTGAGGATTTGAATTTTTTTTCAAAATTTAAAAAAACATGGGTTATAGCCCATCGTTTTTTGAAATTTTGAAAAAAAAAATTAACCTGGTTTTTCATAATTTTTTAACATGGGCTATAGCCCCTACCGTACGGCATACTATAGCACGCCGTTTTTCATCATTTTTGAGGATTTGAAAAAAAAATCAAAATTTCAAAAAACATGGGTTATAGCCCATCGTTTTTTGAAAAAAAAAAAAAAGAATTTACCTCGTTTTTCATCATTTTTGAACATGGGCTATAGCACCTACGGTACGGCATACTATAGCACGACGTTTTTCATCATTTTTGAGGATTTGAAAAAAAATCAAAATTTCAAAAAACATGGGTTATAGCCCATAGTTTTTTGAAATTTTGAAAAAAAAAAATAAACTCGTTTTTCATCATTTTTTAACATGGGCTATAGCCCCTATCGTACGGCATACTATAGCACGCCGTTTTTCATCATTTTTGAGGATTTGAAAAAATTTCAAAATTTCAAAAAACATGGGTTATAGCCCATCGTTTTTTTTTTATTTTGAATTTTTTTTTTAACCTCGTTTTTCATCATTTTTGAACATGGGCTATAGCCCCTACCGTACGGCATACTATAGCACGCCGTTTTTCATCATTTTTGAGGATTTGAAAAAAATTCAAAATTTCAAAAAACATGGGTTATAGCCCATCGTTTTTTGAAATTTTGAAAAAAAAAATTACCTCGTTTTTCATCATTTTTGAACATGGGCTATAGCCCCTACCGTACGGCATACTGTAGCATGCCGTTTTTCATCATTTTTGAGGATTTGAAAAAATTTCAAAATTTCAAAAAACATGGGTTATAGCCCATCGTTTTTTGAAAATTTGAAAAAAAAAAATAACCTCGTTTTTCATCATTTTTGAACATGGGCTATAGCCCCTACCGTACGGCATACTATAGCACGCCGTTTTTCATAATTTTTGAGGATTTGAAAAAAATTCAAATTAAAAAAAAACATGGGTTATAGCCCATCGTTTTTTTGAAATTTTGAAAAAAAAAATAACCTCGTTTTTCATCATTTTTGAACATGGGCTATAGCCCCTACCGTACGGCATACTATAGCACGCCGTTTTTCATCATTTTTGAGGATTTGAAAAAAATTCAAATTTTCAAAAAAACATGGGTTATAGCCCATCGTTTTTTGAAATTTTGAAAAAAAAAATTTACCTCGTTTTTTATCATTTTTGAACATGGGCTATAGCCCCTACCGTACGGCATACTATAGCACGCCGTTTTTCATCATTTTTGAGGATTTGAAAAAAATTCAAAATTTCAAAAAACATGGGTTATAGCCCATCGTTTTTTGAAATTTTGTAAAAAAAAATGTACCTGGTTTTTCATCATTTTTGAACATGGGCTATAGCCCCTACCGTACGGCATACTATAGCACGCCGTTTTTCATCATTTTTGAGGATTTGAAAAAAAATCAAAATAAAAAAAAACATGGGTTATAGCCCATCGTTTTTTGAAATTTTGATTATTTTTTTTAACCTCGTTTTTCATCATTTTTGAACATGGGCTATAGCCCCTACCGTACGGCATACTTTAGCACGCCGTTTTTCATCATTTTTGAGGATTTGAAAAAAATTCAAAATTTCAAAAAACATGGGTTATAGCCCATCGTTTTTTGAAAATTTGAAAAAAAAAATTAACCTCGTTTTTCATCATTTTTGAACATGGGCTATAGCCCCTACCGTACGGCATACTATAGCACGCCGTTTTTCATCATTTTTGAGGATTTGAAAAAAATTAAAAAAAAAAAAAAACATGGGTTATAGCCCATCGTTTTTTGAAATTTTGATTTTTTTTTTAACCTCGTTTTTCATCATTTTTGAACATGGGCTATAGCCCCTACCGTACGGCATACTATAGCACGCCGTTTTTCATCATTTTTGAGGATTTGAAAAAAATTCTAATTAAAAAAAAACATGGGTTATATAGCCCATCGTTTTTTGAAAAAAAATAAAAAAAAATTAACCTCGTTTTTCATCATTTTTGAACATGGGCTATAGCCCCTAACGTACGGCATACTCTAGCACGCCGTTTTTCATCATTTTTGAGGATTTGAAAAAAAATCAAAATTTCAAAAAACATGGGTTATAGCCCATCGTTTTTTGAAATTTTGAGAAAAAAAAATAACCTCGTTTTTCATCATTTTTTAACATGGGCTATAGCCCCTATCGTACGGCATACTATAGCACGCCGTTTTTCATCATTTTTGAGGATTCGAAAAAAATTCAAAATTTCAAAAAACATGGGTTATAGCCCATCGTTTTTTTTTTTTTTTTAAATTTTTTTTTAACCTCGTTTTTCATCATTTTTGAACATGGGCTATAGCCCCTACCGTACGGCATACTATAGCACGCCGTTTTTCATCATTTTTGAGGATTTGAAAAAAATTCAAAATTTCAAAAACATGGGTTATAGCCCATCGTTTTTTTAAATTTTGTAAAAAAAAATGTACCTGGTTTTTCATCATTTTTGAACATGGGCTATAGCCCCTACCGTACGGCATACTATAGCACGCCGTTTTTCATCATTTTTGAGGATTTGAAAAAAAATCAAAATTTCAAAAAACATGGGTTATAGCCCATCGTTTTTTGAAATTTTGAAAAAAAAATTAACCTCGTTTTTCATCATTTTTGAACATGGGCTATAGCCCCTACCGTACGGCATACTATAGCACGCCGTTTTTCATCATTTTTGAGGATTTGAAAAAAATTCAAAATAAAAAAAACATGGGTTATAGCCCATCGTTTTTTGAAATTTTGATTCTTTTTTTTATCCTCGTTTTTCATCATTTTTGACCATCCCACTGAGCAATAGCCGGCTATTAGACGTGCGTCTAAAAATGGGATAAAAACTTCTAAAAATAGATGTCTAAAAAACTTCTAAAAATAGACGTCTAAAACACGTCTAAAAATAGACGTGTTTTAGACGTCTATTTTTGGACGTTTTTTAGACATCTATTTTTAGAAGTTTTTTATCCCATTTTTAGACGCACGTCTAATAGCCGGCTATTGCTCAGTGGGATGGTCAAAAATGATGAAAAACGAGGATTAAAAAAATAATCTAAAATTCAAAAAACGATGGGCTATAACCCATGTTTTTATTTTTTTATTTTTTTTCAAATCCTCAAAAATGATGAAAAACGGCATGCTATAGTATGCTGTACGATATGGGCTATTAGACGAGCGTTTAAAAATGGGGAAAAAAAACGTCAAAAAATAGACGTCTAAAACACGTCTAAAAATAGACGTGTTTTAGACGTCTATTTTTAGACGTTTTTTAGACATCTATTTTTAGAAGTTTTTTATCCCATTTTTAGACGCACGTCTAATAGCCGGCTATTGCTCAGTGGGATGGTCAAAAATGATGAAAAACGAGGATAAAAAATAAATTCAAAAATTCAAAAAACGATGGGCTATAACCCATGTTATTTTTTATTAAAAAAAATTCAAATCCTCAAAAATGATGAAAAACGGCATGCTATAGTATGCCGTACGGTATGGGCTATAGCCCATGGTCAAAAATGATGAAAAACGAGGATAAAAAAAAAATTAAAAAATTCAAAAAACGATGGGCTATAACCCATGTTTTTTTTTTGTTTTTTTTTTTCAAATCCTCAAAAATGATGAAAAACGGCATGCTATAGTATGCTGTACGATATGGGCTATTAGACGAGCGTTTAAAAATGGGGAAAAAAAACGTCAAAAAATAGACGTCTAAAACACGTCTAAAAATAGACGTGTTTTAGACGTCTATTTTTAGACGTTTTTTAGACATCTATTTTTAGAAGTTTTTTATCCCATTTTTAGACGCACGTCTAATAGCCGGCTATTGCTCAGTGGGATGGTCAAAAATGATGAAAAACGAGGATAAAAAATAAATTCAAAAATTCAAAAAACGATGGGCTATAACCCATGTTATTTTTTATTAAAAAAAATTCAAATCCTCAAAAATGATGAAAAACGGCATGCTATAGTATGCCGTACGGTATGGGCTATAGCCCATGGTCAAAAATGATGAAAAACGAGGATAAAAAATAAAAATAAAATAGACGTCTAAAACACGTCTAAAAATAGACGTGTTTTAGACGTCTATTTTTTGACGTTTTTTATCCCATTTTTAGACGCACGTCTAATAGCCGGCTATTGCTCAGTGGGATGGTCAAAAATGATGAAAAACGAGGATAAAAAAAAAAATCAAAAATTCAAAAAACGATGGGCTATAACCCATGTTTTTTTTTTTCATTTTTTTTAAATCCTCAAAAATGATGAAAAACGGCGTGCTACAGTATGCCGTACGATATGGGCTATTAGACGAGCGTCTAAAAATGGGATAAAAAACGTCAAAAAATAGACGTCTAAAACACGTCTAAAAATAGACGTGTTTTAGACGTCTATTTTTAGACATCTATTTTTAGAAGTTTTTTATCCCATTTTTAGACGCACGTCTAATAGCCGGCTATTGCTCAGTGGGATGGTCAAAAATGATGAAAAACGAGGATAAAAAAAATAATCTAAAATTCAAAAAACGATGGGCTATAACCCATGTTTTTTTTTTTTTTTTTTCAAATCCTCAAAAATGATGAAAAACGGCGTGCTACAGTATGCCGTACGATATGGGCTATTAGACGAGCGTCTAAAAATGGGATAAAATGTCAAAAAATAGACGTCTAAAACACGTCTAAAAATAGACGTGTTTTAGACGTCTATTTTTAGACGTTTTTTAGACATCTATTTTTAGAAGTTTTTTATCCCATTTTTAGACGCACGTCTAATAGCCGGCTATTGCTCAGTGGGATGGTCAAAAATGATGAAAAACGAGGATAATTTTTTTTTTTTAAATCAAAAAACGATGGGCTATAACCCATGTTTTTCTTTTGTTTTTTTTGTTTTCAAATCCTCAAAAATGATGAAAAACGGCATGCTATAGTATGCCGTACGGTATGGGCTATAGCCCATGGTCAAAAATGATGAAAAACGAGAATTAAAAAAAAATTCAAAAATTCAAAAAACGATGGGCTATAACCCAGGTTTTTTTTTTCTTCATTTTTTTCAAATCCTCAAAAATGATGAAAAACGGCGTGCTACAGTATGCCGTACGGTATGGGCTATAGCCCATGGTCAAAAATGATGAAAAACGAGGATATTTTTTTTTGTTTTTTCATTTTTTTCAAATCCTCAAAAATGATGAAAAACGGCGTGCTATAGTATGCCGTACGATATGGGCTATTAGACAAGCGTCTAAAAATGGGATAAAATTTTTCTAAAAATAGACGTCTAAAACACGTCTAAAAATAGACGTTTTTTAGACGTCTATTCTTAGACGATTTTTAGACGTCTATTTTTAGACGTTTTTTATCCCATTTTTAGACGCACGTCTAATAGCTGGCTATTGCTCAGTTGGATGGTCAAAAATGATGAAGAACGAGGATTCAAAAAAAATTCAAAAATTCAAAAAACTATGGGCTACAACCCATGTTTTTTGTTTTTGTAATTTTTTTCAAAACCTCAATGATGAAAAACGGCGTGCTATAGTATGCCGTACGGTATGGGCTATAGCCCATGTTCAAAAATGATGAAAAACGAGGTTAATTTTTTTTTAAATAATTTCAAAACACGATGGGCTATAACCCATGTTTGGTTTTTTTTGTTTTTTTTTCAAAACCTCAAAAATGACGGCGTGCTATAGTATGCCGTACGTACGGTATGGGCTATAGCCCATGGTCAAAAATGATGAAAAACGAGGATAAAAAAATTAAAATAAAATAGACGTCTAAAACACGTCTAAAAATAGACGTGTTTTAGACGTCTATTTTTAGACGTTTTTTTATCCCATTTTTAGACGCACGTCTAATAGCCGGCTATTGCTCAGTGGGATGGTCAAAAATGATGAAAAACGAGGATTCAAAAAAAATCAAAAAACAATGGGCTATAACCCATCGTTTTTCATTTTTTTTCATTTTTTTCAAATCCTCAAAAATGATGAAAAACGGCGTGCTATAGTATGCCGTACAGTAGGGGCTATTAGACAAGCGTCTAAAAATGGGATAAAATTTTTCTAAAAATAGACGTCTAAAACACGTCTAAAAATAGACGTTTTTTAGACGTCTATTCTTAGACGATTTTTAGACGTCTATTTTTAGACGTTTTTTATCCCATTTTTAGACGCACGTCTAATAGCCGGCTATTGCTCAGTTGGATGGTCAAAAATGATGAAGAACGAGGATTCAAAAAAAATTCAAAAATTCAAAAAACGATGGGCTACAACCCATGTTTTTTGTTTTTGTAATTTTTTTCAAAACCTCAATGATGAAAAACGGCGTGCTATAGTATGCCGTACGGTATGGGCTATAGCCCATGTTCAAAAATGATGAAAAACGAGGTTAATTTTTTTTTAAATAATTTCAAAACACGATGGGCTATAACCCATGTTTGGTTTTTTTTGTTTTTTTTTCAAAACCTCAAAAATGACGGCGTGCTATAGTATGCCGTACGTACGGTATGGGCTATAGCCCATGGTCAAAAATGATGAAAAACGAGGATAAAAAAATTAAAATAAAATAGACGTCTAAAACACGTCTAAAAATAGACGTGTTTTAGACGTCTATTTTTTGACGTTTTTTATCCCATTTTTAGACGCACGTCTAATAGCCGGCTATTGCTCAGTGGGATGGTCAAAAATGATGAAAAACGAGGATAAAAAAAAAAATCAAAAATTCAAAAAACGATGGGCTATAACCCATGTTTTTTTTTTTCATTTTTTTTAAATCCTCAAAAATGATGAAAAACGGCGTGCTACAGTATGCCGTACGATATGGGCTATTAGACGAGCGTCTAAAAATGGGATAAAAAACGTCAAAAAATAGACGTCTAAAACACGTCTAAAAATAGACGTGTTTTAGACGTCTATTTTTAGACGTTTTTTAGACATCTATTTTTAGAAGTTTTTTATCCCATTTTTAGACGCACGTCTAATAGCCGGCTATTGCTCAGTGGGATGGTCAAAAATGATGAAAAACGAGGATAAAAAAAATAATCTAAAATTCAAAAAACGATGGGCTATAACCCATGTTTTTTTTTTTTTTTAATTCAAATCCTCAAAAATGATGAAAAACGGCGTGCTACAGTATGCCGTACGATATGGGCTATTAGACGAGCGTCTAAAAATGGGATAAAAAACGTCAAAAAATAGACGTCTAAAACACGTCTAAAAATAGACGTGTTTTAGACGTCTATTTTTAGACGTTTTTTAGACATCTATTTTTAGAAGTTTTTTATCCCATTTTTAGACGCACGTCTAATAGCCGGCTATTGCTCAGTGGGATGGTCAAAAATGATGAAAAACGAGGATAATTTTTTTTTTTTTAAATCAAAAAACGATGGGCTATAACCCATGTTTTTCTTTTGTTTTTTTTGTTTTCAAATCCTCAAAAATGATGAAAAACGGCATGCTATAGTATGCCGTACGGTATGGGCTATAGCCCATGGTCAAAAATGATGAAAAACGAGAATTAAAAAAAAATTCAAAAATTCAAAAAACGATGGGCTATAACCCAGGTTTTTTTTTTCTTCATTTTTTTCAAATCCTCAAAAATGATGAAAAACGGCGTGCTACAGTATGCCGTACGGTATGGGCTATAGCCCATGGTCAAAAATGATGAAAAACGAGGATATTTTTTTTTGTTTTTTCATTTTTTTCAAATCCTCAAAAATGATGAAAAACGGCGTGCTATAGTATGCCGTACGATATGGGCTATTAGACAAGCGTCTAAAAATGGGATAAAATTTTTCTAAAAATAGACGTCTAAAACACGTCTAAAAATAGACGTTTTTTAGACGTCTATTCTTAGACGATTTTTAGACGTCTATTTTTAGACGTTTTTTATCCCATTTTTAGACGCACGTCTAATAGCTGGCTATTGCTCAGTTGGATGGTCAAAAATGATGAAGAACGAGGATTCAAAAAAAATTCAAAAATTCAAAAAACTATGGGCTACAACCCATGTTTTTTGTTTTTGTAATTTTTTTCAAAACCTCAATGATGAAAAACGGCGTGCTATAGTATGCCGTACGGTATGGGCTATAGCCCATGTTCAAAAATGATGAAAAACGAGGTTAATTTTTTTTTAATAATTTCAAAACACGATGGGCTATAACCCATGTTTGGTTTTTTTTGTTTTTTTTTCAAAACCTCAAAAATGACGGCGTGCTATAGTATGCCGTACGTACGGTATGGGCTATAGCCCATGGTCAAAAATGATGAAAAACGAGGATAAAAAAATTAAAATAAAATAGACGTCTAAAACACGTCTAAAAATAGACGTGTTTTAGACGTCTATTTTTAGACGTTTTTTTATCCCATTTTTAGACGCACGTCTAATAGCCGGCTATTGCTCAGTGGGATGGTCAAAAATGATGAAAAACGAGGATTCAAAAAAAATCAAAAAACAATGGGCTATAACCCATCGTTTTTCATTTTTTTTCATTTTTTTCAAATCCTCAAAAATGATGAAAAACGGCGTGCTATAGTATGCCGTACAGTAGGGGCTATTAGACAAGCGTCTAAAAATGGGATAAAATTTTTCTAAAAATAGACGTCTAAAACACGTCTAAAAATAGACGTTTTTTAGACGTCTATTCTTAGACGATTTTTAGACGTCTATTTTTAGACGTTTTTTATCCCATTTTTAGACGCACGTCTAATAGCCGGCTATTGCTCAGTTGGATGGTCAAAAATGATGAAGAACGAGGATTCAAAAAAAATTCAAAAATTCAAAAAACGATGGGCTACAACCCATGTTTTTTGTTTTTGTAATTTTTTTCAAAACCTCAATGATGAAAAACGGCGTGCTATAGTATGCCGTACGGTATGGGCTATAGCCCATGTTCAAAAATGATGAAAAACGAGGTTAATTTTTTTTTTAATAATTTCAAAACACGATGGGCTATAACCCATGTTTGGTTTTTTTTGTTTTTTTTTCAAAACCTCAAAAATGACGGCGTGCTATAGTATGCCGTACGTACGGTATGGGCTATAGCCCATGGTCAAAAATGATGAAAAACGAGGATAAAAAAATTAAAATAAAATAGACGTCTAAAACACGTCTAAAAATAGACGTGTTTTAGACGTCTATTTTTAGACGTTTTTTTATCCCATTTTTAGACGCACGTCTAATAGCCGGCTATTGCTCAGTGGGATGGTCAAAAATGATGAAAAACGAGGATAAAAAAAAAAATCAAAAATTCAAAAAACGATGGGCTATAACCCATGTTTTTTTTTTTCATTTTTTTCAAATCCTCAAAAATGATGAAAAACGGCGTGCTACAGTATGCCGTACGATATGGGCTATTAGACGAGCGTCTAAAAATGGGATAAAAAACGTCAAAAAATAGACGTCTAAAACACGTCTAAAAATAGACGTGTTTTAGACGTCTATTTTTAGACGTTTTTTAGACATCTATTTTTAGAAGTTTTTTATCCCATTTTTAGACGCACGTCTAATAGCCGGCTATTGCTCAGTGGGATGGTCAAAAATGATGAAAAACGAGGATAAAAAAAAAATCAAAAATTCAAAAAACGATGGGCTATAACCCATGTTTTTTTTTTTTTTTAATTCAAATCCTCAAAAATGATGAAAAACGGCGTGCTACAGTATGCCGTACGATATGGGCTATTAGACGAGCGTCTAAAAATGGGATAAAAAACGTCAAAAAATAGACGTCTAAAACACGTCTAAAAATAGACGTGTTTTAGACGTCTATTTTTAGACGTTTTTTAGACATCTATTTTTAGAAGTTTTTTATCCCATTTTTAGACGCACGTCTAATAGCCGGCTATTGCTCAGTGGGATGGTCAAAAATGATGAAAAACGAGGATAATTTTTTTTTTTTAAATCAAAAAACGATGGGCTATAACCCAGGTTTTTTTTTTTTTCATTTTTTTCAAATCCTCAAAAATGATGAAAAACGGCGTGCTACAGTATGCCGTACGGTATGGGCTATAGCCCATGGTCAAAAATGATGAAAAACGAGGATATTTTTTTTTGTTTTTTCATTTTTTTCAAATCCTCAAAAATGATGAAAAACGGCGTGCTACAGTATGCCGTACGGTATGGGCTATAGCCCATGGTCAAAAATGATGAAAAACGAGGATATTTTTTTTCATTTTTTCATTTTTTTCAAATCCTCAAAAATGATGAAAAACGGCGTGCTATAGTATGCCGTACGATATGGGCTATTAGACAAGCGTCTAAAAATGGGATAAAAATTTTCTAAAAATAGACGTCTAAAACACGTCTAAAAATAGACATTTTAGACGTCTATTCTTAGACGATTTTTAGACGTCTATTTTTAGACGTTTTTTATCCCATTTTTAGACGCACGTCTAATAGCCGGCTATTGCTCAGTTGAAGAACGAGGATTCAAAAAAAATTCAAAAATTCAAAAAACGATGGGCTATAACCCATGTTTTTTGAATTTTTTTATTTTTTTCAAATCCTCAAAAATGATGATAAACGGCATGCTATAGTATGCCGTACGGTATGGGCTATAGCCCATGTTCAAAAATGATGAAAAACGAGGTTAATTTTTTTTCTTCAAAAATTCAAAAAACGATGGGCTATAACCCATGTTTTTTTTTTTTTTCTTTTTTTTCAAATCCTCAAAAATGATGAAAAACGGCGTGCTATAGTATGCCGTACAGTAGGGGCTATAGCCCATGTTCAAAAATGATGAAAAACTAGGTTAAAAAAAAATCTAAAATTCAAAAAACGATGGACTATAACCCATGTTTTTTTTTTGTTTTTTTTTTTTTTTTCAAAACCTCAAAAATGATGAAAAACGGCGTGCTATAGTATGCCATACGGTATGGGCTATAGCCCATGATAAAAAATGATGAAAAACGAGGTTAATTTATTTTTCTCAAAAATTCAAAAAACGATGGGCTATAACCCATGTTTTTTTCATTTTTCATTTTTTTCAAATCCTCAAAAATGATGAAAAACGGCGTGCTATAGTATGCCGTACGGTAGGGGCTATAGCCCATTGTCAAGAATGATGAAAAACGAGGATAAAAAAATATATCTAAAAACGATGGGCTATAACCCATGTTTTTTGAATTTTTTCATTTTTTTCAAATCCTCAAAAATGATGAAAAACGGCGTGCTATAGTATGCCGTACGGTATGGGCTATAGCCCATGTTCAAAAATGATGAAAAACGAGGTTAATTTTTTTTCTTCAAAAATTCAAAAAACGATGGGCTATAACCCATGTTTTTTTTTTTTTTCAAATCCTCAAAAATGATGAAAAACGGCGTGCTATAGTATGCCGTACAGTAGGGGCTATAGCCCATGTTCAAAAATGATGAAAAACTAGGTTAAAAAAAATCTAAAATTCAAAAAACGATGGGCTATAACCCATGTTTTTTTTTTTTTTTTTTTTTCTTTTCAAAACCTCAAAAATGATGAAAAACGGCGTGCTATAGTATGCCGTACAGTAGGGGCTATAGCCCATGTTCAAAAATGATGAAAAACTAGGTTAAAAAAAAATCTAAAATTCAAAAAACGATGGGCTATAACCCATGTTTTTTTTTTTTTTTTTTTTTTTTTTCAAAACCTCAAAAATGATGAAAAACGGCGTGCTATAGTATGCCATACGGTATGGGCTATAGCCCATGATCAAAAATGATGAAAAACGAGGTTAATTTATTTTTCTCAAAAATTCAAAAAACGATGGGCTATAACCCATGTTTTTTTCATTTTTCATTTTTTTCAAATCCTCAAAAATGATGAAAAACGGCGTGCTATAGTATGCCGTACGGTAGGGGCTATAGCCCATTGTCAAGAATGATGAAAAACGAGGATAAAAAAATATATCTAAAAACGATGGGCTATAACCCATGTTTTTTGAATTTTTTAATTTTTTTCAAATCCTCAAAAATGATGATAAACGGCATGCTATAGTATGCCGTACGGTATGGGCTATAGCCCATGTTCAAAAATGATGAAAAACGAGGTTAAAAAAAATCTAAAATTCAAAAAACGATGGGCTATAACCCATGTTTTTTTTTTTTTTTTTTTTTTTTTCAAAACCTCAAAAATGATGAAAAACGGCGTGCTATAGTATGCCGTACAGTAGGGGCTATAGCCCATGTTCAAAAATGATGAAAAACTAGGTTAAAAAAAAATCTAAAATTCAAAAAACGATGGGCTATAACCCATGTTTTTTTTTTTTTTTTTTTTTTTTCAAAACCTCAAAAATGATGAAAAACGGCGTGCTATAGTATGCCATACGGTATGGGCTATAGCCCATGATCAAAAATGATGAAAAACGAGGTTAATTTATTTTTCTCAAAAATTCAAAAAACGATGGGCTATAACCCATGTTTTTTTTATTTTTCATTTTTTTCAAATCCTCAAAAATGATGAAAAACGGCGTGCTATAGTATGCCGTACGGTAGGGGCTATAGCCCATTGTCAAGAATGATGAAAAACGAGGATAAAAAAATATATCTAAAAACGATGGGCTATAACCCATGTTTTTTGAATTTTTTTATTTTTTTCAAATCCTCAAAAATGATGATAAACGGCATGCTATAGTATGCCGTACGGTAGCCTATGGGCTATAGCCCATGTTCAAAAATGATGAAAAACGAGGTTAATTTTTTTTCTTCAAAAATTCAAAAAACGATGGGCTATAACCCATGTTTTTTTTTTTTTTCTTTTTTTTCAAATCCTCAAAAATGATGAAAAACGGCGTGCTATAGTATGCCGTACAGTAGGGGCTATAGCCCATGTTCAAAAATGATGAAAAACTAGGTTAAAAAAAAATCTAAAATTCAAAAAACGATGGGCTATAACCCATGTTTTTTTTTTTTTTTTTTTTTTTTTTCAAAACCTCAAAAATGATGAAAAACGGCGTGCTATAGTATGCCATACGGTATGGGCTATAGCCCATGATCAAAAATGATGAAAAACGAGGTTAATTTATTTTTCTCAAAAATTCAAAAAACGATGGGCTATAACCCATGTTTTTTTCATTTTTCATTTTTTTCAAATCCTCAAAAATGATGAAAAACGGCGTGCTATAGTATGCCGTACGGTAGGGGCTATAGCCCATTGTCAAGAATGATGAAAAACGAGGATAAAAAAATATATCTAAAAACGATGGGCTATAACCCATGTTTTTTGAATTTTTTCATTTTTTTCAAATCCTCAAAAATGATGAAAAACGGCGTGCTATAGTATGCCGTACGGTATGGGCTATAGCCCATGTTCAAAAATGATGAAAAACGAGGTTAATTTTTTTTCTTCAAAAATTCAAAAAACGATGGGCTATAACCCATGTTTTTTTTTTTTTTCATTTTTTTCAAATCCTCAAAAATGATGAAAAACGGCGTGCTATAGTATGCCGTACAGTAGGGGCTATAGCCCATGTTCAAAAATGATGAAAAACTAGGTTAAAAAAAATCTAAAATTCAAAAAACGATGGGCTATAACCCATGTTTTTTTTGTTTTTTTTTTTTTTTTCAAAACCTCAAAAATGATGAAAAACGGCGTGCTATAGTATGCCGTACAGTAGGGGCTATAGCCCATGTTCAAAAATGATGAAAAACTAGGTTAAAAAAAAATCTAAAATTCAAAAAACGATGGGCTATAACCCATGTTTTTTTTTTTTTTTTTTTTTTTTTTCAAAACCTCAAAAATGATGAAAAACGGCGTGCTATAGTATGCCATACGGTATGGGCTATAGCCCATGATCAAAAATGATCAAAAACGAGGTTAATTTATTTTTCTCAAAAATTCAAAAAACGATGGGCTATAACCCATGTTTTTTTCATTTTTCATTTTTTTCAAATCCTCAAAAATGATGAAAAACGGCGTGCTATAGTATGCCGTACGGTAGGGGCTATAGCCCAATGACAAGAATGATGAAAAACGAGGATAAAAAAATATATCTAAAAACGATGGGCTATAACCCATGTTTTTTGAATTTTTTAATTTTTTTCAAATCCTCAAAAATGATGATAAACGGCATGCTATAGTATGCCGTACGGTATGGGCTATAGCCCATGTTCAAAAATGATGAAAAACGAGGTTAATTGTTTTTTTCAAAAATTCAAAAAACGATGGGCTATAACCCATGTTTTTTTAATTTTTTCATTTTTTTCAAATCCTCAAAAATGATGAAAAACGGCGTGCTATAGTATGCCGTACGGTATGGGCTATAGCCCATGTTCAAAAATGATGAAAAACGAGGTTAATTTTTTTTCTTCAAAAATTCAAAAAACGATGGGCTATAACCCATGTTTTTTTTTTTTTTCATTTTTTTCAAATCCTCAAAAATGATGAAAAACGGCGTGCTATAGTATGCCGTACAGTAG
Source organism: Protomyctophum parallelum (assembly GCF_964188405.1). NCBI lineage: Eukaryota > Metazoa > Chordata > Actinopteri > Myctophiformes > Myctophidae > Protomyctophum > Protomyctophum parallelum. The sequence goes on from NC_139702.1 coordinate 8,866,013, forward strand.
GGGCTATAGCCCATGTTCAAAAATGATGAAAAACTAGGTTAAAAAAAATCTAAAATTCAAAAAACGATGGGCTATAACCCATGTTTTGTTTTTTGTTTTGTTTTTTTTCAAAACCTCAAAAATGATGAAAAACGGCGTGCTATAGTATGCCGTACAGTAGGGGCTATAGCCCATGTTCAAAAATGATGAAAAACTAGGTTAAAAAAAAATCTAAAATTCAAAAAACGATGGGCTATAACCCATGTTTTTTTTTTTGTTTTTTTTTTTTTTTAAACCTCAAAAATGATGAAAAACGGCGTGCTATAGTATGCCATACGGTATGGGCTATAGCCCATGATCAAAAATGATGAAAAACGAGGTTAATTTATTTTTCTCAAAAATTAAAAAAACGATGGGCTATAACCCATGTTTTTTTCATTTTTCTTTTTTTTCAAATCCTCAAAAATGATGAAAAACGGCGTGCTATAGTATGCCGTACGGTAGGGGCTATAGCCCATTGTCAAGAATGATGAAAAACGAGGTTAATTGTTTTTTTCAAAAATTCAAAAAACGATGGGCTATAACCCATGTTTTTTGAATTTTTCATTTTTTTCAAATCCTCAAAAATGATGAAAAACGGCGTGCTATAGTATGCCGTACGGTATGGGCTATAGCCCATGTTCAAAAATGATGAAAAACGAGGTTAATCTTTTTTCTTCAAAAATTCAAAAAACGATGGGCTATAACCCATGTTTTTTTTTTTTTTTTTTTTTCAAAACCTCAAAAATGATGAAAAACGGCGTGCTATAGTATGCCATACGGTATGGGCTATAGCCCATGATCAAAAATGATGAAAAACGAGGTTATTTTATTTTTCTAAAAAATTCAAAAAACGATGGGCTATAACCCATGTTTTTTTCATTTTTCATTTTTTTCAAATCCTCAAAAATGATGAAAAACGGCGTGCTATAGTATGCCGTACGGTATGGGCTATAGCCCATTGTCAAAAATGATGAAAAACGAGGTTAATTTATTTTTCTCAAAAATTAAAAAAACTATGGGCTATAACCCATGTTTTTTTCATTTTTCATTTTTTTCAAATCCTCAAAAATGATGAAAAACGGCGTGCTATAGTATGCCGTACGGTATGGGCTATAGCCCATGTTCAAAAATGATGAAAAACGAGGTTAATTGTTTTTTTCAAAAATTCAAAAAACGATGGGCTATAACCCATGTTTTTTGAATTTTTCATTTTTTTCAAATCCTCAAAAATGATGAAAAACGGCGTGCTATAGTATGCCGTACGGTATGGGCTATAGCCCATGTTCAAAAATGATGAAAAACGAGGTTAATTTTTTTTCTTCAAAAATTCAAAAAACGATGGGCTATAACCCATGTTTTTTTTTTTTTTCATTTTTTTCAAATCCTCAAAAATGATGAAAAACGGCGTGCTATAGTATGCCGTACAGTAGGGGCTATAGCCCATGTTCAAAAATGATGAAAAACTAGGTTAAAAAAAATCTAAAATTCAAAAAACGATGGGCTATAACCCATGTTTTTTTTTGTTTTTTTTTTTTTTTTCAAAACCTCAAAAATGATGAAAAACGGCGTGCTATAGTATGCCATACGGTATGGGCTATAGCCCATGATCAAAAATGATGAAAAACGAGGTTATTTTATTTTTCTAAAAAATTCAAAAAACGATGGGCTATAACCCATGTTTTTTTCATTTTTCATTTTTTTCAAATCCTCAAAAATGATGAAAAACGGCGTGCTATAGTATGCCGTACGGTATGGGCTATAGCCCATGGTCAAAAATGATGAAAAACGAGGATAAAAAAATATATCTAAAAACGATGGGCTATAACCCATGTTTTTTGAATTTTTTAATTTTTTTCAAATCCTCAAAAATGATGAAAAACGGCATGCTATAGTATGCCGTACGGTATGGGCTATAGCCCATGTTAAAAAATGATGAAAAACGAGTTTAATTGTTTTTTTCAAAAATTCAAAAAACGATGGGCTATAACCCATGTTTTTTGAATTTTTCAAATCCTCAAAAATTATGAAAAACGGCGTATGCCGTACGGTAGGGGCTATAGCCCATGTTCAAAAATGATGAAAAACTAGGTTAAAAAAATTAAAAAATTAAAAAAACGATGGGCTATAACCCAAGCCCATTCCCCATCCACGGCGACGTCCTCTACTCTGCGGGGGATGGGAGGCATTAGCCCGGCCCGCCGTCTCTCCAGACGGGTTTTCACCGCGTTAAAGGGGGGGGGTGTTTTCCATATCCGCTGTTTGGGCAACGACCTGGTCATATACCCGCTTCACGGGGATTGTTGGATCGGCCACCACCAGGTTGAGCATCTGCTCAATTATAGCCGTGGTGGCGACCAAATCCGCCTCTCCCGCGTGGTCATGGTCACCTGACGGCATAAGAATGGTGATGGCTGGATTGTCCTCATGGACGTCAAGCCACCGTGTGTGGACGGTCACGTTGCACCCAGGGTGGGCACAACGCCAATATATTTTGGCTGGGGTGGTTTTATTTCGGAGGTAACGAAATGGTTCGATTACCATGGTTTTCCCTCTGCGACTGTTGGCCACCTGTATGTAGGCCTATGCCATGTTTTGTAAAAGAGAATTATCACTGGTGGGCCGCGCTCTTTTATAGACGTAAACTTGATTGATTAACATGTGATTCCAATAAATTACGATTGCCTCGGCTCAAACTCATTGGCCTAGGCGAATTTAATGCTTTATTGGTATGTCAAATTGACATTGTCAATTTTAACGCGCCCACCTGTCTGTCTGGTGATGAGGAGCTGTCTGTGGTGCTGAACGTGGGGACCTGTTGGTCTATCTGTCTGTCTGTCTGTCCACAAGTTTTTGACAAAACTTGTCAAAACTTGTGGACGAAACCTGGGCTCACATTTTCGTTAAAAAAAAGAGAAATTACCGGTAGTGTTTCCTCCCGTCGATGACACATTTTATTTTGCAGGCCGTAACTTTTGAGATACTGTATAATGGACGTCAAGTCTGTATGTCTGTCTTTGATTACTGGACTTATTTCTTCATTGCAATATTGATACTATACTATGCACGACTCTTGTTCCTTGGTGGACGGCGAAACCCCCTCATATTGCTTCCGTTATAAAATATCCAATCCAAATGTATCCATTAGGAAGACGCATTTTCTTTGAGGATTTGCATTGTGCTATACCAATGGCATTAATCATTTATTTACGCTGTTATTAATAACAGTGCAGTATTTACGCACAGCAGGTTCTAAACACTTATTTGTAACACTTTTTAAACGTGTCACATGTGTTTAGATTATAAACAGAAGAGCATGTTTAAATGCCATATGATTGCACTGAGTCATCTGATATAGGCTATAGGCCTACTCCTTTTCATTGTAGCCTAAGCATACAGTAGCCATACCTGTCAGGTGAAAACAAGTTTGCATTTGAATGCCTGAATGCCTGATCTGCATGTGTACAAGAGGACAGGGAACGTGGTATATTTGACTGGACTTGCGCTGTTACGAATGTGGTTGTATTTTTATTTTATTTGTGTTAGATTTTTTGGAGTCTGTGTGCTCTGAACAATGGCAGTTTGTCTGCATGCCTAGTAGGCTATAGCCTGTCTATTTCACCTAACGATAAATAGCGTCTGCGAATGTGGTTATTATTTTATTTGTGTCTGTGTGCTCTGAACAATGCAGGCAGCTAGTTTCGAGACATATGGCAGTAGCTTACAGTAGGTTATGACTCGTTATGAATATATATATGAATAATAAAGTCTACATTTTATAATCACACACACACGATAGCAAACGTCCCAAGGTTATTTAAGAGTGGTGTGATTTATCAGTGACAATTATCTCGAGTGTTGCTTTAGTTTGGCGGCTGATCATTCAAAAGCAGTTTGCTGATATGACTGAACCTTACAGCATGTTTGCTGATATGACTGAACCTTACAGCATGTTTGCTGATATGACTGAACCTTACAGCATGTTTGCATTGACTGAACCTTACAGCATGTTTGCATTGACTGAACCTTACAGCATGTTTGCATTGACTGAACCTTACAGCATGTTTGCATTGACTGAACCTTACAGCATGTTTGCATTGACTGAACCTTACAGCATGTTTGCATTGACTGAACCTTACAGCATGTTTGCATTGACTGAACCTTATACAGCATGTTTGCATTGATGTGCCATTAAAGCTCAATGACACTTGGGCAACGTGTGGGTTGTTTGGTTACCTCCGGGTGGAACACAGATGAAAGCTAAACAAGCTAGGAAAAACATCTTGTGTGCACCAGTAAACTGAGATTGTCTGTTTAACAGCATAAAACATTTAAAAAATATATATAAAACCGGTAAGATTCTGTATGTTGTTGCAAGTTTGGGATCACCAAAATGCACACATGCAGATGACCAAGACGACAGATAGTTTTTAGCCTGCTCACTGTTTAACGATACTTTGACACAATTCAAAACTTACAGGCCATTGATTTGCTGTGACAAGGAAGCAGGCATTTTCATTTAACAGATGGGTGGGTCAGGTAAAGTTTGCTTTTTATTGACTGGAACACAGCTGCATTGTCAATAGAATTACAGATTGGGAAGCTTTCAAAAAGGCAAAAGATTTGGAACAAAGCCTATCATCAACCCCAAAAACAGTAGTGTAATTCTTTCAAATGGACACACTTTCCTTTTTTAAACAGGCTTCTAGACCATTGCTGATCATTTCCAAAGGTCAAGGTGTAAATGACAGCTTTAGTTTCTAGAACATGGGACTGAAACCTCACAAAAAGTGCAAATTAACAAGTGCCATTACAAATGAAATATTCAAAAACATAGTTGTTAACATAGGCAGCATCATGTAAGGTGCCCACAAGCATCTGAATCCAGAACTTTGCATCTAATGAAGACTACCTCTGTCTTTTCTGATACGCATGACTTCACACAGCAGCGACTGGCGTTTAAAAGACACAGGCAAGTCTCTTCAAATGCAAACTATGAACTACTAACACACAAAAAAGGCACAACAGACAAATTCACACATGTTCACAGGCAGTGACGTTTGTCTGATCTCGATAGAAGTTCAGAAAACAGTAGAAATATCAAAATTCCAGTGCTAAGTAACATAACATTAAAGGCTTGCGGCGAGCTGGCACCAAAGAGGACTCAGTGAGCATGTGTAGATGTCACAGACACAAGCAAATAACGGTTTGTTGGCAAGTCGTGGGTGTGCTCTGTGTAACAATGTGTGCTATATAGTGCAAAGTGTCTGCAGATGTACAGGGCATTCTGCAATGCCTGGGGATGTTGTGTGTGAGCTCTCGACAGTAAATTTGGTTTCTTTCTATTGTGGTTGTGTGGTATTCTACTTGTTGGGGATGTCTAACTCTGACTGAGTGCCACCGCAGAGAAACGGACTTCGCCCTTCTCCCGTTCCATGAATTCACGACACACGGCAGACGCATCCTGGAGGGGAAGAAAGGGAAAAGGAGAACCGTTTGGCAAGATCACTGGTAATTTTTGTGTCCAACTTTGCACAAGGCACACCAATGGTCATTTTTTTCAGATTCAGATTTCAAAAACACATTGTTCCAACACTGTAAACATCTACCAATGCCAAATAGTTTAACATCATATGCCCAATTTAATAGTCATATTTTAAACAAAATGTCTTTGTCATTTCCACTACTTGTGGAACTAACGACATGCACAATATAGGAACAGGTTGAAAAGTCGTTAAATGTTTGTCTAAAGGGGTAAAGAATTAGTTCATGACGTGCACACGGCGTAACCGCAGCATGTGATCAAAATATACCAGACAAACAAACGCGACACAGATGGACATAGTCGCACAAGACCAGGGCAGACACAGGACCATGCATTGGGCAGACACAGGACCATGCATTGAGGGAGAGTTCTGTGTGCCGTCAGCCTGTCACACAACTGTACGGTGGGGAACCCCTGGTCTATGCTAGTTCCAAGTTGGTAATCCACATTCAGCATGCATAACTGCCAATTAAGTGACCATCACTGTAGTTCTGGTTTTCAGAGAACAGGGCTGCATACATTAGTGATGTTGATGTTAATACATTAGTGATGTTAATGAAAAGATCATTACCAAGTAATTTCAGTTGAAACAGTTAAATAGAAAACAGAAAAACGACCATAGTCATTACCTTCATGAAGGAATCATCTGTCGTGGCTCCATGCTTCACTGCACCGTCCAGTCTCCCATCTAAAAACAAAACAAAACACCGGGCAACTTAAATACTAAGCAAGGCTATACTCCACACACCTCAAGTGTACTGCATGCAGTCTGTTCTGTTGCATAGAACATATTTTGCTCGCCGTGGATTACAATGGTAGTGGTACACTACAGAATATGGTAATATACTACTGTTGCATTTGTCTAAGCTCAATTGTTTGTCGTATTATGGAAGACGCTTCTGATCATCCATCCTACTGCTGGTTTGACCAATTATTGACCTGTAAATTGGTGGATTTGAATTAAAATACGCTGCACCATACAACTGTCCTGTTCTACCCTGGTGTTGAACAGAGGTCTCCTGCGCAGCTGCTCAAATATTGCATTTTAACTTTAAAGAAATTAGTAATTACATAGAGCTTCAATATAATTTTACTCTTTAGTATCTACAAGATTACACAAGGAATGCATTGTGGGCTTGTAGATCACCATTTTTTGTGGCCGTCTGTCCCTAAGGCGAAAGCTTTAGGGACAGACAGTAGGCTGACAGGAAAATGGGGAGAGAGATGGGGGGGTGACATGCAGTAAAGGCCGTCAGGGTGACTGACAATCTACAGGCACTCCCAGGCCTGTAGATCGTCATTTTGATAATTATAAATCATCCTTTAGAGAAAGCCAAGAGTTGGCCAAGTCATGGAGAAATCAGATCTACAAGCTGACAACTGAGCATGAGGATTTGCAAATTTCTTATATGGCTATAGTAATTGAGCAAATTTGGGCTGTATACTCTTGCTGGAGGCCTCATTCAATACCATTTTGAGCATGCTTGCAGCTCTTTGTTCTCAAACATCAAGGTAAAAAAAAAAAAAAACTAAGCTCCAGACCTTCTAAAACAAACTGATACCACTACTCTGCCGTACGCCCATGACCTACCTAATTCTAACATACTTTGCTATTTTGGGATGGCTCAGGGTGGGAGACAGGGTTATGATGAAAATAAATAGAATTGATGAAGAGACAGTGCCCAGGCCCATATATATATATGGGTTCAGGTAGGGCCTTAATTTTCAGGACTATTGAGAACTCAGTTTTCGCGGGCTGCGAGGTGTAGCTGCACCAATACTAATACGGCCCGTCTAGAGTTTAAATGGACAGGTATCAGTCAAAAGAGAGACATCGATGTTTGTGTGACTAATCTGAAAAAGCAATAAAACTTTGAATCATAAAAAAAAAAAAAAGGAGAGACATCGAAGAGGAAGGATGGATGGGGAAGGTTCAGCATATGGAATGTCAGAACAGGTAAACTCCATATATGGAGATCTAAGAGTTTGAAAAGAAAACAATCTGCTGGCAAAGGTCTTGTTTTCCCCATTGAAAAACTGAACAGAAATACGGACGCTCACCCAGTTCATAGAGGTGTCCTTTTACGTTGATGAAGGTAATGAAGTGGAAGTTGACTTTATCAGCTTCAGGCTGAGAAAAAAGAAACATTGGAGGACTTAGATCTTGTACATTATGCATGTATATTAAAAATTTCATGAAAACCAGTAGCCCTAGCAAGTCACTGGTTTTTACTAAACCGATCAAAATAATTGTCACACGTGTACAACTGACCAAATGATACATGAAACCCAAACAGCCATTAGAGATCTTACCCTACACTGTCCCTGTGTATTATATTATACATATATGTATTAAATGACACATGAAACCCAAACAGCCATTAGAGATCTTACCCTACACTGTCCCTGTGTATTATACATATATGTATTAAATGACACATGAAACCCAAACAGCCATTAGAGATCTTACCCTACACTGTCCTTGTGCAGCCGCTTCATCATGAGCCTCCCGGATGTCCTTGGAGAAAATAATGACGTTAAACCTTTTTAAATTTACGAAAAGAACTATTTATTCCGTTATTCAAATCCTTGGTGAGATCACAACTTGAATTTGCAAGCTCAGTCTGGTGCCCCTACAAAATCAAATACATAGAGAAAATAGAGAAGGTTCAGAGAAGAGCTACTAAACTAATACCAGGGTTGAAAGAAAGGTCTTATGAAGAAAGGTTAAGACACTTACAGTTACCAACGTTAGTGTATAGGAGGCACAAAGGGGATATGATCGAGGTATATAAACTTGTTCACCAGATATGACTTTACAGCCGAGCCTGTTGTACATTCTTGGGACAGCAGGTATGAGTTGAGGGAATTCTCTTAAACTCTTACCACTAAATTGTCAGTCAGAAAAGAGAAAGAATTTCTTTACTCAGAGCTGTCAGAGCATGGAATAAACTTCCGGAGGAAGTGGTCAGGCTCCTTCAGTCAATACTTTTAAGAATAGGCTTGACAAATTTTGGTCAACAAAATGTTTTTTGTATAACTATAGGGCTGGCTTGTAAGGTCATAGACTGGTAAATACAAAGTTCATTACTATTGAACATATTTCCTGCTCTTCAAGTTCATATTCACCGACTAAAAATAAAGATGTTAACATACATATATTAAATTAAATGAGTTACCTTATTCTTCTCTAGACATTTGGCACGTTCAGCAGCAGACATTTTTGCAGTCTCCTCAAAAAACTTCTTGAGGGCTGAGGCACCGTCTATGACAGGGCACAAAGACATGTTTAAATCAATGACTATGAGTCATGCATCGATGACTCATGAGTCATGCATCGATGACTCATGCATCTTTACATAATTGCCTTCCAGTTTCCAAATTCCATTATTTAACTACCACATTTCTGGCCTATATCAAATTGACATGAATTATAGATTTTGCTTAAAATTCTTCTCTCCATAAATGTTTTTATCTACACTTTTCAAATCAGTCCAAATGGATTCCTTTACCATACAACATAGCCTTAAGACAAAACTAATCATGCGATCTCAGGAGTCACATGGGCAACAGTGTGGATGTGGATCTGACATTTTGTGAGCAGCCTGCGACATCAGCCGTCTGATGTATAATTCACATATTGGCAAGGTTTCAGCCCATTAGAAACCCATTGACTGCCATCATTACTTCAAATTGAAGTTTCAAAATTCATGAAACACAATAAATATGTTTGGTGCAGACAGTGGTTTGGAATATTAGCTCCAGACAAACAAAGTTTAGGCATATGGCAGATGCCAGAGTGCCAAGTCACAGTAAAGGTATAAAGCATAGTTAAATGGTCACAGAAGTAGAGTGCAAAGTGAACAATTTAGTGCTTCAAACACAACTATGATACCAGCCAGGTAAACATCAAACCTAGCATCTGTCTCCCAACATGTGATCTAAATAACATTGTGGTCAAGCACAAAATACAGTAGTCGTCTTGACTCGTCTAGTGTACACCCACAAACCGGGTGCGCAGCGACGCGGCACAGGCGTTGCCGCGCGGCGACGCCTGGAAAACAGTTCTATCGGAGCGTCCGACGCACGCACGCCGCCGGTGTGCGATAGGTTAATTGAAAATAATGGAGGCGGCTGTTTTGCCGCGCGGCGTTTGCAGACGGTGTGTGCGGCCCTTAAGACCGACCTCATGCAGACACAGTTCACCATGTTGGCATAGCCATCTAAAGCCAGTTTTCAAGTCTCTGAAAGTAGTATTTTTACACTAAATGATGTAGTTTCCTGGACGTATGAAAAAGTCTTCACAATCCTAAACCAGTAACTTACACAGGAAAGTGTAAGTTAGTGGTTTGAAAGGTGTCCCTGGTGAGTGATGAACCCTGGGATGTGGACAGACCGTAGCCATGATCAGACGTGTCCTCACCGAATGTCACTTTGCTCTGGTTGTTGCCAATGGAGTGCAGGAGGGCCACGGTGCCACAGGAGTTCACCACCGTCTGCTTCAGGAAGTAGATGTCCGGTTCATCCACTACCACCTTGTCCGCCTGTTGTTTCCTGAGAGTCTCATGCTGACACACACACACACCGCATCATGGCACAATACCCAACCAATGGCATCGTTGCCGTCGGGCATAAACCTCTCTACAGTCCAACTTTGTGTTTTTCGTAAATTAAACCATTCTGGGCGGGAAGCCCTTTTGGTGTTGGCATTATGTTAAGCTTTAGCTATTGAAAAATAGCAGATCTACAAGCTCATAGTGCACCACCGAATGGTGCGCTACTAGCTTGTAGGTCTGCTATTTTTTTTTAATCGAAGAACGAAACATAGCTTTTTCTGAAAACTTTCAGGACACCCTACTTGATCCAGCGTCACACAAGTATCAGAAGCAGTAGATCTGGAGGAACTTGTAGATATGCTTTGAATCTTTTTTATCCTGAAGTAGAGTCTACGAGTTTTCCCAACTCCTATCGTTTTTTTTTCTTAAAGGGGTCACCCCATCTCTTTAGAAGACAGAAAATAAATGTTCAAGTTGTGATACAAATTTTATTCAATCAGGAGAAGCCAGACAGACATTTATATTTGTATAGTGCCCATTTTAATTTCACCACCGATGAAATAAGTAAGAGTTCTTTACTGAATGGATACTGAACTTTGTATCCCGATTGTTTTTCTGTTCAAAGAGCTGGAGAAACTGGGAGAACCACCATTACTGAACAAACACTGTATAGCAATGAAAGCCAAATCAGAAGTGCCATTTAACACTTCACCATAAATTAAACATTACATCTCACTCAAACATATACTCTGCCGCCCCCCCCCCCCCTCTCTCAGACACACATCCCTCACCTTTGGTGTCAGAGGAAAGAGGAGCATCAAAGCACAGGAGGGAGTTGACAAAGACTCCCCGTCCAGGCCCAAAACATCCACAAAATGCCAGCTTCCAGCCACACCCAGTTTAGTCAGCATCTGAAACAAAGACACACATGTCCATCACGGCTCAGCAATATGGCCGTACGTACACAGACAAATGTGTCCGTGCCGGCAAGACTTGTCCGTGGAAATTCTAGGTTCTCTTTTAACTTTTTACAAAACATTATAATGTTCTTATTTTGATCACAAGACCCCATCCATTACTTACTGAATGTCAGTCTCTCATGCGTCTCAGAATATGTATGCAACCATTCCCTGATGAAGGCTTAACATTGGATTCCTTTGTCTTAGCCTGCTGCGTCCTAATAAAGTATTGTCACTCTGGCCATTGGCGTGTGCGTTTGTTTTTTCCAAGATTCCTTCTCACAATAATATGTATGCCACTGATTTACTATGACACATTAGTCCGCTCATTTGCATGTCCATGGCACCAAAAATAAAATAAAAGATGGACTATAAAATGTCCACCACAGCTGCCGAGCATGGTGGTGATGACCCAATTACTAATTAGTCCCGTTAGTTGAAATGTGTCATGTAGTTGAAATGGTTCAGATTATTATTGTCAAGGTCAGTTGGTGGAGTTCAATTGAATTTGAAGATGATGCATGTGCAATTGTCTGCAGCATGTAACGTTTATTTTGTGATTCTTTTGAGGAGGTTTGGTGTTCCCCTCCTCCCTGGAGGGTGTGTGATACCTCAGAAGGATTGGGGTGCAGGTCCCATTTAGTGTAGATACACTGCAAGAAAATGTTCTCAGGGAGTTAGCGATGAATGGATCGGGTAGCAAGAATAAAGATCAATCATGTTGATTTGAGTCACATTCGATCAAAGCTACGCGCAACTTGCGCAACACCCATATACATACATTACACACACACTTTCAGAATTGACCAAAATGGTGACCAGTTGGATTTGTCACAGGAGGATGTCATGAAACCTTGTTCCAATAATAAAACTAGATGGCATTCATGACATAACACATATTAAATTAACTTGAAAATGGGCCAAAACATAAGACAGTGAAATCCTAATTGAACCGTGTGTGCAGCTCTAGTAGTTCATCCATCCAATCCATTCCTGACCACACCCTTCATCCCAGACAGAGGGTGGAGCACTGACACAGCATGCTACTGCTGCATAACGTTACTGACTGGTGACTGCACAATGCATTACTCAGTCTACAGAATGCACAATTACTCTACAATACTCTAAAATGACTGTAATACACATTACTCTAAAAATGCAAATACATTCAACCAGTGTTCCAAGTCCAACTCAAGTTTAGTTAAATCATTAAATTCACCACACAATACGTTCAATCCACGTTTCACATTTTGCCCTTTTAAAAATACGAATTACCAAAAATACAACCGTACAACACCATAATGACTGTAGGCTTGCGCGATGCAACTAATTCGTGAGATTATAGAGTGGTCAGATATCATTGTTTATTTCAACAATGTCAGCACCGGCGTCAACTTACCAATGAAATAAAAGGACAATAACCCTCATCTAAACACCAACATACATACATACCGCCATCATGACTCGGCATCATCATGAAAAAATGCTACGCACCTTGTTGAGCATCTGAAAGAAAGCACACAGAGATGGAAGCAGCAAGGTGAGTTTACATCGTCGAGTGGAGAGGAAAAAAAGCTCAGTCATAAAAAAAATACAATGTTCAGGGTTTGTTTAATAGAGGCTGGTTTCACTCACCTCGGGGTTGATCTCCATCGGGTTCCACTCCATTTTGCTGAAAGTTAGCTGGGTTTGTCCAGTTGAATCGAATGAAAGCAGATAAAAGCAACCGGCGTCTGTCTGGTGTGATGTGGTGACTGGTCTGCTGCTCCTCTTCTGCTAGGCTAGAGTAGATAAAAGCTGGGAGTGCGCATGCACGCGGTTTATACTCTGTCTGCTTGTGTTACAACACATCTGGTTCCCCTGTCGAATTGTGTGCCTCCAGCAGAGGTCTTCTCCTGTACGGAAATAATAGGCTACTATCATATGATTATCAATTTATCATAGAAATTGACAATTGTATGATGTGAAATAGCCCTGGAATCTGGATTGGGCTATTTCACGTCATTAGATAGAAAGAGGAATAATATATATTTAAAGTATATGTAATAGCTAAAGAGGATGGTAAAAAAGCGAAAAATTATATATCAATATCCTTTCTGTGTACAGCTATATTCCATTAGATGTCGCTGTAGCTTATTCTTTCACTGATGTGATGTACATTTTCTGCTGACAAGTGCCTATACCCTCGTTATCAATGTGTTTGTGTATTGAAATTTCGAACAATTAAATGTAAAAAGACATTCAGAAGAATTAGCTGATCTACAAGCTCTGCTATTTTCACTATATTTGAAATATTCATAATATATTTTGTAAGTCCCTTGTTAGAAATAGAGTGGAGTCATAGTGCATTCCCGGCGAATTGAAAGTCACGAGACTTCAAAAGTCACACTTATTGATTGTGAAGTGAGGGGTGCCTTTATTTATCTCATGATGATCATCAATGATGATGTAGTCACGAGGACATGCACAAAAGCATAAAGTCCATAGACTTGGCCACACATGACGTCACGGGGGCTGCGGGGGCACAAAGCCAGGCATTGGAGTCTCCATGGAAAAAGATAGGAACAGTTCCATATATGGGCATACAAGGACAACAGGTACAGTGCACAACTCTGGTAGTTATGGGTATGGCATATGGGTTCTGTCTGTCTGTCTGTCTGTCTGTCTGTCTGTCTGTCTGTCTGTCTGTCTGTCTGTCTGTCTGTCTGTCTGTCTGTCTGTCTGTCTGTCTGTCTGTCTGTCTGTCTGTCTGTCTGTCTGTCTGTCTGTCTGTCTGTCCGTGTGTCTGTCCGTGTGTCTGTCCGTGTGTGTGCGTGCGTGCATGCGTGTGTGTGTGTGTGTGTGTGTGTGTGTGTGTGTGTGTGTGTGTGTGTGTGTGTGTGTGTGTCCTTTATGCCTATATATATATATAGAGGTCCCTGATGACGTAATGCATCATAGTCCTGAGATCATAGACTGGTCTCAGTGTACTTCACTACATTGTCTGACAACTGGCATTGCATTACTGAAGAGGCATATGCTGCAACAGGCATCACAGATCACACCCTTTGATATGCAATACACCTTTGTTTTACATCTCTGGGACTCCCCCCAATCTAAATCCCTAATTTAAGAAGCCCCCAAGACAGACCAGACAGACACTCACCAGGGATGAAAATAATAATCTTTCCTTCGGCCTGGTAGAGATAATGTTACGTTGATGATGTCTCAAACTAAACAAATGACTGTGGCAACATGCTCCAAGCCAGAGAGAGTTGACACCATGTTTGGGCAAGGCTAGTGACGTCACACTACACCATGGTGAAGTGTTTATATACTGGCCCATTCGATCTAAGACCTATATATCACTAGAGGACAGGGAATAACTCAAGCTGACGTCGTTATTTTAGCTTAAGGAGTCAAACATCTCCTTAGGTACTCAGGATTTCTCCCGAAATACACCGTCATGAAAAAGAACTACAGAGAAACCCCAACAAAAGACAACAGAGACAGATCATCGACAGAAACCCCTGAGTGCATGCAATATCGCAAGGAGCAAATCAGGAGACTAGAGGAGGAGTTCCAACAAGTTAAGGATGGGAAGAGGACACAGGAAGACCCCATGTCTGACGATGTGCGACACACCGTCCTCCAGGTCCTGAAGAATAACTATGCAGAGCTGTATGGTAAGTACCAGTGCCTCCCGATTATCTTAGATACCCCGGGGAAAAACTCCCGCAAGGAGAGCATGGAGGCTTTACTGAATCAAATTGAGAGCAACATTCACCTCTTTGAAGGCTGCAAGACCATTTTCATAGCCAACAGCCCCATGGAGATGGACAGGCTGGACAACAAGATTATGCACTCGGGACTTGTATACAAATATATCAGGAAAAAGGATTACCTGCAACTGCTCAGAAAAACGATCAGCTCTATGGAGGCTGAGTATAGCAGCGATATTAAAGAGCGGAGGAAGCAGGAAGCCGACAGGCCTGACGATGAGCGGGAGACCATCCTCCAGGACCTGAAGAGCAACTATGCTCAGCTGTATCATCAGTACCAGTGCCTCCCCATTATCTTAGACACCCCAGGGAAAGTGGCCCGGAAGGAGCGCCTGGAGGCTGAAATGAATCAAAAGCAGAACGACATTAATCAGTTTGAGAAATATCGAGAGGAGCACCCTGAGTGAGAACAAGGACTACGGAAGTTTCCAGAATCTTATGTTAAACACCTTACCGATTTCTGAAAGAAGCATTTTAATCTCAAAATGGTAAGGATTCTGCAGTGAAGGAACCGGAGGGGAGATATTGCATGAGCTTTCGGGCAGAGTAACTCACATTTTCAAGTTGCGTATTTCAGCTTTCATCTTGAGAGATGCTCACAATGCAGTGTGGATGCAAGGCATTGTGAGCTTATAACTCATAGATGTGAATAGATAGTACGGAGCATAGCGGCATAATTAGGCAGGACAGGCATAATTAGCCTGGGAAAAAAAAAAAGGTGCAAGAACCGTGTGGCACCAGCAAGATCGTGAGCGACGACATGCCACAACAGGACAACAGGATTGAGAAACTTGAGAAATGAATGAGGGAAATGGATGATAGAGATCTCCATGAGAGACCATCTACTGTGAATAGTCATCAACTAAGATGTTCTCCTGAAGCATATGCATTGTTAGCATAGATAGAAAAGAAAATGTGATTCACTTGATTCTAAATACCAGATAACCAGACTACTGAGGTGGCCTAGCTTTTTCACTTTCCACTTTTATCACTATCAATACCTTAGAAGAACACTTATGTTTGTTTTTATTTATTTATTTTTTGTCCCAACTTAGACCCAGGGCTTTTTTGTTAGACTAGTGAGCTCAATCCTTTGAGAGAGCCCAGTTATTTATTGTCACTATTCTTTATTAGTGAGCTTATTTTTGTTGTTTTTCTCATTCAGGAATAGCCGGGACTTGTTTAGTTTTTTTGAAGTCTTTTATACTTCTGAAATATTTTAACCTGAATATCTTTTTATTAAAAGGTCCTGCAGTAATGTTTTCAGCAACCACAACCAGCTGAGGCGGTTGAGGCCGAGCAATCCAACCCTTTTTTTATAGACAGTAGACAGTTTATAGATAGTAGAAAAATAGTGGTACACACTACACACCTATTTTTATAATGCATCATCTCCACCTGTGTAGGGGATGATGGGTGGGAATTATTGTATTAAAGCAGAAACCTACTTGTCCCTCTTTGACATTCAATGCTTTTTTCCAGCCAGGGACGTAGCTGACTATTTGGTTGCCCTACTCTTAGGATATTTGTGCTGCCCCCCCCTCCCGACGACTGGAGGAAATTGTTCTTATGAGGGTTGGCTTGGCACTTTTTGTCACATTTTGTTGCCCCCCTTGGTGTGTTGCCCTACTCGCAGTGCGTAATGCACGTATACGTAGCGACAGCACTATGTTTCCAGCATCACCTTTGAAATATCAAGCCGTGTGTGTGCTTTCATTCTTGTGCAAACAGTGACCATCTATCTCAAAATGTCTTCTATCTGCTCCATACTGTACATGACATTGTTTCTAGTAGTTGTGTACAGTGTTAGTACCAAAACACTTTATACTTACTCATATATTTGATATAGCCTAGACTTTACACATTATAGACATTTTATATATACAAATTAAAGTTGTTTCTCTACTGAGTTACCATTCAGGATTTCCATTACATGTTTCACCTGTCACGTTTTATAAAGCAATGAGTCGATTGATGCACAGTCACACCTACAGTGTGCAAACGTTAATAAATCACCACCTTTCCTAAATATCCGATAGTGATTGTTCTTCTGAAATCATCGTAGCAAGATCATCATGATATGCTGAGTATAGGTGGTGTGGTCTGGTATTGAACCCAGAACCTTGTGATGAAAAGGTGAGCACTCTGAGCTAAATCCCCCACCATGTCTATAAGATGGTTATGCCCTTAATCTGTGCTATGTGAAACAGATCCTATACTGTAACAGATGTTTGTTGCAGTCGCAGGACATGACTGCCTACAGTGTGTTGCTTGAATGCTTGCAGTGTTCCACACACACATGCTCCTTTCATGTGCACTTTGGGTTAATCAGACGGTGGATCAGACAACGCGTGCCGTTTGGTAGATCTCTCCAGGGAGTGGACAGGACCTAAATACATTGATAAGATAAATTAGATAAATAGATCAATTTCACAGATATCATATGATGATGTCATATTTCGTCACATTCTGCACTTCGCGATCAAACACGTCTACAGTGTCTGTCTATATATGATGATAGTGTACATTCATGGGTGGGGCAATGCACCATCATCATCTAATTATGTTAGCAGAGCAATTGCTTCATGTGCTTCATTGCTCGGGCTCCAGTGGCATAAAGGTCAACTTTATAATTCAATGCTTATCTTAAAAACACACTAGCAGATCTAGTAGAGCCATGATGGGGCACGTTACACGTAGGGTTTAACTGGATAACGCATTAAATATTTCTCATAGATAAAATAATTTGTCTGAAGACATTACTCACAGAAAATAGAATCTTCTGTTTGGAAATTACCGGTAATGGCTGGCTGTTTGAGGTTTGATTGGGGGGGATTAGCGCTTCCCTTGCTTTTTCGCTGGCTTTGCTGCTGCCTTGGTCAGTAATTGTCTGCGGTGGTGGTAAGTGGCTAGCACTTACTTAATCTGAAACAGTCCGTGGTTGGGGTGGCTCGGATCTTTGATGATTCGGAGAGCTTTGCCGAAACAGTGTTCATCTTATGAGGCTTGGATGGTGGGGAGGTCACATTCCGGTCAATACCGTTTCCATGCTTCGCATTACAGCAATTAGTCCATTTGCTCTTTGGTGGTTGGTAGTGGTACCTCTGTTGAAGTATAGCCTATGACTCAGGACATTTGGTCCCATGTCTTCAGTCGACTGAGAAAGTAGAGGCCTTGTTGTGCCTTTTTCACCACCCGTTCAGTGTGTATACGGTACGTCCCAGGTGAGTTTCTCAGTGATGTGCACTCCCAGGAATTTGAACCCACTCAGCTCTTTTGTCTTGTCAGTATTAAGAGCCAGGTTGTTCCCCTGACACCATTGTTTCAGATTCTCCATCTCTATAGGCTGTCTCAGGCCTATCAGGCCGTATCACTGTAGTGTCATTTAGATCCCATCCTCACTACCTGATATAGTTCTGACAGGAAGTCCAGAATCCAGCTGCACAGATTGGAGTTGAGCTCTAGGCTCCTGAGCTTGGTGTCTAGTCTGACAGGGATTGTAGTCGACAGTATATGTAGTCTGTGTTGTCTCTCTCAGGTGTGATGTGAGAGAGCAGTGTGCAGACGTTCCTTATGGAAGGTCAGTTGGTGGGGGTCGAACGTGAGCGTGACATCTTGCTGTTGATCAGCTCTGACATGTTTCTCAAAGCATTTGCTCGCCATGATTCTGAGTGCTACAGGCCGCCAGTCATTTTAGACCAGTTACTGTACTCTTTTTCTGCACTGAAATGATATTTTCTGTGTTGCACATGCTCTGTAGACCCGCCCTGGAATTGTATCTGGACCTGCTGCTTTACGTGTGTTGATTGATACATTGGAGCCTTGCGCACTTCAGATGCTGCTTTACCGGTATGTCCGTGAGTGACCATTTGTGTGTGTTGGCGCTTTCCTCTAAAGGTGTCGCCTTCAGCCCTGCTATAAATAACTCATGACACATATTAAAGGTATATTCAGTGATTTCACTCAAAAAACCTTAGGTTTCGTTTTTGGCTGTGGGACCCAGCCTTTCGTCCAATCAGGATAGAGAGTCAAAAACCCCCAGGGGTTAACTGGGGACAGGGAGGAACTCCTTATATGGCCAGCACACTCTATAGTAGGGAGGATTATCACAACAAATCAAAAAATCACACACGTGTGAACTGAGTGGTGCAATTCCCCCCCCCCCCCCCCCCCCTCTCTCTCTCTCTCTATCTCTCTCTCTCATTAGAGTCACTACCCCTCTCACTGTTTCTGGCGCCCCCTACTGCTATTTTTAAGTCACATACTCATGCTCACACAGACACACAAACAAGTACGAGACAGACACACACACAGACACACAAACACGTACGAGGACATTGCAAGCTGGTTGTAGGAGTGGTTGCACCACTCAAAAAATAAGTGATATTTGAATTAAGTGAAATCACTGAATATACCTTTAAATGTGTTTTCAAATAATGTATTGAATTCATCATAGTGCAGTAAATTGGAAGTAGACATCTCTGTAGTGTAACCTGTTGCTATGTGAATCTGTTCATCTGTGCTGCATATTTTAGGGCATTTCACT
The DNA here is from genome assembly GCF_964188405.1 of Protomyctophum parallelum. Classification (NCBI taxonomy): domain Eukaryota; kingdom Metazoa; phylum Chordata; class Actinopteri; order Myctophiformes; family Myctophidae; genus Protomyctophum; species Protomyctophum parallelum. The sequence goes on from NC_139702.1 coordinate 8,885,398, forward strand.
TTAAAACACTTCTGGGGACATTTTAACGATTTATCTGGCTTTTGTGTGATTCAATATTTAAATATTAGATATTAATTTGATCAGACTCTCAGGTGTTATATTAGCCCATTCTAATTGTTAATGATTTTAGACTAATTGAAAACACACTGGTGACTGATATTGAAGAACAAATAAAATGTGGTAATAAGTTCACAATGCATCAATGTGAATGTTGGTCATGAGGTATACTGTATGAATTCTTGAAAATGTTTGAAAATAAATAATAAAAATAAAAGAACAATGAACATTTTTGCTTGTAATGACTTGCCCAAAATGGAGCTGCCAAGCCGAAAGCGGTTTGGTAGCATTGATGCAATAGGCTGTGTGTGTGTGTGTGTGTGTGTGACGAAAGACAACAACAAAAAATCTCTGTGAATTCAAGGCTTATATGGGGAGTGTAATTTATAGAAAATAAGACCTTTTTGGGGGAGAACTACTCCTTTAACATGGCACTGACGGCAGCTTTTCGGTTGCCGTGTTAAAGTGTACGAGGTACTGTAAAGACTAAAATGGATAACTCCAAAAAATACCTATTGTGGTCCCCTATGTATTCAATTCATCAACGTAACAATCAGCATATACCGCAATAATGCATAATATGTTAGTTGCACAGATTTCATCCAAATCTCACGCAAATCGGTACACATGATCTCTGTAGTCATCTGATCAAGACGAGTCTGTTGGATTTCTCAGATTCTACACTGATTGGCTAAGATTGCCTTCCAAAGTTTTCAGGAGTGGCCCGTTTCGTTCAAAATGCTGCACATGTCCTGCTCATCCAGAATTCTATCCTCAGAGATGCTATGAGTGATCTGGCTCTGCATTTCCTCAACAAAATGAAGAAAATTGTTGCAAAAAACAAACAAACAAAACAAAACAACCTTCCCCCCTCACGATGCACATCCTTATAATGCCCTCATCCAAGGTTTCTCCGACTGCATGCACCTCTTGGTACCACAGCACCTCAAAGGCCCTTAAAACAAGGCTCCAGACTTCTCAAAACAAACTGGTCAGGCTACTACTGGGCCTCACCCCCTGAACCCATCTCAACCCTGCCCACTTTGACAGGCTGGAATGGCTTAGGGTTGACGACAGAGTACAGCATCTTGCAAAGGGTCTGGTCCACAAGATTTGATACACCACCAAGATACCCATGTACCTGTCTAAATACTTCCTTAATGTCAATGAAGTCCACACCCACAACACCAGTGGGAGTTCAACAAACCATGTGCAACCCAGATTCGGCACAAACAAGGGACTAAATTAATTTCACTCCTATGCCACAAAAATGTGGAACGCCCTACCAACTGTCATTAAGAATGACAGTTGGTAGAATCAGTTGGTAGAATCAGTTGGTAGAATCAGTTGGTAGAATCAATTGGTAGAATTATGTGAATCAATTGACTCCTTCAAAACCGCTCTCAAAGGGCACCTACAGGCGACCCCGTAAAAAAAACTGTATCTTTTCCCCCTTTTCACATCCTTTATGATTTCCTGTTTTTTTGCTATATAGAAGTGTATATTTGTACGTCTCTAAATGTTATGATGGATTGAAACCGGTGGACCCTCTTGTAAACAAATGTAATGCTTTATGGTGTCGTGTCGTCCACTCACAGTTAACAGTTTTTGTATTGAGTTGTGCTTGAATGTACTGTAATTCTGCAAACTGTTAATAAATACTCCAATCAATCAATCAATCAATCAATGCCCTTCTAATCCCTTCCATTTCTAAGGTGTGTAGCAGGAAGATGCCGTTTCTACCAGATCTGCCATAACCGGAGTATTTTTCAATAGCATCCTTTGGAGGATCATATAGTTTATTAGTTGGTAACTATACCAGAGCTGGGACAGAGAAGAGTACAGAACAAATAAAGGCTTGCAAGGTATTTGATAAGATGCATTAACAACGGATAGTAGGAGTTAATGAGTAACTTGTTTACATTTGATTTATATTGCCCCCTTGCTCCCTCAACCATTAGAAAGTGAAGAAGACCCATCATTCACAGCGTGAATTAATGTGATGTGGGACTGGGGAATAGGCTGTAATCAGATGTGGAGACAGAAGAATCCACCAGGTATTGATCAAATATACATGGTCTGTGTGTGTGTGTGTGTGTGTGTGTGTGTGTGTGTGTGTGTGTGTGTGTGTGTGTGTGTGTGTGTGTGTGTGTCACTCATGAGGGAGTGCATGCTGTGCGTGTTTGTGCGGGAGGCTTGCATGTGGGTGGATGCCTAGGTGCGGTGGGGGCTTTTGTGTGTGTTCACACAAAAGACAAACAGACACAGTACACACACACACTTTCTCTCTCTCTCTCTCTCTCTCTCTCTCTCTCTCTCTCTCTCTCTCTCTCTCTCACACATGCACACATGCACAGCACACACAGTTTCCATCTCTGCATGCAAGAAACAGAGCTTAAGTTGTGCTTCACCGACACCAAAGAGGGAGATTCTATGTTCGATTTCGTCTCCCTGCACCTCGAAATGGACATCACCTGGTGCAGTGTGTTATGAAACCAGTGTCAACTGTTCAAAAGGATACTCAGTCCCAGCCGGACCTGACCGGACGTGTGCTGTGGATGAGCAGTTCCGTGGTGATGAGCCGACCTCAGAACATTTGAGTTCTGCTTGGCTGTGAGGGAGCTTTGAACTTTTAGGCGTCTCAACACCTGGGAAGAAAAGGACAACAGACTGAGAGGTACTGGCTGCTATACCTAACACACTGAGACGGAATTGGCTTCCCCTGCTCTGTCCACAGTGGACAAACCCATCATGGGCATCGCTGCTCCCAGAGTACACATGTAGGACCACTATAGGGATATAGAATATATAGAAACTTTAGTTTGGACATTTTCCATTATGTTGTGTTCTGTTGTCACATAAAGAGTTTTAGATTATGTGTTTGTTTTTAACTGTTTTTTTTATCGTTTCCTTTGCCTGCTTTGAGTCCTCTGTGAGTGCATCATGTTTTTATCTGATCTCACCTCTACAAATGTTTGTACCTTGCTGTTATCAACAAATTACTAGAGTGAAGTAAAACGGCCTCAGTTCAAGTCATTTGCTGTCAGACCACTGATGAACGGGACCTTGAGAAATGGTGTCAATGTAATCTTTAAACGTTGCACGAGTCTCCGTCGGCTTTTGCGCAAGGACACGCATTTTGAGTCAACCATGAAGTCGGGACCCGATTTATTTTGTGACTGACGTCTTGTGAACCATTGGAGTGACCCGACTGACCACTCTGTTTGAGAAACGGCCCGCAACCATGCATCTCCCGCTGTGCTTCGTTGAGGTGTCCGGGGTGCCTCCATTGGCTGCTGGCTGGGGATGGAGCACGGTGACCTACCTCTGTCTCTTCTTCTCTCTCGGCATCCTGTTCTCTCTGCTGCTCTGGTTCCTATTGCGCGAGCTGCGACGCAACGTTCACACACTACGACACTAGAGATGACCTGTTAACACCGTCATCCAAACACTCTCACCGGTTCCCAAACCTTTTAGCTCAACGTTTTTTGTCTCCCTGGGATCCAAACTAGTGACAATAGCAGATCTACAAGCTCACAATGTGTCGCGATGAGACTCGTTGTGAGCTTGTAGATCTGCTATTTTCAATACTTCTTCCTTTTTTGGTTTATTCGTGAAAAAGTGTGATTTCTTTCTTGAATTTTTTGAAGATCTTTTGAAAATGTATTGGAAAACTAAAAATGTATTTCTTTTTTCTCGTGACCATTGTAGTGTCCAAGCCCTATGCTTGAACACTGGTTAACTGATGGCAAGGAGGTTGTTCAGACGTGTGATCAAATGAACTGAAGTCAAAACGTTGTCCGTTGTTGAGTTAATACAATATATTTATTTACGCCGTTGTCCTATACTTCAGCACAATAAATACAATAAATAAACGGTCAAACGCTACACAATACACATACTCAGACCACAGCTCCAAGAGCACAGCTGAAAACTGTGTGCCTCTGCCAATCAGCAACACCCGTGCCCAATCAGGGACCAGGCCTAAATACCCTGGGCAACCATGGCAACCCCGGCCCCGCCCATGCCCCGCTGCGATGCCATCAATACATACATATACACACACACCATTAAAATCACTTAAATCAGTAGTCATCGTATGGCTCCCACAACCATTATGGGTCTGCGGAAATCTCTCTCTCTCTATCTCTCTTGCAATCCTAAAATGTTGGTCCTGTTTACTTTTGCGTCTGTGCGTTTTTGTTATGTTTTTTGTTTTTGTTTTCTTGGATTCATATGTTTGATTTGTGTTCATTTATTCATTATTTGGTGTAAAGATTTCTTTTTTAATAAAAACCTTTTTTTATTAAAAAAAGAGTTGGTCCTCACAAGTATAGTAATAAATACGTTATGAATCTTGCACAATAGATAATGCATTGTTAATTGTTAAAAAAAATTATTTTACTGGGATGTCTGAATACCTTTGAACTTCTGTGTTTATTATTCATCATTTCTGAAGGTATATCAATATCATTATGATTAGACTGTCCAAACATTACTAGTGCGCAAGCAGAGCGCGCAAGTACTGTCGACCGCTACAAACTGTCAAATCTCAGCTTCTCTGTGAAGGAACGTTTGAAATGTAGAATTATTAGGTTTAGCTATTTGCTACCTACCTACTTTATGCATGTAAAAAAGTAGTATTAAGTATTAAGTAAAGTAAGTACAAGTTTCTATCTATAAAAGAAATACAGTTTTATCGATTTAGAATTATTCTGGATCCCTTTTTAGTTTCTCAAAGAAAAATAAATCATCGATATCTGATGAAAAAAAGGTATATAAACTGAAATAAAATATGTTATCACGTATACAGTATAATTATTTAATTATTTATTTTAAATTGTCAATTGCTTTAAATGTACTTAATCTTGGACTATAGTGATATTAATACTGTGTATATGTATATGTAATTTGTAAGTTGATTAGCGGTATACTGTGGTTACTTTGCGCCACTTTTGATGCGTATGCACCGTCCCAGCATATGATGTCAGGGTATAACTGGTATAACTAGCTCTCAATGATGACGTAATAAAGATGTGGATTAAAGGACCCAATGCCAGAGTGTAATTGGTTTTCGATGGTGACGTAATGACGATATGTTTTAGTGTCGGGAGGATTAAAGGTAATGCTCCTATGCATACATGTAGTATATGTAATCTTGCACCACTGCCGTATCAGGCACAAGTATTCATTACGTCATTTGCTGGGACGGTGCATACGCATCGAATATCGTCCTAGGCAAAACTAGTACTTGCGTGCTCTGCTTGCGCAAGTAATTATGGTTCTCAAAGTATGGTCTGGGGGGGGGGGGGGATGTACAGGTTTGATGAGGTCAGATCAACATATGGAATGTCAGGTCAGCTCATATAGGAAATCTAAGGGTGGCAGTGGGGGCAGTGTCTTGAGTGTACAGGGTTTGATGAGGTCTAAATAGACAGGTATCATCATATGGAATGTCAGAACAGGTCAGCTCTATATATGGAGATCTAAGGGTTTGAGGTCAGATGTAGAGTTGCTGGACAACTCTATATATGCAGATCTAGGTGATGATCAGTCTTGTCCATGTACACATGTCATGAGGTGTGATATATGGAGGCTTGATGTCACAAGGCGTGACCATATATGGTGGCATGATGTCACGAGGCGTGACCAGGAGGCATGATGTCACGAGGCGTGACCATATATGGAGGCGTGATGTCATGAGGTGTGACCATATATGGAGGTGTGACTGACGGGATATGCAGGTTTTCATAGTAAACTGCAACCTACAGTCGCAAATGGTGTATTCCAGTACTTTCTGTGTCAAGCTTTCAATTGCTCAGCCTGACCATGGATACAACGTCCGTCTGTCTGTCTGTCTGTCTGTCTGTCTGTCTGTCTGTCCGTCCGTCCGTCAGTCAGTCTGTCTGTCTGTCTGTCTGTCTGTCTGTCTAATCCATCCAGCCAACAACAAGCTATAGCCAGCCAGCCAGCCAGCCAGCCGACCTATTGTTATCACAGAATAGCATTGATTGCATAATACAAAACGACATTTCCCAGACTGCCTCGGGGTTAGTGTCATATGAGAGGTGTGGGCTTTAATTTCTCGTCACTGGGGTGTGGTCAGTGGACTTTTCCTACTCTGCTGCCTGCCTGCCTGCCCGTATCTTTTTCTCTCTTCTCTCTTTCTGCGCCTCTCCTCTCCTGCTCCACCGCGCCTTGTTGACAGAGAAACTTCATTTATAAGGTATGTTCAACTTCTATAGACTTCTGGGTGACTTTAGCACTTATACTTTCCACTGTTCACTTTTCACTTGTAAACTAAAGTGACGGGATAGTGTTTATACCTGCGTACTAAAAATACTGACTGTACGGATTTGACAAGGCAGACTGTCTGGCTTGCCGGTAAAAAAAAAAAAGAGAAAAAAAGATCAGCCTTTTTATTGAAAAGTTTGTTCGCACAGGGAAATGTTCTGCAACTGCATTTTTCTCCCCTTTTACAACTTGTTACTTTTTCCTTTTCTCATGCAGACTATTTTTCTCTAGCTCCCGAAATAAAGAAACCCCAAGACTGTCAAAATGGTAAGTAGCCTAAGTAAGCTAATTCTACCTAATTCACTGAGCTTTCAAATACTTTACGACATTTTACCATTATTGTATTTATTGTAGCCTATAAAAGTCTCGCTAAAATTCATCAATTTCACTTTCCGTTACTTATGCAAATGTCTGACTCACACTCTGAAATAAATCCAAGACAACGCCCACTGTACTCCGAGTCCACATTAAACGTACGTTAAGGGTGTAGAAAAATGTGGACATTCAAATACATTTTAATTCACTTTTCACAAATGAAAAAGCTGTAGTTTATATTTAAATTACTTTTCATTAGCCTACTCATAATAGCAAGCAATCCAAAACTTTAATATAACCTGTATAAGTATAGGCAAGTTAGGCAACGCAAACAGACAATTAAGCTCATCTAGGCTAATGCAAAACGAAATCTGAACATCAAGCAGTGATTTTATTTTATTAACACCTTTCCCGTTTTTAAAGTCAAGTGTGTGTGTGTGTGTGTGTGTGTGTGTGTGTGTGTGTGTGTGTGTGGGTGGGTGTGTGACTGTGTGTGTGCTTGTGTGTGTTTCTGTGCATGCCTGCGCGTGTGTGTGTGTGTGTGTGTGGGGGGGGGGTGCACTCGTTTAGGAGGCAGAGAGAGAGAGAGGGGGGCTGCATTTGGGGAAGTTGGGAAGTTTGGTCTATATGACTCATGTGGCTTTATTCCAGTCGGGTGGGCCTCCCCCTCCCTCCCTCTCTCCCTCCCTCTCTCTCTCTCCCTCTCTCCCTCTCCCTCTCCCTCTCCCTCTCCCTCTCCCTCTCCCTCTCCCCCTCTCTCTCTCTCTCTCTCTCTCTCTCTCTCTCTCTCTCTTTTCCATCGTCCCCACCTCTAGTGGTTTCTGCAGTTTTAAAGTATGTCTCTTTAAAGGGGAATGTTAGCTTCTCTAGCAGTCACAAGACAAGGCGGAGTTATGACAGTATCAAAAACGGCCTATGGCTACACACACATTGTGCTCATCATCCTGGCATTGTTATGTAAATCGGACACATGCAGCTGCCCAAATTCCAATGTGTTCTCGACTGAAAATAGCAGATCTACAATTACGCTCACAATGCATCGTGATATTAATGATAATAATCTACTCAAAAATGGGTCCCAAACCCAGTGTTTTGGGGAAACACTGTTATAAAGTGTTATAACTTTGGCTATGAATGAACTGCGGAGTGGGCGGCTTCCTCATACGTACAATAGGGTGTGGTCAGACTAGAGCAACTGTTAAATGAGTGACTTCACTCTTCTCACAGAATAGAATAGAATTCTTTATTCATTGGCAACAGTTAGCTACAACAGTATCACCAATTTTACCACTTTTACTCAGTGGAAAAAATGTAAGCACTTAAGAGTACAGGAGACCCGGGTTCAGGTCCAAATTACATAACTTCCCTGTATTTTACAGTCCCAGAGATTAAACAATGGTGTCAAATGGAGGTCCATCAGAATCACTGTTATATATATATATATATATATATATAAATCTCTTGACCGTACAGAACGGACAGCCACTTCCCTCATTTCTTTAGCAGGTTGAGGAAGTCCAGTATGTGTGCATGGATTTATGAGGGTTGTTTGTTTCCATGACAACATAAAAGCAACCACACGATTGGTCGTAAAGCAAAGAAGTCATGTTGTAATAATGTAAAGAGAACTATCTACTTCTTTGTTGTGGGCCAACGGATTGTTATCCACTGTAAGCCCTCCCACCTGCGCACGCACGCACACACACACACACACACACACACACACACACACACACACACACACACACACACACACACACACCCCTGTGTGTGTGCGTACTCCGGTACTACTGTACTTATGAGAACCAAATGTTCTCACAAGCAGAGAAAGTTGAGGGGGAGTGAGGCAGTGAGCACATTTAACTTCACTTTTTGAGAGTGATTTAAAGAGAAAATGTTTAGGCTTAGGGGACCAGACCATAGGCGGAGCTTGAAATTGACGCCTGGGGGTGTGACTGCTTGGCCAACGACACAAATTTACCTTTATTTTATTATTTTAGCGTTTTTACAATGCCCTAACCCCTAAAAATGAGTTATTTAGGTAGTACAGCAGCTCACACACATGCACTACAGCCATACAGCGAGTCATCATATCATGATAAGAGAGATGATTACAAACTACAGTCAGAAGCCAGAAGTTATGTTAAAAAAAAAAAAAAAAAACCCTGAACCCCCTCATGCTCCGCCCATGGACAGAACCTAGGGTTAGACAGACAGACAGACAGACAGAATAAATCAATCCTCGCAACAGCTACAGGAATACAAACCAGTGTGTGAGTGTGTATCTGCACACATGTAAGCAAGCAAGTGTACTGAATGTCTGTAATCATGTAGTATGTGTTTATATATGAAAGTATTGTGTGAGTGTAAACATGCACACGTGTGTCAGTCATGCCTGAACTTGTAATCCAGGACATGATGACACATACTGTAGCCCTGAATAGAGGTCCTGAGCTGTTCTATAAGAGGGACATTCCAATGGAGACATTTCACATTCCGCCATGTTTTTGGGGTCAATTCCAGGCGAATGTTCTTTTTGTCTCTTTCTAAATGCCTCCTGTCTCAGCACCTTGATTAGATCTGCCATGGCTCGTGGTGCTGACTCTGTCTGGGTGTGACCATGAGCGGGAGGGGGGGAGGGGGGGGGGATACAGAGATTGTGCACGCACATGTGCATGTGTGTGTGAGAGAGAGAGATAGATCATGTGGACATTTTGACATACCAAATCTTGATAAACAAAATTATAGTTGTTATAGCGTTCTAGTTCTGGGCATTGGGAGAGAGAAACCGACAGACCAAGAGTGAGATAGACATGCAGAGATATATAGCGATAGTGATAGAGAGACTGCACATTCCACAGCACAGAAAATTAGGCATTTTCTTTTGAAAGTATTTACCAATGGTAACACAGGCAGGCGGGAGGAGGCCATGCTGGAACTGGAAGACAGAGAACTATACAAACATCCCTTGCAAGGCCGTTTCTATTCCGTTGGTTCTGTCCCATTCCAGAGACATGCCGGTGGGTTTCCTCTATAAACACAGCCGTGGTTCTCAAACTTATAGTACACTATAGGATTGTTCTCATGCTTAGACTCAGACTCTGGACTATAGTGTCACTCTCTGGAATGAGTGTTTTAACGAGGAGCAATTTTGCGTTGGAATTCAATCGATGGAACACAATGTGATGATGTGCCTTACGGTATGTCTCTTCTTTGTCCACTGTGTGAGTGGAATATTCAATTGAATTGCCAAGGGGAATCTGCTGGTAATCGATTCAGCGTGCTCAGGGTAAACACTGGACCAGGGCATCAGGTTCACAATATGGATGTCTTAGCCATACAATCCAATAGTGTTGTAGACAAGGAACAATTAAAGAATCATCACGAATCAGGTGCTAACAATGTGCTTCAACATCGGATTCAGCAATGCATGACTTTATTGTGTCGTTGTTGCCAGTCAGATACCTTGTATCTCTTGTGTTGTTGGTGCAACCACTCCAAGGAACAGCAATGTCTGTGTTCACCTATGTGACTATGAGCACCAGTATGACTATGAGTACCAGTAGGGGCGCTGTTGTGCCAGAAACAGAGTGAGAGAGATAGTGCTGCACTGTTGCCTGCTAATGAGAGAGAGAGAGAGAGAGAGAGAGAGAGAGAGAGAGAGAATGAGAGAGGGGGAGAGGGGTCTTGCAACACTCAGTTCACACAGGTGTGATTTTTCCCTCGTAAATGACATACAAGAGTGTCACACAAATAGTGAAAATAGCAGATCTATCTGGCTATTGTCACTATTCTTATTTATTTTTGTAACAGCAACGACATAAGAGGTTCATAGAAGACATTTGCTTCATAGAAGACAGGAGTTGCAGCATCAGCCACTTACAACCTAGCATCCCTATTCTGAGGGAACATTTGCCAAGAATAGAGATTTGGTGCAGAGCGGTTAGTTTAATTAAAGTACTTAACCCATTCTGGGTGGGAACCCCTTTTGGGGTTAGCATTATGTTATGCTTTAGCTATTGAAAAATAGCAGATCTACAAGCTCATAGCGTGCCACCGAGTGGCGCGCTACGAGTTTGTAGGTCTGCTATTTTTGAAAAATCGAGCAATCAACCTGCTCCTATAAAACTGGACTCTACAAACTCTCATTGTCAGTTCATAGTTTGATATCATGGCCTGTCTGTGGATTCCTGTTTTGACTACATTGTCATTTTGCAATTGCCTGATTCCTGCCTACAACTTAAGTGTAAGATCTGCCTTATTCTTTATGAAATACTTAACATCTATTCTTGTTTGTTGTTACTCTGCACTTGGGTTGGACTCTGTCTACATCCATGACAGATCCACTGTATGTTGCAACAGGACATTGCAGAAGCATTTCAACATTAGACAGCTGACTACAACAGCCTACACTAAAAGAGTCATCCATGGCACTTTATCCAACTCAAGTCCCTCTGTCTGGATTAGTGTGCTGTCTTAATTGTAATTTTAAATAAATTGTACTCTAGCTATATTGATCCTGTTGTGTACAAATGCTGGGTATAGTATGGGTGCCAGGTGTTTTGGACCCTACAAATGCAGAATTCATTTCAAAGCATGAGACCAAGGGGACAGGATAACGAATACATTACTAAATTTAAATCGTAATGCAAAACGAGGTACACCTCACAGGGCGAATAAACACAACACGGGGACCTGGAAACGAGCACCCTGAATATACAATGAACCAACACAGAGAGCACTCACAAACTGTCTTAAATAGGCTCTGGCCAACTAGGTCATTTGGCCAACAGCTCGCACCTGTGGACCAGGGGAGAAGGGTTGAGCATGCACAGCCTAGTGGCCAAACAGGGAAAGTACAGGGAACAGACCCAGGACGTGACATGTCTGTTGTTCATGGAATGAGGGTAGGGGGAAATTGTTTGTGCGTGTCTGCCTCTCTCTCCCTGTGTGTGCATGCATGTGTCACTCAGTATGACCGCTTTATCTACATCAAGGTAATTATGTTATAATTACAGTCAGTGTCTCCAAGGATTGATAAGGCCCAGCCAACGGATGCTTCTTCATTTTACACACATCTGCAAAGAGGAAACTTCATACCATGTTATTTAAAAGAAAAACCTTTGAAATTATCTTTCACAGGAAAACATTATTTTTACCTAATATTCTATTAAGCATTTTTACCAGAAAATTATAGCAGCAGTAGTACTAATAGCAGTATAGCAGTATGATCACACAATGTAATATTTTATCAACTTATTTGTTTCCGGACCGTAAAGTTGTATCCGCCATAAAAACGCTGCTGCCTTATTCAAATTCACGTGCCCCTGTCGTACCTTGCCACTGGCTATACGGCCACAGCTGTGTTTACTCAGTGAGTGCAAACAGCACTGCCAAGGTTATCATTTAAACCCAACAAAGCATCCTGTCATCTGGGAGGTCACATTTAGATCTTCTCCCACTGCATGACGAGTGTGATTACTACCCTGCAATACACCCATACAGACTCTGGGGAACCTGGTTGTGGTTGTTTTTGTAATCTATGTATGGGTTCGATGACATTTCAAACAACACCGTCACCTCCTCTCTCTTCTTCCTCTGCTCATGTACGTTGTTGTTTTTGTTGTTTTCGTAACCAGGCCAGCAGAGGGACCGTTAAAGCCAGCGCCAACTTCAGCGCCAACGACGATGCCGAGATCCTGTTCAAGGCCATGAAAGGACTGGGTGAGATGTGTGTGTGTGTGTGTGTGTGTGTGTGGAGGAAATCTAAATATCCTGTGAGCTCACCTGCCTGTGTGTAATAATGGCTGCATCTTGTGGGAATGTTAACGTTGATAAACACTGGCGGGCTCGGTTGCGTAACCATGACTGGTCACTGCCGCAGGGACGGACGAGGACGCCATCTTGCAGCTGTTGACGGCCCGCAGCAACGACCAGAGACAGAAGATCAAGGCGGCCTACAAGACCCTGCATGGAAAAGTAGGACACACACACACACACACACACACACACACACACACACACAATTTCTCTCTCCCTCCCTGTCTGTGTGCGTCTCTCTCCATCGCTCTGTTTCTCTCTCCCAATCTCCAATTCTAATTAAAAATGCTTTATTGGCTGCTGGCATGATACAATTTGTTTTACATTGCCAAAGCATACATATAACATAAAACGAGTCAACATTACAGTACAACAAGGGAATCACATACATGCATCCTAACAATAATACGTGAATGACAAGCAATGTAGTAATAATGAAAACGGTGAATAACAAAGAGACGACAAGTGATATTCTGTGGTTAGCAAGTTCGTTTAGCCAGATGTGTTTTCCCCAATCCCTCCCAACACACACACGCACACAGCTTTGTCTCAGATGATTTAAACGGACTTATTTAAACTAACTTAGTTGCGTGCCAAATTCCAACGAGGCACACTGAAAATAGCTAGTCTACGAACTCCACAAAAAGCTCCATTCTTCTTTGTTTTAGTCTGCTGAGCATCTTTTCTCCACCTTTTGGAGTTATCCTTGTAGCTGTTCAGTATAAAAGCTGTAATATAAAATATTTCAGTCAGACAACTCATGAATAGATTAAACAATATTTATTGCAGAATGAGTAACAAGTGTGCATATGATATTTGACTTGGCGTTCGGCTCTGCTGGATTTCTCCGTGCTCGGCATGAATAAGCAACATCATAAAACATAAGAGCAGGGAGATAGATATACAATAACCCCCCCATGGGGAGCATAAATAGCAGAGCCCACCGGTGGTGCTGGGGTGGTGGTGGGAGAAAACATCACATACAACCGGGAACCATGAGCAGAGGAAGGCGGAAGAGCATGGAGTCTAGTGAGCTTAAGTAGCCTGCCCAATTGGTCAGCTGACTGCCGCATCGGCGAATGACGTGTGAGACTTGCACACACTTATACGCCCACATAGTAATGCAGCATGTTAACCCCTTGAGTATAGAATGAGCCTTTGAGCATGGCAAGAACCCCCCTTGAGGTTGACTGACTGAACTGACTCCGCGAGCTGCGTTTGATAAAGTATATGATGAATATGAGATTCCATAATTCTGCAATATTACATGCCCTTGTGTTCTAGAGTTGAGTAGACCTATTTTTGGTGATTAGCACCTAGGGTGTCGGCCTTCTCAGGGTGATACAGTATATCCTGGAGCCGAATTCCGGTGGCTAGCCTATCTGTATAACAAAGGAGTTTGTTGACATGAAGAAAACAGACGGGTTGATCAAAGACTTTGGTTTTACATATGCAATAAATGTCGACACCCCACGCCAATGTACAGTGCTTAAGTAGTGACCAAGAATACAATCATTTGGTCAGTTGGGGCGAATCTCGTCTGTCTGCCTTGCACATTTTCTCCTCTGTATGGTATAAAATATACATCAGATGGTGCCGAAACCAGGGATCGAACCAGGGATATTTTATACCATACAGAGGAGAAAATGTGCAAGGCAGACAGACGAGATTCGATGTTCCATGAGTTGTTTATTTCAACGAAGTACAGCTTACAGCATAGACAGACTCACGCCAGCCAGCAGAGTGGCTGACGTCTCCACACAAGGCTTGCGCCCCAACTGACCAAATGATTGTATTCTTGGTCACTACTTAAGCACTGTACATTGGCGTGGGGTGTCGACATTTATTGCATATGTAAAACCAAAGTCTTTGATCAACCCGTCTGTTTTCTTCATGTCAACAAACTCCTTTGTTATACAGATAGGCTAGCCACCGGAATTCGCCTCCAGGATATATCACCCTGAGAAGGCCGACACCCTATAGTGCTAATCACCAAAAATAGGTCTACTCAACTCTAGAACACAAGGGCATGTAATATTGCAGAATTATGGAATCTCATATTCATCATATACTCAATAACTCTCTCTCTCTCTCTCTCTCTCTCAGGATCTGATCGACGACCTGAAGTCTGAGTTGGGGGGGAAGTTCGAGACCCTCGTCGTTGCACTGATGACCACACCTCTCAACCAAGATGTCACCTTACTCCGTGATGCCATTAAGGTACTGCAGTTGTAGGTGCAGCATTTGATGAGATCTGTCAAATCAGAATCACGTTTATTGGCCATGTAAGTTTGCAAGATGGTGGTTTCTTCAGACTGGATCGTATTGTACATGTTTGTAGGGGGACACTCACTTACTCACAAACACACAGGCACACTGTAGCATTTGTTTCGAATGCAAATAGACCTTTATTGGCCTAAAATTTCAGTTCAATGTAATACATTGTTTAAAATATTTCTTTTTACAAATTGTTTTTGCTGTAATGAGAGCATGCAGAGCTGGAATAGACTCCATTAAACCTGATGATCCCTGCATGATTTGACAAGGTTCCAAATGGCTTCTTGTGACGTCACAGGATGCTTCAAAGCTTTCTCAGTTTCCGATAAACAGTCTTGGGTTTGAGGGAGCAGCGGTGGCTCAGGAGGTAGGGCAGCCACTCCAGAAGCAGAAGGTTCCTGGTTCCATCCCCCTGCGTTAGTGTCGAAATGTCCTTGAGCATCCCCTTTAACCCAAGAGGACCACAACGGAAACAAGCCTGCCGGCTTTCTTGTGACTCTATCCTTTTGAATGTATTTTCAATAAAGTAATCAATCAATTAAGCAACACACTGAACCCCTAACTGCTCCTGGTGAGCAGGTCTGTTCCCTCTGCCGTCTGTGTGTGAATGTAATGTGCATTGGATAGAGGCAAAATGCAGCATTTAGGTCAGGTGACGTTAGGTTTTCAAGTAGTATGTGCAAAGGGGTCATTATCCATCCATGTAGCATGTAGAGAGGAGTGGTACTTCAATGAGTGGCAAGCTCACAGTGTGAGCTCTTGGAAAAGCACTACAAGTCATCATTATGTGATTGTCATTTTCTCTCCAGTTTGTCTCTTTATTCAATGGGATTCTTTCCACTAATCCACTGTGAATTGCAGTTGTGGGAGCTTTTGGACGGGATTCCCCTCCACTACCAGACAGCCTTCTTTTGACAGTATTCTTTTGCTGATTGGAGTCTTGCGTTCTTTATTTAGCTAATTCAGTATCTTTGATGGAATTGCTTTTTTTTTCTCAGGGAACTAAAGCCTGATTTATGCTTTGTTGCACGCACAGAAAATAGCAGATCATTAAAAGTTTGTGGATTTGCTATTTTCGGTACGAAGCTTGTGCTTCGTGTATTGATCTTTGGGTGTGGTCACATTTGATCTGCCTGATCAAATGCTTTGTATACATTACAACTGATCCAGTTTCTTATAATCGCTAATGGCTCTCGTAGACGGAGAAAGCAAGACCTAAGACGACAAGAGGAGTCCGTGGACTGGTGCACCCGTTTCGAATGCCATCAATGCATTGAAAAAGACTGAATCACGTTTAATCAGAGCAGACGCGGCTACCGACCTACCGGATCTCAGCTGCATTCTGTATTGATCACGGCTACCAGCGATGAGACACGCATTGGACTTACATGCCTGTTTAACACTGATATGAGGTTAGGGGACTTACATGGCTGGTTAAAACTAATATGAGGTTAGGGGACTTACATGGCTGGTTAAAACTATTATGAGGTTAGGGGACTAACATGGCTGGTTAGAACTACTGAGGTTAGGACACTTACATGGCTGGTTAAAACTGATATGAGGTTAGGGGACTTACATGGCTGGTTAAAACTGATCTGAGGTTAGGGGACTAACATGGCTGGTTAGAACTAATATGAGGTTAGGGGACTTACATGGCTGGTTAAAACTGATCTGAGGTTAGGGGACTAACATGGCTGGTTAGAACTAATATGAGGTTAGGGGACTAACATGGCTGGTTAAAACTAATATGAGGTTAGGGGACTTACATGGCTGGTTAAAACTAATATGAGGTTAGGGGACTAACATGGCTGGTTAAAACTGATCTGAGGTTAGGGGACTTACATGGCTGGTTAAAACTGATCTGAGGTTAGGGGACTTACATGGCTGGTTAAAACTGATATGAGGTTAGGGGACTTACATGGCTGGTTAAAACTGATCTGAGGTTAGGGGACTTACATGGCTGGTTAAAACTGATCTGAGGTTAGGGGACTTACATGGCTGGTTAAAACTGATCTGAGGTTAGGGGACTGTCACACCCCTGTCTTAGGCGAGGGTAATATGAACACAAGGATGGCGAGGCAACGCAGTTGGGCAGAGTTTAAGAGTTGTTTATTTTCCCCAAGTGCAAGATGTGACAAAAACCAAATACAGAGGAGACCGAAACATCTGTAATAGAAAATAAAATATATATTCAAAACCAAGTATTTCATTTTATAGATATGTAAATCAAAGCAATCATTTTAAATTATATATAATATAATCAAGTATTTATAAATCAGGCCTTAATATAAAGCAAATCAAACACCATTATAATAAATCAACATATCTGGATCCAAAAATGCATTTCAACCATGGTTATAAAATGATAAATCAAAACATCACCTCCTCAGAGACTGAGACCTTCTTGTCCAACACCAGCAGACTGACTGGAATACCAATTCTCTGCAGCTATATACCCCCCATGGCCCCTCCCACCAGACAGGACCAATTGATAGGGGTTAACATTAACTTAACATGATCCACAACATGTCAAATCTGCATTTTTATACACCTCAATTAATTTAAGCTTGTAGATCTTTTCTTTCTCAAGTCTTTAGTTTTTCCAAAGTCCTCTTTTTAGAGTCCAGTGTCCCTCATGACAAATGCTATCCCTATCCACAGACAGGAGTTGGTTTGGCCCAGTAGGTGCTCAGCTGGGCTTCCACCTATTCCACAGAACCCATTGAACATGTTTGATAGCTGAACAGAAATATACAGAGAGTTGATGGGGATTTGTTGTTTTGTTTGTCCATACCCTACCTAACCAGTGCGCGCTACTGACAGGCATGTAATGAGCAAAACATGAACAGTGACAGGGTGTGGTCACACAGTCACAGGGACTTACATGGCTGGTTAAAACTGTTTTGAGGTTAGGGGACTTACATGGCTGGTTAAGACTGAGCTTAGGGTTAGAGTTAGGGTTAGATTTAGTGTTGGGGTTTGTAATGTCGGACAACGTGCGTCGCTGCTGCCTAACAGTAGTGATCAATGCAGAATGCAGCATACTGAATCTCTCCAAAGCGTCACAATATAACGTTTCGCGCTGGTCATGAACTTCCCTCCACAGTCACCTGACCTCAACCTCATCCCCATGGAACATTTATTGGGAGCTCTTGGACACTGAGAAAGCATCTTGTGACGCCAAAAGAAGCTCTTTGGCCCATTATCAAATCATGCATGGATCATCAGATCATCATTAGTTCATCATCAGAGTACATGTATGCCAGCTCCAATGCATTGTGCAAAAGGAGGGCATACCAATATTCTGAAAATGAATTAAAGTATATTTTCTAAACGGATGCAAAATAGAAGTATCTTGACTAGTGGTGTCATATCTTTGGACCCCACCCATGTTTTTGGGGTACGTACTGTAGGGTACTTTATGAAGTGACTGTGTCTTGCAGGGGGCGGGGACAGATGAGAAGATTCTGGTGGAGATCCTGGCCTCCAGAACAGCAGCGCAGGTCAAAGACATCGTGGCTGCCTACAGAGAGGGTAACACACACACACACACACACACACACACACACACACACACACACACACACACACACACACACACACACACACACACACACACACACACACACACACACACACACACACACACGATTCCTAGAGATCAAATACCTACATTCTAAGTAACAATGAGGTTAAGTCCCAGAGCAACAGTTCAGAAATAACACCATTGTCTGATAATGATTCATCAGGCTTAAGAATGCAGAAAGATACAAGCAAGTAATGTTCATTCACTAACGATGTAGAGTGGGTGTCACTTAAGCAATATTACACGAGAGGGTGTGGGTTAACGTGATTATTGCCACGACAGGGAACGAGACCAAGTCGAGTTCCGCAAGCATCACTGAAGTGGCAATAATCACGTTAAACCACACCCTCGAGTGTAATATTGCAATTCTACCACAGTTACCCTTAAAACTAAGAAAATCGCTGAAATAATATTTTATTTTAATGACAGATGTAGTCACTACGACCACAAATGTCCCAAGAAACTATCTAGCCTAGCCACCGAGTTTGCTAGCGCTCTGGGAGAACAGAGCAGCTGAATTCTTTGTTTTGATTAGGTGGTGAATGGTGCTGGTTTAACCCACGTCTAGAAGGCTGTTTCAACCAATCAGATTGCTTCCTCGAAACGACCTGTGGTAGAATGTCAGATATTGGTTTCAATGACGTTCAAAAAGGTGTGGCAGAGTCCACACCACAATGACTGTTGTGAACGATATCGCTTGGATCAATTTCAGAGTGATTGTATGAACAATGACAGCCAATCAAACCCATCAGAAAGGCATCTGGGATGCAAGCGGTCTCCCTCACCCTCGGAATCACATGAATGAGTTGTATTATGAAATGGAGATGAGGCATGACGAGGCATGAATTATGAATAGAGAGCGCTCTAGCCGGTGGGCAAGCTGGCATTACCTCAGGTACAGCCTACAACTATTTATGTTACCTCCTTACACTCTCACATGAGTCACATTTCGACGAGAAGGCCAAATCATCCCCAATAACCAGCATCACTGTCAGGATCTGCCTTCTGTGGGTTTTGTTTGGTGTTCCTGATTCTTATTTTGAAGTGATGCTTTGTGTTTCCTGTCCTACCTTGTAGTAGTTTCCTGCCTTGTCTCACCTTCCCTGATTTTTGGTTCTTTGTTTCACCTGTGTCTTGTTTTTCCCCAGCCAATCCTTGTGTTGATTTGATTTGAGTTCACCTGTGTCCTGTTAATCTTGTGCCTATTTAAGCCCTGTGTTTGGTTGTGTTCCCTGTTGGATTATTGTATTGTCACCTGAGTTCCAAGTCTATGTTTTGTTTGCTAGTGTTACTGCTATACTGCTTTACTAGGTCTTTGGTTGAATAAAGACTTCTAAGATCCCGACTTCCTTGCATTTGGGTCCTGCTTGAAAACCACCACCCTGACAGAATGGCTATTCTGTCAGGGTGGTGGTTTTCAAGCAGGACCCAAATGCAAGGAAGTCGGGATCTTAGAAGTCTTTATTCAACCAAAGACCTAGTAAAGCAGTATAGCAGTAACACTAGCAAACAAAACATAGACTTGGAACTCAGGTGACAATACAATAATCCAACAGGGAACACAACCAAACACAGGGCTTAAATAGGCACAAGATTAACAGGACACAGGTGAACTCAAATCAAATCAACACAAGGATTGGCTGGGGAAAAACAAGACACAGGTGAAACAAAGAACCAAAAATCAGGGAAGGTGAGACAAGGCAGGAAACTACTACAAGGTAGGACAGGAAACACAAAGCATCACTTCAAAATAAGAATCAGGAACACCAAACAAAACCCACAGAAGGCAGATCCTGACAATACCCCCCTTCAAAGGGGCGGATCCCCAGACGCACCAAAAAAACAACAAACAGGAGGGACCAGGGCACTGCACTGAGGGACAGGACTGAACTGGAGGGACAGGGCAAGACAGAGGGGGCAGGGCGTAAACAGAACTGGACTATAGCAAAGGGCCAGGGGCTGGGGACTAAGGCAGGGTGGAGAGGGGCTGGGGAAGACTGACCAATACAGAACAGAGAGAAGGATAGAGGACACTGGCAAGGAAAAGGTGACGAGAAACGGGCAGAAAATAGACAAGACCGAGTAGGAATCACACACACAAGCAATCAAGAAGACGCACACAAAGGCAAAGACATCCAAACAGGCAACACACAACTAGGTGAAAAGCTGACAAACTACCAGAACCAGGAAAACACTGCAGGCTACAGACATTCCACACTCCACAGGACAGACAAAGAGAGACAGCGGAACGCACAACCATACAACCGGAATCACATTGAAGTGGGCAAACACACTGACAGACATGCAGATAGGCACATAGACAAGCAGACAGGCATCAACTCAGACAGACCAACAGACAAACAGATTAACTGACACACAGGCAGGCAAGCGGACAAACAGGTGATCTCACACAACATCAGGCGGGAACGAAAGTCAGAGGGTAGACAGGAGGACTGGGGGGTAGACAGACGGACTAAAAGACTAGCAGACAAACTAGCAGACACACAGAGAGGGAGACAGGCAGACACACAGAAAGGGAGAGCAGTAGGCAGACCAAGCGAACCCTCCACCAAAGGGCAGGACATTTCAGAACGGAACAGAGGAGGCTGGGAAGAGGAAGTAGCTTGGGGAACAAAGGGGCTGGCATACTGGGACACAGGGGAGAAAGGCTGCAAAACTGGGGAAGAAAGGTGGCCAGGGACAGGGCTAGAAATGGGACTATGATGAGCAGTGCTGGGTCTAGGGCAAAGAGGCTGAAGAGGGCTGGGACATAATGGCTCTGTAGAGCATGGGGACAAAGGCTCAGGAGGACATGGAGACAGGGACTGGGGTAGTGGACACTGAGACAGGGGCATAGGGGGAGAAGAACATTGGTCAGGTGGTCGAAGGGGTACTGGGAGAACACAACAGGCCTCACAAGGCTGGGGAAACACTGGGAGGACAGAACACTGTGGGGACACTAGGAGCACAGAATAGGAGTCTGGTGGCTGAGGGAACACTGGGAGCACAGAACAGGGTTCCGGTGTCAGTGGGGACACTGGGAGGACAGAGCAAGGGTCTGGTGGCTCAGGGGACACTGAGAGGGCAGAACAAGGGTCTGGTGGCTGTGGGGACAATAGGTGCACAGAACAAGGGTCTGGTGGCTGGGGGGACACTGGGAGGTCAGAACAGGAGTCTGGTGGCTGAGGGGACACTGGAAGGACAGAACAGGGATCCGGTGTCTGTGGAGACACTGGGAGGACAGAACAAGGGTCTGGTGGCTGGGAGGACACTGAAATGGCAGAACAAGGGTCTGGTGGCTGTGGAAACAGTGAAATGGCAGAACAAGGGTCTGGTGGCTGGGAGGACACTGAAATGGCAGAACAAGGGTCTGGAGGCTGTGGGGAGACTGGGTTGGGTACAACAGCGACAACCAGAGGCAGTTCAGAATGTTCAACAGGGGTGTCAGCAGGGAAAAGGGACAGGGTTCCTGGCAAACTGTCAACAGACGAGGACACAGACTTACAGGTGGGGACAGACAGGATGTTGGCAGGACCAGCCAACACAATCTTAGGCAAAACTGGGGGCAGAGTCACTGTAGCGCTGGGCAGCAGTGGAGCCTCTTGAACACTGGGCAGTGACACACACTGGGCACTGGATAGCAAGGACTCCAAGGCGCTGGGCAGCGAAGCATCCAGGACGCTGGGCAACAGGGAACGTTGGCGGTATCGGGAGCCATGGCGCTCACGCCCCCTTCTGGAGGTCCCACGGATTCCCCTGAACACGACCAAACGAGACCCCTCAAATGGGTCTTGGGCTGGAGTCGGCTCAGGGTAGACGGGTACCGAGTCATTACAGACAGGATCTGGGAACTTTACGGAACAGGCAGGTGTAGGGAGGGCCAATGAAGTGCAAGGCTGCAGAGTGTCAGCGGCACTGGACACAGTGAAGCTGGGCAGCTCGGTGAAGCTGGGCAGCTCGGTGACGCTGGGCAGCTCGGTGGTGCTGGGCAGCTCGGTGATGCTGGGCAGCTCGGTGACGCTGGGCAGCTCGGTGGCGCTGGGCAGCTCGGTGACGCTGGGCAGCTCGGTGACGCTGGGCAGCTCGGTGACGCTGGGCAGCTCGGTGACGCTGGGCAGCTCGGTGACGCTGGGCAGCTCGGTGACGCTGGGCAGCTCGGTGAAGCTGGGCAGCTCGGTGAAGCTGGGCAGCTCGGTGGTGCTGGGCAGCACAGGCTTGATGGTGCTGGGCAGCACGGGCTCGGGTACACTGGACACTGGAGAACCAAAAACTCTTCTCAGCTCTGTTGTGAAAGAGGAGTAGCTGGAGCAAAACCTTTGTTCCTCCTCCCATGCATCAATAGCCCAGGATAGGGCCTCTCCTGTGAGCATGTATCTCACATAAGCCAGGCGGGAATGTTCAGTGGAGAAGGCACGTGCCTGGTCCTCAAAAACTGCCCAACACTGGGCAAGGAAAGAGTCACATGTCTCAGGAATACCTCCATAACGCTCAGGGTGAGGAACGTGGAGCCCCTGGGTGGGCAAGGCATGGGCAGGAGTCAGAGATGGCAGAGTACAGGCATGTGTCACAGGTGTGAGCACTGACAGACCTGGGCATAGTGGCTTGCTCCAAACTGCTGGCATCTTGAAGAATAAAAAATCTTCCCGCTGGGTCCGACGTGGTTGGATTATTCTGTCAGGGTGGTGGTTTTCAAGCAGGACCCAAATGCAAGGAAGTCGGGATCTTAGAAGTCTTTATTCAACCAAAGACCTAGTAAAGCAGTATAGCAGTAACACTAGCAAACAAAACATAGACTTGGAACTCAGGTGACAATACAATAATCCAACAGGGAACACAACCAAACACAGGGCTTAAATAGGCACAAGATTAACAGGACACAGGTGAACTCAAATCAAATCAACACAAGGATTGGCTGGGGAAAAACAAGACACAGGTGAAACAAAGAACCAAAAATCAGGGAAGGTGAGACAAGGCAGGAAACTACTACAAGGTAGGACAGGAAACACAAAGCATCACTTCAAAATAAGAATCAGGAACACCAAACAAAACCCACAGAAGGCAGATCCTGACAATCACCTTCTCCACCCAGGACCTCCACCTCTCACCCCACCTGACCTTCGACTCCCATATTAAACAAAACCTCATTCACGCCTTTGTCTCCTCAAGGCTCGACTACTGCATCGCACTTCTCATCGGGATCCCTAGCAAGAGCATCCAGAAGCTTCCGTACATTCAGAACAGTGCTGCTAGGATCCTGATGAGAGTGCGAAAACATGAACGTATCACACCCATACTCCATTCCCTTCACTGGCTTCCCGTCTCCTTCAGGATAGAATACAAGGTCTGACTCCTCACCCATCAGTGCATCCACAGCAACGCTAAAGGAACTCATTGAACCTCCACCCGCTCCCTCCGCTCTGGGACTTCAAACACACTTTAATGCAAAAAGACTAAGCTCCGCACCATGGGGGCCTTCTGCTCAGCTGCTCCTCAGCTGTGGAATGCCCTCCTCGACCACCTGAGAGCACCACAGTCCGTGGACACTTTATAAGGGGACCTTCCTTTTTAACAAGGCATTTTCCTAGCTGGACCTTTTAAATGCCCTGTGTGCTTTTTTAACCTTTTAGCTTAGGTGCATTAATTGTTTTTATTCTTATCTTGTCCGTTTTATTTGTATTATCCTGCTTTGTATCACTTTGAGATTTGTTTCAAATGTAAAGTGCGTTAAATAATAAATATAATGTATTATTTATTACAAGGCAATTCAATGTGCCCAGTCTGGCTCAAGTGCAATCTTCTCTCCCTCACAGAAGAAAAGGTATCGTTCACACATTGTGAATATAAAGTTGTGCATGTGTGTCTAAACTAAAAGCCTGGTTTGTGTGTCTGTGTCTCTCAGAGTACGACGACAACCTGGAGGAGGACATTTCTGGAGACACCTCCGGTCACTTCAAAAGATTGCTGGTCATTCTGCTTCAAGTGAGTCTCTTCTCCTCCCTTACCTCCTCTCCTCTCCTCTCCTCCTGTAACTCTCCTCTCCTCTCCTCTCCTCTCCTCTCCTCTCCTCTCCTCTCCTCTCCTCTCCTCTCCTCTCCTCTCCTCTCCTCTCCTCTCCTCTCCTCTCCTCTCCTCTCCTCTCATCCCCTCCCCTCCCCTCATCTCCCCTCTCGTCTCCTCTCACAGTAATCTCCTATCCGTCCTCAGGGCAGCAGGGAGCAGGGCATTCAGGAAGGAAACATAGAAGCTGACGCTCAGGTGAGTGAGATGCCTGTATGGTTTTACAGATCAACGACTGTTACAAGGACATAATAACCTCCCCAGCTTCCTACTGTACCTACAGAAAAACAGGCTCTGTGCATAACTGTAGTCCCACGTTTTCCAGTGGGTGGCAGCTAGGGGTTGACACTAAGGGTTGCCCCTGGCAGGTGGCAAGTGCTCGTTTGAGAAACACATGAGATATCTGTCTAAAAACCTGAACGTGGCCAGAGCGCTCCGTCTTCTGGTCTGTGGAATGTAAAATAAGAGCAGTTTACCTATGTGCTGTTTTCACTGTTGCTACACAAAATATAAGTGTGAACCATATTCGTAGCTATGTGGAGGATTTGGCATACAAATTGAGGCATTTATTTTTATCGCACAGCCCCAGAAAGTCAAAAAGTGTTGAACAGTAATACAGTATAGTAGAAAACTTTACTTTACTTTACTTACTATACTTTTATAATCGACGATTAACTTTCTGGGCAAGTGGGCAAGACCTGTTGGTCAAGTTGAACATGACCTGTACTTGCCTGATGGGCAAGTGCCTCTGAGACCTTAGTGTCAACCCCTGGGTGGCATACCCATGTCTTGTTGTTCCCGTTCATTTACTCATAGCTTCGTTTGATTGGCTAATCTCCTGCTGAGCCAATAAAACAAAGCTTTGGGAAAACGAACTGGAACAGGAAACGGGTATGCCACCTACTGAGAACATGTCACGATTAGCACAACTGGGGGACCCAAATGCAGAAACAACACAAACTGTGTTTATTTAAAAAAGGAGGAATTGGGGAAGTTGGGTGGTGTTGGTGTGGCGTGGTAGAGGGGTGGTAGGCACTAGGCAGGCGAGTATGGTCACTGACTAAAGAACAGGAGAAAGGATCGACTAAATCACGAGGAGTACAAAGTACGTTTCAAGAAAGCACTAACTGTGGCACTAGGAATTAATAGCATTATATATACAGTCATTGGCAAGAAGAATTACCACACACGCGGGAGGTTGAGAAACGATCTGGCATCGTGTGGAGAGAAGAAGAGGGCTTTCTAGACCTAGAGGTGATGAGCTGATGGCAGGTGAGGTAGAACTGTAGAAACAGGTGTGCCAAGCTGGAAGCTGGAGCCATGCCTACAGCCACACGCACACACGCCCACTCACAATGACACAGACACAAACACAACACAAGGACACAGACAAGACACCGTCAGCCACACACACGCCCACTCACAATGACACAGACACAGACACAACACAAGGACACAGACAAGACACCGTGACAGAACCTGGGACTAGTTATGTGTAGCCTACCATGCAGCTTGGGTTCATTTGAGTGCCCGGTCAAGCCTGAGGCACTTGAAGCCAGGTGTTTGCATTGGTGGGTGAATGTTTTGTCTCTATGTCACCCAGAACCCCCCCCCCCCCCCCCACCCCCACAGTTTACATATATCAGCTCGTAATAATAACTGCGTTATGAGAGAGAACTAGAGTATTTTGTTGTTAATGCTGTCTTTGAGTAGGCTTGCCCAGGGGTATGTGACTGTCACATGTGTGTCGTGATGATACAGTAATAACTGGGCTTGGAGCCTGTTGCCTGAAGGGTGTGTGTGTGTGTGTGTGTGTGTGTACACATTTGAGGTGGACATTTTAATGTGTTATTAGAAGTTTGGGTATGTATTTTTACTGTAAAATGAGGATTTGGCGTCATCTAGTGGAGATAAAGTGTTACCACACCTCTAGTCCACAAAATGTAGACTAGATACTACAGTAGAATTGTCATTGTATGTGGTGTGTAATACTAGTGTACAGTAAGTGTGTCTCTGTGCTTTCAGACTCTGTTCAAGGCAGGGGAGGATAAGTATGGTACTGATGAAACGGAGTTCATCAAAATCCTGGGCAACCGGAGCGCCGAACATCTGAGGAAAGGTGTGTGTGTGTGCATCTCTTTTCTGGTTATATTTCCGACAACATTGAACTATTCAGAGCATTTATTTAATCTCTCTTTTTAGTGTAAAGTTGTATCTAATGTATTTATCAATCAATACATACAGAGGAACAGTTAACTCAAAGAAAGAACAAGACGCACGGAATGCGATAGCAATCTGACGTGACCTCAGCCGGTCTGAAAAGATACGCTGGAGTTAAACAAATCTCTCGTTCTCAACGAATACTTATCGAAACATCATCAATTCGGTATGGAAATTCTCCGAATATTTCCAGGTTGTCGGATATATAATAATAAAATTCATTTATATTGGATAGTGCTATCAAATGATGATATAAACTCAAGGAATGTCCCCAAAAAGGGGCGCGGCTTTGGTGGTGACACCGGGTCTGTTGTATGACGGCTGAATGCCGACTGTGGCACAATTTGAGTGCCATGTTTTGTCATCTTTAAATATTTACCTCATGGGAACAATGTTAACCCATTTTGGGTGGGAAGTGGGAAGTGGGAAGTGGGAACTGTAGGGAAGTGGGAACCTTTTGGTGTTAGCATTATGTTATGCTTTAGCTATTGAAAAATAGCAGATCTACAAGGTCATAGCACGCCACCGAGTGGCGCGCTACGAGCTTGTAGGTCTGCTATTTTTGAAGAATCGTGAAAAGTGACATGAAATAGTTTGAGAACGACTGACATAGAAAAACTGCTTTTTCAAGAAAACAGTCAGGATTTATTAGAAGACATTTGCAGAATCGTTCCCAGGTCAAAGTGTGTGTGTGTGTGTGTGTGTGTGTGTGTGTGTGTGTGTGTGTGTGTATGTGTGTGTGTGTGTGTGCACAGTGTTTGCTGCCTACATGAAGCTGTCAGGTTTTGAAATGGAGGAGAGCATTAAGCGAGAGACGTCTGGACACCTGGAGGACCTTCTACTGGCCGTGGGTATGGAACACACACACACACGCACACACACACACACACACGCACGCACGCACGCACGCACGCACGCACGCACGCACGCACGCACGCACGCACACACACACACACACACACACGCACACACACAGCTCGTCACTTGTACCAATGTTTTTCTGCTTGTCTCCCATAGTGAAGTGTGCTAGGAGTGTTCCCGCCTATTTCGCTGAGACTCTGTATTATGCCATGAAGGTAGGTATACAAGATACAACTACTATATGAATACGTCAAACCCAGATCAACATAAAACTGTATTAACCCATTTAGGCCTGATGTCGAAATTTAAAAAAATCTTCTAAATCCTCCAGTTTTCTGAAATAAATATTTTCACGATTTTTACTAAAATAGCAGACCTACACACTCGTAGCGCTTGTAGGACCTACAAGCTCGTAGCGCTTGTAGGACCTACAAGCTCATAGCTCGTAGCGCGCCACTCAGTGGCCCACTGTCCTCAGTGATATTTTTTTTTAATCAACTCCACAGTCACAAGATAGCTTGCGACTATTGGATGACAATGTCATTGTGGTCATTTGAAGCAGAATTGGACACTTACGTGCTGCCAGCTTTATTGTAGTTTAGACATCATTGCAATTACCTTTCCCTGTCTGGAGAGATGTGAAACTTATGGAACGTAGCTTCAAGACTGAATGCTATTGAAGACAGACAGTCTCAACACAGGATTACCTCAACAGAAAGAAATACAACACCATAAAGTAATGTGCAGACTTGACTGATATAGTATGTATCCCAACTGGCCCGCTGCTTATAATGACCAGTGATTGGAAAGTGTGTAGCACTTGTGAATTCTGCTGTGTATGCTAAAGACTCAAACTCGCAGAAAGAAGTAAAACATCATCATCTTAATAAAAAACTGCAAACAATGTTAATAATAATAATAATAATAATAATATAAGTCATACAATGTTTATGTACTTAATACTAAAACCCACTGTGATTGTGTGTCAGGGCGCGGGTACTACGGACCAGACACTCATCAGGGTGATGGTGTCTCGTAGCGAGGTGGACATGTTGGACATCAGGACTGAGTTCAGGAGGATGTTTGCCTGCTCTCTGCATTCCATGATCTTGGTACGAGAGCGAGCACACACACACACACACACACACACACACACACACACACACACACACACACACACACACACACACACACACACACACACACACACACACACACACACACACACACACACACACACACACACACACACACACACACACACAGCTCAGGTGTGCATGTATGTGTACAGCAAGCAAGATCAACACAAGGTAATACAGTAAGCAAGAACAACATAAGGTAATACAGTAAGCAAGAACAACATAAGGTAGAAAGTCATCAAGGATCATAAATAACTTAAGCTAAGAACCTAACGGTAGAATATCTGTACAATGAAACTATACACTATAGAATGCTATGTCTACATAAGATGCCATCTAAATGACATATTTTAGCCTTCGCATACGCCTGCACGGTCATCCATTCCAGGGCAAGTGCTGTATTCATACAGGTTGATGCTTTAATTCCCTCTGGAATATCAACCTTGCTTTACCTCCTTATATTTGCGTTCTGTGTGGATGTATACTCATGACACAGCAGTCGAAGATTTACGCAAATTAATCACACAATATAAATCATGTAGGCCTACAGATCTTAATTAATAAAATGTTATTACCTTATGCTACAATTTGTTGTGTGTTGTGTGCGTTGTGTGTGTTACAGGGAGATACCTCTGGTGACTACCGTAAGGCCATGCTCCATCTCTGTGGCGGTGACGATGCGTAACCATGGCAACGAACAATCAACAGTGACCACACCTGAAGTGCCTTTTCTCTCTCAGTGGCCCTTTGGGGCTGTCAATCACTCACTGAGTTCTGAATGTGAGCCAATAGAAAGTCTGGAATCATTATAGCAAAGCTTGGCTGTGAGCCAGAGATGGTTCAGAGGGCAATTTAACATTTTAAAGCCATTCCAAAGGTAGCTAATATTGTTTTCATATCCACGTTTTGAAGCAGCTTTGGGTCACACTATTATTAATATGACTAATAATATGTAATTCATTTTTAATACAAACATGATTGTGCATTGTATGCATCTTGTATGACAACTAGTACGGAGCAATAAATAAATGTTAAAATTAACTCAGTTGTCTCTATTGTCTGCTTAGTTGTTTTGCCCTGTTTTATCGACAAGGGGCGAGTACTGTGTGTGTGTCCACTGGGCTTTTTTTCCTAGTTGAAAACGCCAAAGTGCTTGCCTAAAAACGCCTGAGTTGAAAATATTATCTCATCTCAATCTTCACACGTGAACACACTGGCCAGCTCAAAATAAATGATCGGCGCCATGCCAAGCTGCTGGCGTTTCCAAAAAAGGATGTAGCAGTTATGCACCATCAACTCAAGCCACATCCATCCTTAGTTGCACACCAGTGTCACACAATGAAGTATATCAAGCCATTCACCTTTTTGTGTTTAGTTGGTTTGCTGCAGGTTCTCCAGAACTGACCCCTGTAAAAAAAAAAAATTGTAACAGCAACGACGTATGAGGTTCATAGAAGACATTTGTTTTGATAGGAGTTGCAGCATTAACCACTTACAACCTAGCATCCCTATTCTGCCAATAATAGAGATTTGGTGCAGAGCGATTAGTTTAAAGTAGTTTAAAGAGAGGAAATGGATGTGCAGGATCCTGTCACAGTCTCTCTCTCCCTCAGTCTGTGGCCCAATCCCAATCCACTCCCTTGCTGACTCAATGAGCCCTCACTGACTTAGCTGCGCGTTCATGTGAAGTCTGCGAGGGCTTGAGGGATGTCCCATTTGAAATCGGTAAGTCAGTGAGGGCTCAGCCCATGGGCGGAACTTGCGGGGGTTCAGGGGGTGCACTGCACCCCCTGGCAAAAAAAAAAAAAAAGTTTTTTTTTTTTTTTAAACTTAACTTCTGACTGTAGTTTGTAATCATCTCTCTTATCATGATATGATGACTCGCTGTATGGCTGTAGTGCATGTGTGTATGTGTGTGAGCTGCTGTACTACCTAAATAACTCATTTTTAGGGGTTAGGGCATTGTAAAAACGCTAAAATAATAAAATAAAGGTAAAAAAAAAAGCGTGCGCGCGGGTGTCGTTGGCCAAGCAGTCGCACCCCCAGGCGTCAACTTCAAGCTCCGCCTATGGCTCAGCCCCGCCCCTTTATGTGCCCTTTGCCAAAGTCAGCGTCGATGCTGACTTTAGGCTGACTTTGGCAAATAAATTACCCACAGTTCATAGCGTTACCAGTGGAATGAGGGGGATCCTCATTTAGGTATGCAAATTAGTTATGTATCGCGATTAGAATGTCAACAAACACAATAGTGCTTTCTCACTGTTCTCAAAAGGAGACGGAATGGAAGGATATAGGCTGTATATTTAATAACAATAATAATATTAAGGGAAATATGATGAGAAATGACTAATGAGCAAAGTAAAAGAATATGGAAATGAAATGTATAATGCATATTATTATATATGAATATTACAACTCATATCACACAGGAAAGTGTATTTATTAAACTAATAATAAAACGATCATCTTAAATACTAAAATAGACATGATAGACATGTATAAATAGGCCAAGCATGTAGGTAGGCACTGGCTGTGAATGAGGACAGTTTCTTTGTATAAAGTGATGCAAAGTGTCATGAATGGCGGACTCATCTTCAAAGTGCTGTCCCATTTCTTTCACAACAATTTGGAGCCCTTGCAGCCTCTCACCCTCAAGCACTTACAGCTGACGTCATTAAAGTCAATGAGGGTCCAGGGCTCACTGGCTCAGGGCTTGAGGGAGGCAATTGGGATTAGGCCTGTGACTCCAGCATGGCCACTCACTGCAGTCCCATTTACACACCTGTCTTCAACTCCCTCGTCAGCCAACCTGTGAACACTTTGCCAATCAACCTGCTCCTATAAAACTGGACTCTACAAACTCTCATTGTCAGTTCATAGTTTGATATCATGGCCTGTCTGTGGATTCCTGTTTTGACCACATTGTCATTTTGCATTTGCCTGATTCCTGCCTACGTAAGTGTAAGATCTGCCTTATTCTTTATTAAATACTTAACATCTATTCTTGTTTGTTACTCGATCTATTCTTGCAAGTTACTCTTGCACTTGGGTTGGACTCTGTCTACATCCATGACAGATCCACTGTATGTTGCAACAGGACATTGCAGAAGCATTTCAACATTAGACAGCTGACTACAACAGCCTACACTAAGAGTCATCCATGGCACTTTATCCTACTCAAGTCCCTCTGTCTGGATTAGTGTGCTGTCTTAATTGTAATTTTAAATAAATTGTACTCTCTAGCTACAGTATATTGATCCTGTTGTGTACAGATGCTGGGTATAGTATGGGTGCCAGCCTGCCAGGTGTTTTGGACCCTACAAATGCAGAATTCATTTCAAAGCATGAGACCAAGGGGACAGGATAACGAATACATTACTAAATTTAAATCGTAATGCAACACGAGGTACACCTCACAGGGCGAATAAACGCAACACGGGGACCTTGAAACGAGCACCCTGAATATACAATGAACCAACACAGAGAGCTGCACTCAAAATAGGCTCTGGCCAACTAGGTCATTTGGCCAACAGCTCGCACCTGTGGACCAGGGGAGAAGGGTTGAGCATGCACAGCCTAGTGGCCAAACAGGGAAAGTGCAGGGAACAGACCCAGGACGTGACATGTCTGTTGTTCATGGAATGAGGGTAGGGGGAAATTGTTTGTGCGTGTCTGCCTCTCTCTCTCTCTCTGTGTGTGTGTGTGCATGCATGTGTCACTCAGTATGACCGCTTTATCTACATCAAGGTAATTAGGTTATAATTACAGTCAGTGTCTCCAAGGATTGATAAGGCCCAGCCAACGGATG
Organism: Protomyctophum parallelum; assembly: GCF_964188405.1. Classification (NCBI taxonomy): domain Eukaryota; kingdom Metazoa; phylum Chordata; class Actinopteri; order Myctophiformes; family Myctophidae; genus Protomyctophum; species Protomyctophum parallelum. The sequence goes on from NC_139702.1 coordinate 8,917,832, forward strand.
CTTCTTCATTTTACACACATCTGCAAAGAGGAAACTTCATACCATGTTATTTAAAAGAAAAACCTTTGAAATTATCTTTCACAGGAAAACATAATTTTTTACCTAATATTCTATTAAGCATTTTTACCAGAAAATTATAGCAGCAGTAGTACTAAAGTTGTTTCCGGACCGTAAAGTTGTATCCGCCATAAAAACGCTGCTGCCTTATTCAAATTCACGTGCCCCTGTCGTACCTTGCCACTGGCTATACGGCCACAGCTGTGTTTACTCAGTGAGTGCAAACAGCACTGCCAAGGTTATCATTTAAACCCAACAAAGCATCCTGTCATCTGGGAGGTCACATTTAGATCTTCTCCCACTGCATGACGAGTGTGATTACTACCCTGCAATACACCCATACAGACTCTGGGGAACCTGGTTGTTGTTGTTTTTGTAATCTATGTATGGGTTCGATGACATTTCAAACAACACCGTCACCTCCTCTCTCTTCTTCCTCTGCTCATGTACGTTGTTGTTTTTGTAACCAGGCCAGCAGAGGGACCATTGAAGCCAGTGCCAACTACACCAACAATTCCGCCATAGTCGATGCCGACAAGCTGCACAAGGCCATGATAATATGGGGTGAGATGTGTGTGTGTGTGTGTGTGTGTGTGTGTGTGTGTGTCTGCGTGGAGGAAATCTAAATATCCTGTGAGCTCACCTGCCTGTGTGTAATAATGGCTGCATCTTGTGGGAATGTTAACGTTGATAAACACTGGCGGGCTCGGTTGCGTAACCATGACTGGTCACTGCCGCAGGGACGGACGAGGACGCCATCTTGCAGCTGTTGACGGCCCGCAGCAACGACCAGAGACAGAAGATCAAGGAGGCCTACAAGACCCAGCTTGGAAAAGTAGGGGACACACACACACACACACACACACACACACACACACACACACACACACAGGCTGTCCCCGAACATTCGGGGTTCGTTAGGGTTGGCACTCGAATCTTAATCAATGGGCTTGAACCAATAATTTTGTTTCTTTCTTTTTTTTTAACTCAAATATTTCTCGGATAGAATGCGCTATGTATAAGAGTACTATGTTCATGTTGTGTTTACATGTTAGATGTTATTAATAATCAGGGAGGCACACAACCGATGCCCATACGTCGTCAAAATGTTTTCTGTGCGTAGATCAAAGGCATGCAAGGCAAAGAAATCTGACAGGCATTCAAAAGGAACTCAAGTGTCAAATGTGATGTTAATGTCCTGTAAGTAGACTTAGAAATAAAACTAGTGTTGACTAATCAGTTGTAAACAAGCTACTATGACACTTTCCCAAAGTTACGTGCCCCCCCTGATGTGTTTGCCCCAATCCCTCCAACACACACGCACGTGCACACACACATCTTTGGCTCAGATGATTTAGACTGACTTATTTAAACTAACTTGGTTGCGCGCCAGATTCCAACGAGGCACACTGAAAATAGCTAGTCTACGAACTTCACAAAAAGCTCCATTCTTCTTTGTTTTAGTCTGCTGAGCATCTTTTCTCCACCTTTTGGAGTTATCCTCGTAGCTGTTCAGTATAAAAGCTGTAATATGAAATATACTCAATAACTAAGTACACACCCCTCTCTCTCCCTCTTTCTCTCTCAGGATCTGATCGATGACCTGAAGTCTGAGTTGGGGGGGGAGTTCGCGACCCTCATCGTTGCACTGATGACCACACCTCTCAACCTAGATGTCACCTTAATCCGTAATGCCATTAAGGTACTGCAGTTTTAGGTGCAGCATTTGATAAGATCTGTCAAATCAGAATCACGTTTATTGGCCATGTAAGTTTGCAAGAATTGACTTGGTGGTTTCTTCAGACTGGATATGTGAATCGTATTGTACATGTTTGTAGGGGGACACTCACTTACTCACAAACACACAGGCACACTGTAGCATTTGTTTCAATTAATGCAAATAGACCTTTATTGGCCTCATGGAAAATTTCAGTTCAATGTAATGCATTGTTTAAAATATTTCTTTTTGCTGTAATGAGAGCATGCAGAGCTGGAATAGACTATTAAACCTGATGATCCCTGCATGATTTGACAAGGTTCCAAATGGCTTCTTGTGACGTCACAGGATGCTTCAAAGCTTTCTCAGTTTCCGATAAACAGTCAGTGGGTTTGAGGGAGCAGCGGTGGCTCAGGAGGTAGGGCAGCCACTCCAGAAGCAGAAGGTTCCTGGTTCCATCCCCCTGCGTTAGTGTCGAAATGTCCTTGAGCATCCCCTTTCCCCAAGAGGACCACAACGGAAACAAGCCTGCCGGCTTTCTTGTGACTCTATCCTTCTGAATGTATTTTCAATCAAGCAACACACTGAACCCCTAACTGCTCCTGGTGAGCAGGTCTGTTCCCTCTGCCGTCTGTGTGTGAATGTAATGTGCATTGGATAGAGGCAAAATGCAGCATTTAGGTCAGGTGACGTTAGGTTTTCAAGTAGTATTTGCAAAGGGGTCATTATCCATCCATGTGGGACTTCAATGAGTGGCAAGCTCACGGTGTGAGCTCTTGGAAAAGCACTATAAAAATGCAATTCATCATTATGTGAATGTCATTTTCTCTCCAGTTTGTCTCCTTGGATTCTTAAATTCTTTATTAAATGGGATTCTTTCCACTGTGAATTGCCGTTGTTGGAGCATTTGGACGGGATTCCCCTCCACTACAAGACAGCCTTCTTTTGACAGTATTTTTTTGCTGATTGGAGTCTTTATTTAGCTAATTCAGTATCTTTGATGGAATTGCTTTTTTTCTTCTCAGGGAACTAAAGCTTGATTTATGCTTTGTTGCAAGCACAGAAAATAGCAGATCATTAAAAGCTTGGATTTGCTATTTTCGGTACGAAGCTTGTGCTTCGTGTATTGATCTTTGGGTGTGGTCACATTTGATCTGCCTGATCAAATGCTTTGTATACATTACAACTGATCCAGTTTCTTATAATCGCACTGAACGCATGGTGGCTCTCGTAGACGGAGAAAGCAAGACCTAAGACGACAAGAGGAGTCCGTGGACTGGTGCACCCGTTTCGAATGCCATCAATGCATTGAAAGGGACTGAATCACGTTTAATCAGAGCAGACGCGGCTACCGGATCTCAGTATCATGATCACGGCTAACAGCGATGAGACGCACATTGTCAACTGACTACGTGGCTGGTTAAAACTGATATGAGGTTAGGGGATTTAGATGGCTGGTTAAAACTGATATGAGGTTAGGGGACTTACATGGCTGGTTAAGACTGAGCTTAGGGTTAGAGTTAGGGTTAGATTTAGTGTTGGGGTTTGTAATGTCGGACAACGTGCGTCGCTGCTGTCTAAACGGTAGTGATCAATGCACAATGCAGCATACTGAATCTCTCCAAAGCGTCACAATATAACGTTTTGCGCTGGACATGAACTTCCCTCCACAGTCACCTGACCTCAACCTCATCCCCATGGAACATTTATTGGGAGCTCTTGGACACTGAGAAAGCATCTTGTGACGTCAAAAGAAGCTCTTTGGCCCATTATCAAATCATGCATGGATCATCAGATCATCATTAGTTCATCATCAGATCATCAGAGTACATGTATGCCAGCTCCAATGCATTGTGCAAAAGGAGGGCATACCAATATTCTGAAAATGAATTAAAGTATATTTTCTAAACGGATGCAAAATAGAAGTATCTTGACTAGTGGTGTCATATCTTTGGACCCCACCCATGATTTTGGGTAGGGTACTTTATGAAGTGACTGTCTTGCAGTATTGGGGGACAGATGAGAAGGTTCTGGTGGAGATCCTGGCCTCCAGAACACCAGATCAGGTCAAAGACATCGTGGCTGCCTACAAAGAGGGTAACACACACACACACACACACTCGATATGCTTATTGATCAATGTGTTCTAATCGATTCCTAGAGATCAAATACCTACATTCTAAGTAACAATGAGGCTAAGTCCCAGAGCAACAGTTCAGAAATAACACCATTGTCTGAGTCTGATAATGATTCATCAGGCTTAAGAATGCAGAAAGATACAAGCAAGTATAATGTTCATTCACTAACGATGTAGAGTGGGTGTCACTTAAGCAATATTACACGAGAGGGATGCGGTCAGGAACGAGACCAAGTCGAGTTCCGCAAGCATCACTGAAGTGGCAATAATCACGTTAAACCACACCCTCGAGTGTAATATTGCAATTCTACCACAGTTACCCTTAAAACTAAGAATCGCTGAAAGAATATTTTATTTTAATGACAGATGTAGTCACTATACGACCACAAATGTCCCAAGAAACTAGCTAGCCTAGCCACCGAGTTTGCTAGCGCTCTGGGAGAACAGAGCAGCTGAATTCTTTGTTTTGATTAGGTAGTGAATAGTGCTGGTTTAACCCACTTAGAAGGCTATTTCAACCAATCAGATTGCTTCCTCGAAACAACCTGTGGTAGAATGTCAGATATTGGTTTCAATGACGTTCAAAAAGGTGAGGCAGAGTCCACACCACATTGACAATGACTGTTGTGAACGATATCGCTTGGATCAATTTCACAGTGATTGTATGAACAATGACAGCCAATCAAACCCATCAGAAAGGCATCTGGGATGCAAGCGGTCTCCCTCACCCTCGGAATCACATGAATGAGTTGTATTATGAAATGGAGATGAGGCATGACGAGGCATGAATTAAGAATGGAGAGCGCTCTAGCCGGTGGGCAAGCTGGCATTACCTCAGGTACAGCCTACAACTATTTATGTCACCTCCTTACACTCTCATATGAGTCACATTTCGACGAGAAGGCCAAATCATCCCCAATAACCAGCATCACCTTCTCCACCCAGGACCTCCACCTCTCACCCCACCTGACCTTCGACTCCCATATAACAAAACCTCGTTCACGCCTTTGTCTCCTCAAGGCTCGACTACTGCATTCTCATCGGGATCCCTAGCAGGAGCATCCAGAAGCTCGCGTACATTCAGAACAGTGCTGCTAGGATCCTGATGAGAGTGCGAAAACATGAACGTATCACACCCATACTCCATTCCCTTCACTGGCTTCCCGTCTCCTTCAGGATAGAATACAAGGTCTGCCTCCTCACCCATCAGTGCATCCACAGCAACGCTAAAGGAACTCATTGAACCTCCACCCGCTCCCTCCGCTCTGGGACTTCAAACACACTTTAATGCAAAAAGACTAAGCTCCGCACCATGGGGGCCTTCTGCTCAGCTGCTCCTCGGCTGTGGAATGCCCTCCTCGACCATCTGAGAGCACCACAGTCCGTGGACGCTTTATAAGGGGACCTTCCTTTTTAACAAGGCATTTTCCTAGCTGGACCTTTTTAATGCCCTGTGTGCTTTTTTTTTTTATGCTTAGGTGTTTACATAATGCATTAATTGTTTTTATTCTTATCTTTTCCCTTTTTATTTGTATTCTTCTGCTTTGTAGCACTTTCAGATTTGTTTCAAATGTAACACTTAACATTTTGAAACAAATAATAAATATAATGTATTATTTATTACAAGGCAATTCAATGTGCTTTACACACCCAGTCTGGCTCAAGTGCAATTTTCTCTCCCACACGGAAGAAAAGGTATCGTTCACACATTGTGAATATAAAGTTGTGCATGTAGGTCTAAACTAAAAGCCTGGTTTGTGTGTGTCTGTGTCTCTCAGCGTACAACGACAACCTGGAGGACGACATTTCTGACGACACCTCTGGTCACTTCAAAAGATTGCTGGTCATTCTGCTTCAAGTGAGTCTCTTCTCCTCCCTTACCTCCTCTCCTCTCCTCCTGTAACTCTCCTCTCCTCATCTCTCTCCTCTCATCTCCCCCTCTCGTCTCCTCTCACAGTAATCTTCTATCCGTCCTCAGGGCAACAGGGAGAAGGACATTCAGGAAGAAAAAATAGAACCTGACGCTAAGGTGAGCGAGATGCCGGTATGGTTTTACAGATCAAGGACATAATAACCTCCCCAGCTTCCTACTGTACCTGCAAACAGAAAAACAGGCTCCGTGTATAACTGTAGTCCCACGATTTCCAGTGGGTGGCAGCTAGGGGTTTGATACTAGGGGTATCTGTCTAAAAATATCCGTCTAAAAACCTGAACGTGGCCATAGCGTTCTGTCTTCTGGTCTGTAGAATTAAGAGCACTGTTTACCTATGTGCTGTTTTCACTGTTGCTACACAAATTATAAGTGAACCATATTCATAGCTATGTGGAGGATTTGGCATACAAATTGAGGCATTTATTTTTATCGCACAGCCCCAGAAAGTCAAAAAGTGTTAAATTGAACAGTAATACAGTAGTAGTAGAAAACTTTACTTATACTTTTATAATCGACGATTAACTTTCTGGGCAAGACCTGTTGGTCAAGTTGAACATGACCTGTACTTGCCTGATGGGCAAGTGCCTCTGAGACCTTAGTGTCAACCCCTGGGTGGCATACCCATGTCTTGTTGTTCCCGTTCATTTACTCGTTTGATTGGCTAATCTCCTGCTGACATGTGCGTGCGCACGCACATGTCAGCAGATTGTCAGCAGCGTTTATGGATTTTACACACATTGTGTGTGTGTACACGTTTGAGGTGGACATTTGAATGTGTTATTAGAAGTTTGGGTAGTTTGGGTATGTATTTTTACTGTAAAATGAGGATTTGGCGTAGACTAGTGGAGATAAAGTGTTACCACACCTAGTCCACAAAATGTAGACTAGATACTACAGTATTGTCATTGTATGTGGTGTGTAATACTAGTGTACAGTAAGTGTGTCTCTGTGCTTTCAGTCTCTGTATAAGGCAGGGGAGAAGCGGTTTGGTACTGATGAAACGGAGTTCAACAAAATCCTGGGCAACCGGAGCCCCGAACATCTGAGGAAAGGTGTGTGTGCGTGTGCGCTCACGTGCGTATCTCTTTTCTGATTATATTGCTAACATTGAACTATTCAGAGCATTTCTTTAATCTTTGTCTTTTTAATGTAAACAATGCATCTAATCTATTTATCCATCAATCAATAAATACAGAGGAACAGTTAATTCAAAGAAAGAACAAGACGCACGGAATGCGATAGCAATCTGACGTGACCTCAGCCGGTCTGAACAGATACGCTGGAGTTAAACAAATCTCTCGTTCTCAACGAATACTTATCGAAACATTATCAATTCTGTATGGAAATGCTCAGAATATTTCCAGGTTGTCGGATATATAATAATGAAATAATATTGGATAGTGCTATCAAATGATATAAACTCAAGGAATGTCCCCAAAAAGTGGCGCGGCTTTGGTGGTGACACCGGGTCTGTGGCACAATTTGAGTGCCATGTTTTGTCATCTTTAAATATTTACCTCATGGGAACGATGTTAATTTCCTGTGTGTGCACAGTGTTTGATAAGTACAAGGAGCTGTCAGGTTTTGAAATGGAGGAGGTCATTAGGAGCGAGACGTCTGGAGACCTGGAGGACCTTCTACTGGCCGTGGGTATGGAACACACACACACGCACACACACACACACAGCTCGTCACTTGTACCGTACCAATGTTTTTCTGCTTGTCTCCCATAGTGAAGTGTGCTAGGAATGTTCCCGCCTATTTCGCTGAGACTCTGTATTATGCCATGGAGGTAGGTATACAAGATACAACTACTATATGAATACGTCAAACCCAGATCAACATAAAACTGTATTAACCCATTTTGGCCTGACCTCGAAATTAAAAGAAAATCTTCTAAATATTATATACTATAAATATTTTCACGATTTTTCAAAAATAGCAGACCTACAAGCTCGTAGGGCGCCACTCGTGGCTCGCTATGAGCTTGTAGATCTGCTATTCTTCAATGGCTAAATTATAACGAGGTTTAAAACACAAAGGGGTTCCTGCCCAAAAGCGGGGAGCGAGGAACGCAGTAAACGCACACGTTGTTGCCTGGATCAACGACGGGTCTGCTCAAGAGGGGCGCGACAACGCAAGCGTAAAGAAAAGCTAAACCGAATCCAGGTCTTGTGAGTCGCGGGCGTGTGCACGAAACGAGCATGCGCGCAACAAATCCACAGGACCGCGTGTAAATACGCTTGCGTTGTCACACCGAGACTTCTCAGAGCAAACACGCAGGTCTCATTGAAAATTAACTATAGGCGCTTTTTATCGCTCCCGTTTGCAAGGCCCTGAACATTTACAATCTTGTTCATCACACTTGCTATTGCCGTTACAACCAAAGGGTGTATCAACTGGGCGACACCGATAGCTAAATGGTTCAGGACCGGTGCAACCATGCACAATGCCTTTAGCAGTATGTCTGCCCCCTGCTAGACTTCAGGCCGGACGGAACATTTATTGACTTTAAAGGGATTTTTACATTAAAAAAAAGGTTTGGGAATTGTTCTTATTTTTAGGTTTTCTAATCTCAATTGCACCCAAAAAACATGAACTTTTAACATTCAGTAGATTCTGTGATCTGGGGTTTTCTGGCTCAAACAGGTGCTCTGATTTGCCGGCAGTAAGTGACATCACTTACTGCAAATCCCATATATGTCAATGGGATTTGCCAGCAGATGTCACTGTTTCACTGTGTTGCCTGTTTTCATTGTAGCTCCAAACCCCAAAGAAAACTTCAGACCACAGAAAATCCACTGAATGTTCAAAGTTCAGGTTTTTTGGGTGTAATTGAGGTCATAAAACCTAAAAGGAAAAAGAAAAATAAATTAAAATTATGTCATAAAACCTTTAATTGAAAACGTTTCTGGCACAGGATAAAATCCTCTTCACCAGACTCTAACACAATATACATATTTCTTTACAAGTTCATACATACTACCTACCCTACAACCCACCCATCCCCTCCTCCACAATTTATCCGCAAACCACATACTACCCCACATACATAAACATCACATTTACTGTGTGCATTTTCCCCACTGTCTGTTTTAGTTTAGTTTTTTCGTACTTTGGTTTATTTGTGGGTTAGGGTCATAGGGTTAGCGTGGCTGCGTGCTGCCGTACGGTGCTGAAAACTTCCGTAAAACTTGTTGGAGAAAATGAGGAAATTAATCGAATGAATTTAAGAGGATTATATTACGAAAGGAATATAAATATTGATAAAAACTAAGGGTATTTTGTCTATAATTTCAGTTAGTTTTGAGGACACACAATACAGTTTCAGTTTATCGTTTTTTAATTTATTTTTAGTTTTTATTAGTTTCAGTTAACTAAAATGTTTTTTTTAATTCTAGTTTTTGGTTAACTATTATAACGTTGACTCGCAGAAAGTAAAACATCTTATAAAAAACTGCAAACAATGTTAATAATAAGTCATATAATGTTTATGTACTTAATACTAAAACCCACTGTGATTGTGTGTCAGGGCTGGGGTACTACGGACCAGACACTCATCAGCGTGATGGTGTCTCGTAGCGAGGTGGACCTGTTGGACATCAGGACCGAGTTCAGGAGGATGTTTGGCCGCTCCCTGCATTCCATGATCAATGTACGAGAGCGCACACACACACACACACACACACAGCTCAGAGGTGTGCATGTATGTGTACAGCAAGCAAGAACACAGGGTAATACAGTAAGCAAGAACAACATAAGGTAGGAAGTCATCAAGGATCATAAATAAGCTAAGAACCTAACAGTAGAATATCTGTACAATGACACTATAGAATGCTATGTCTACATAAGATGCCATCTAAATGACATTTTAGCCTTTGCATATGCCTGCAAGGTCGTCCATTCCAAAATCAACCTTGCTTTTTTTCCCTTATATTTGCGTTCTGTGTGGATGTACTCATGACACAGCAGTCGCAAATTAACGCTAATTAATCACACAATATAAAACATGTAGGCCTACAGATCTTAATAAAAGATCGGCTGCTACAATTTGTTGTGTTAATCTGTGTGCGTTGTGCGTGTTACAGGAAGATACCTCTGGTGACTACCGTGAGACCATGCTCCTTCTCTGTGGCGGTGACGATCCGTAACCATGGCAACGAACAATCAACAGTGACCACACCTGAAGTGCTCTTCTCTCTCAGTGGCCCTTTGGGGCTGTCAATCACTCACTGAGTTCTGAATGTGAGCCAATAGAAAGTCTGGAATCATTATAGCAAAGCTTAGCTGTGAGCCAGAGATGGTTCAGAGGGCAATTTAACATTTTAAAGCCATTCCAAAGGTAGCTAATGTTTTCATATCCACGTTTTGAAGCAGCTTTGGGTCAGACTATTATTAATATGACTATGTTTGTATTAAAAATGAATTACATGATTGTGCATTGTATGCATGTTGTATGACAAAACTAGTATGGAGCAATAAATGTTCAAATTAACTCTTGTCTCTATTGTCTGCTTAGAGTTGTTTGCCCTGTTTTATCGACTAGGGGCGAGTACTGTGTGTGTGTCCACTGGGCTTTTTTCCTAGTTGACAACGTACTTGCCTAAACGCCCGAGTTAAAAATATTTCATCTCAATCGTCACACGTGAACACACTGGCCAGCTCAAAATAAATGATCAATGCTGGCGTTTCCAAAAATGTCAGAGCTCAGTGGTGTCGGATGCAAGGATGTACGGTAGCAGTTATGCACCATCAATTCAAGCCACATCCATCCTTAGTTGCACACCAGTGTCACACAATTAAGTATATCAAGCCATTCACATGTGTGAAGTCCATTTACAGTAGGTTTGCTGCAGGTTCTCAAGCTGAATTCCATAGTAACACCGGCAATTCAGGGGTCATTTAATAGGGTTGATTTCAAACCAAATAAACTGCATGTTCATGGTGCAAAGAAACATGAATATCACAAGTTCAGTTGGCCATTGAGATTCCTTGCTTCCACTCTGCTCTTGTCCACTCACATTTTACCTCCCCTCCTGTCAACTTATGTCTCATATTGTACACATAACATGACTCTTATCATTAGCTACCTGCTAAGACACGTACAACACGATCACTTCTTTATTATATTTGAATAAGTTAACTGACTGGAAGGACATTGTAAGCAAAGAGCTTAGATAACACATTTGGATTGCTATTATTTAAATTTTTATCCCACGATTTTGTAACCCAGTTTTCTTTTCACCCAGTGCCAATTATCTAATGTAATCCTGGGCGCTACACTTACTCTGCCAACCTGGGGGGGCAGCGGACTGACCTCATGCCTCCTTCTATGCATGAGGAGTCCAAGCTGCTTCTTTTCACCTGACAGAGGGGAATTTCCCCGGCCGGACGTAGCGCGTGGAAGGGACACGTTATTCCGACCAGTTCCTTTCCCCTCCATCAGGCGCCCCGGCTGGCCAGGGGGAGGTAGTTTTAGAGACCAGGATTACGGCATGTTTTTGTGAGGTTATCTACCCTAGGGGACACGGGGAGAACATGCAAACTCCACACAAAGGCCCTATCGCCAACCCCCGCCTCGGGTATGGGCACTGATGACGCGGAGGAGGGAACACGCCGCCAGTGCCCACAGCGTCCCCAGCGGGAATCGAACCCAGGATCTTCTAGCTGTGAGGCGACAGCACTACCAACTGTGCCACCTTGCCCCACATTTGGATTGCGGCTTCTTGTAGTGAATGAACATCTTTGAAATGAAGTTTCAAATAGGACAGTTTAATCACCAAATTAACACCATATAGTTCATACATGGGCAACTGGCGGCCCGGGGGCCACAAGCGGCCCTCACCTTCACTTAATGTGGCCCTCAGGTTAATATCAGAATATTGATATCATTTATTTCAGCTGTTACAATTCCAAACATGCAAACATGACCCGCTTTAATTACTTCAGTCTATCTGTATTTAGTTCATAAAGTTAACATAAGTATAACTAAATGCATAAATAAAAAGGTTGCTTTTCAGGATTCAAATTAAAAAATAACAAAACAATTATTCAGGATTTCAATTCAAATATAGCAAAAATAGCCCATCTACTTGTAGATCGGCTATTTTTTCTATGACAGTAATATGCAATGTGGCCCCTCTGGAGTGAGTGTGGAAATATAGTGGCCCTCTCCATTGTCAAGGTTGCCCACCCCTGATATAGTTTAAGTTTGTGCTTTAAAGTTTATTAAGTGCACCTTGTTGCAAGTGGTCTAATTCATCTTTGCATTTATCCACTTGTGGCCCTTAGAGCAAATATTCTAACCTCTTTGACCCTAGCAACCTTTTTTAAATTTTCACAAAGCATTGAAAGTTGGAATTTGCCATTTTCGTCAAAGTCGAATACTGGACAACTCACCCTGGTGCGTGCCCGTTTTTCCTCCCGGTATTTTCCCCAGTGAGGGGGATAACTTTGTAATAATTATGCTATTGGCTGTTTATTTTTGGAAAAATAAAAAAAGATACTCCTGTGGAAAGGCTATTATTTTACTTATATTGACCCTATAAACAATTTAGTATTATTTAGTATATGTAAGGTTTGCACACTCAAATGGTACCTCGTCAGATAATCCCCACATAGACTACAACAACTTCTGTTAACAGACTTCACTGTAGTAGCTTTTCATAAATTATATTTATACTGCTGTCATGAAAGTTTATAGTTAGTGAAATTCAAAGTCCAGCTGTCTGCCGTCCAGCCTCTCCCACCCCTCATTGGGGAAAATTCCGGGATGAAAACGGAAAAGGGGTGAGTTGTCTTGTTACCAGAAAAGTCTATGCATTTCTCTCTACAGTGTAGAGAAAAATAAAAGTGCAGACCAAGTACAGAGCAGACTCAGGTCAAGTATAGTTTGTGTTAAATCTGGTGCTGGATAGACTCACAATACAAACCAAACATCAGCTAAACCTTCCTCAGGAGCTTTCTGCTCTAATCCATAATGTTTATACAGGTAATACGTACACAAGCTTTTCTTTAACAAGCAAAACTTTATTTTAGACCATCATGTTTATTTATTTTAGCCTTTATCAAATTATTTAAAACATTATTGGTTTGTAACAGAGCCAGTGAGCCAGGAGTCTGTGCTGGGGAGGAGTCACGTCATGTGGGGGGGAAGAACCGCTTTGCTGGGTCTGCTCTTTGTTTTCCACCAGAAGATCTGGATGACGACAAGTGCAAAACATTTCAACAAAATGGCAGATGTACAAGCTCGCAGCATGGGGCCAAGTGATGTGCTACAAGCTTTGATATATGCAACACTAATATTAATGGCTGATGTCTTACATGAAGGCATGGCCCAGCTTCCTGATTCTTCCCCCCAGAGTTCCGGTGTTGGCAGCATTCCGGTGCGCGCCCAGTTCCGGGGACGTGAGAGGATCAAAATAAACTGTGGAAACGGCTACAAGCAGAACAGATGTGTGAAGATCATTTCAGTTGTCTGCTATATATATATATATAAATGACAATGAGAGTGACGCAATACGTTTTTTTTCTCCACTGTTATATTCCCATAAAGACAGTGGTAGATTTGATATGATTTTAGTAAAAGAAACTTAAAACCAGGACATACACGAAAGCGTAATAAAACACTTTGATTCTGTAGTAACGCTCAAATATTTTCAAATGGGGTTTTTACGACCTAGTATGCATCAGTTTGGGCAACATTGACCTGAACATGTTTGAGAGCTATTGACAGTAAATGACTGAACTAAGTATTCAAAACCCTGTGGTCGGTACAACCCGAATGACCACAGCTCATGTGTAAGTACCATTGTTACGGCTAGCTCCGCCTGAGGACATGGTCGGAGTGTCCCTCACCATGGACAGCTTCTTCCAGTACGCTTCGGGGAATGTTAGCATGCGTCCCACAACCTGAGATGAAGATCCAAGGGAAATCGGTAATACAGGACCACAATAGAACCAAACCCACAGGGCTTTCTGAGTTATCCTTTTAGAAATACCTCTGCAGACACCCATAAACTAATTTCACCAACTTCTTCACTTGTGAAACTGTGATGTGACAATGATGATTCTAAAAATGTTAAACATGTCCACAAACACACCAGAGGGAGCTCCAACTGCTCCACAAATCACATTCAACCCAGATTTGGCTCGAACAAGGGCTTAAATTTGTTTTACTGTTATGCGACAAAACGTGGAATGCCCTACCACAAAAGTGTGAATCCCTACAGTCCTTCAAAACAACTGCTCTAAAAGTCCAAGGCATATCACTATAAATGCATCCCTAAACAGTTTACTGTACATAATCTTCTTTTGATTAGTACTCACTTAGGTTTTTAAATAGTATATTTTTCCGTCAGTAAATGTTTCTATGAATGTTATACTCAGGACCCCATTGGAAACAAGTCGTGCATTGTACTTAACCCATTCTGACCTGAGATCAGATTCATACGAGGTTTCCGCCGGACACACACTGGTCTGATGAACCCATTCTGACCTGAGATCAGATTCTAAAAATGTCAGTCGCTCTTCGATTTTTCAAAAATAGCAGACCTACAAGCTCGTATCGTGCCACTCGGTGGCGCGATATGAGCTTGTAGATCTGCTATTTTTAAATAGCTAAAGCATAACATGATGCTGACACCAAAATGGGTGCCCGGTCAGAATGGGTTAAACTGGCCTCTTCTATGCTTTTATTTTTATTCAATCAATGCAAAGTTATTCGATGAAATCAGTAATCCTTAATTTATGCTCCGCTGTATGACATGCTCACATGTCTGTCTCATAACCTTGTTGGGCTGGGGCCGGACAGGGCCCGGCCGGGCCGAGCCGAGCTGGAATACCACAGGCCAGCGCCGTGCGGGGTGATATCGTTTCTAACCTTAGGCTGGGAGTTGGTGTCTCTCAAGATGACCAGTGGGGTGGGATCCACCATCGCATGGCCAACAATCGTAGGTCCGAACACCCGGGCCAGGTTGTTCTTGTCCATCTGACACAGGGGACTCTTCATGACCCTGGAAAGCACATTTAGAATGCATTTCTTTGTGAGGTCATTTCTCTGTGAGGTCAAAGTGTAACATGCTACCAGTCCAGCACCTTCCTGGTGTTTTACTGTACGTCATTACCAGAGATCTACACTACAGCATGTTGAACTGTACTGCACCCTGTGTATATACACACTTGATACTACAGGGACCAGGGTCCCACAAAAGCATCAAAGGTAGCAGAAATAAAAGCTCGAAGCAACGCATTTTGAGCTTGTAGATCCGTTACTTTTGCCGGTTTTGAATTTAAATCCTGAAAAGTAACAGTTTTGGACACATGAGGTTTCCACCCGACAGCTAGAATAAAATGATTCATCATGAATGCTGCTCAGGTAACTAGAATAAAATGATTCATCATGAATGCTGCTCAGGTAGCTAGACTAAAAGGATTCATCATGAATGCTGCTCAGGTAACTAGAATAAAATGATTCATCATGAATGAATGCTGCTCAGGTAACTAGAATAAAATGATTCATCATGAATGCTGCTCAGGTAACTAGAATAAAATGATTCATCATGAATGCTGCTCAGGTAACTAGAATAAAATGATTCATCATGAATGCTGCTCAGGTAGCTAGAATAAAATGATTCATCATGAATGCTGCTCAGGTAGCTAGAATAAAATGATTCATCATGAATGCTGCTCAGGTAGCTAGAATAAAATGATTCATCATGAA
Organism: Protomyctophum parallelum; assembly: GCF_964188405.1. NCBI lineage: Eukaryota > Metazoa > Chordata > Actinopteri > Myctophiformes > Myctophidae > Protomyctophum > Protomyctophum parallelum. The sequence continues at coordinate 8,933,397 of NC_139702.1, forward strand.
TGCTGCTCAGGTAGCTAGAATAAAATCATTCAAGGTTTCCTTGGCATTTCTGCAGTCCTGATCAGCTCTATTTTTCCAATACAAGCCATGGTCTCCTGACTATGAAAAATAGTCACACACTTCCGACAGACTAACCTCAAACTTCTACCAGCATAAATGGTTTTTGCTTAACCCATTTTAGGCGGGAACCCCTTTTGGTGTGGAGAGTGGTGCGCTATGAGCTTGTAGGTCTGCTATTTTTTTTAAATTTAAGAACGACTGACATAGAAACATAGCTTTTTCAGTGTTTTATCGCTCCCCGTTTGTAAGGCCCTTTATGCAGCCTGCCTTGTTGTTACAATGGCTGGGAAAAACTAACTAGGGTTTCATCCCCCTTTAAGTGTTTACACCTGTAAACACGTGATATGACAAAGTTGATACTGATGCAGAAGTTGCCTTGCATTCTACCTTTTCTACCCTAAAGTAGAATTCCCCAAGTGAATGCCGTTTGTCTGAAAGAACATTGTCCAAGTAGGCTTACACGCTATGTGACAGAGGCGATGATGCACCCTGTAACAACAGCTCTTACTTCTGTAAGTGAAGCATGAGGAAGGCCAGAGTGTCTCTATTGACCTTGGGGAGGTCTCCGATGGCCTGGTACATGACGGATGCAGCAGTCTCCTCATCAGCCATCTCTGGGACACACAAACGCACACATGGAGATGAGCACACAAGGCACAGTTTTCCTCCACTGCATGAGCTGCAGCTACAGACTACTGGACTGGTGGCAACAGCAAATCAAACCAGTATTCAATTTAATCTAAAGAATTATATATAAATACAGTAGCATCAATGGGGCGTTACGTCTTCAAAAGGCTGACCACTTTCAACCTAGGGTCTCTAGCCGGAAATGTTCTTCCTTCAAAAGTAATCCATAGTTGCAGCCCTACCACCATCTTCTGGAGAGGTTTGCATGGGACGATTATTTTATTTATACAATAAAACATACCAGCGGCCAGCATTAATTTAGCATGGAGCTTAAAGGTGACCAGTGGCTCTTTCAGCTTCCTAAAGAAATCCTTCAGGAGGCCACAGATGTTGTGTATCTCCTCCACTTCGCTGAGATAAAGTGTTCCTTTCCCTTGGATGTACTTCTCCCTCAGTTCCTTCACCAAGCGATCACTCCCGGGGACGCGGTACAGTCCTCTCTGTCACACGGGGAGAGGCACAAGGGGTTAGGCCGCTAAAGTGGTGTCGTTTGATAAACGGACGCATCTCAGAGGTGGATTAAACTGTTGGGACACTCACCTCCTTCAGTCCCCTTCTCTCAATTTCACTCACACACTTCACCACCAAGTCAGGGACTCTCGGATGGGTTATTGGAGCAAAGCTCTCCAGAGTGTCCTGAAGATGACGGTCACATTTTATAATTGGATAAATACGAAAAAAGAAAAAATAACTACCGTGTATATAAACGTATATGAACTATTGTCAGTTTGCAAAAACCTAGTGAAAACGGGCTAAAATGGCACAGCAAGATATGCCTTTTTATCCAATGCTCCAAAATAGAGACCAGGTTAAAAGTGGTTAACTTTCTTTGATTGCATATTTATAAAAACGCACAGAGCGACTTAACCCATTTTGGTGTTTTAAACATTGTTATAATTTAGCTATTGAAAAATAGCAGATCTACAAGCTCATAGCGCGCCACCAAGTGGCGCGCTACGAGCTTGTAGGTCTGCTATTTTAGAAAAATCGACTGACATAGAAACATAGCTTTTTCAGAAAACTGTCTTGATTTAGAAGACATTTAGAAGACATTTATAGAATCGTTCCCAGGTCAAAATGGGTTAAGTGACAATTGGATCCATATGGATCAGACCCCCCCCTCGCAACCCACCCCAATTTCCTGAAAACAAACTGTTCTGGACATGCACTACACTGGTTTCATTGATTCCACCCGACTGACGTGAGGGTTAATGAGCACCACACTGTCCACGCACCTGCTGTCCACGAGGATTCTGTGGCCTAGAAGGAGTGCAGCCTTCACGACACATCTCCCTGCACTCTGGATGTGCGACAACGCGGCAGTCTCTGCACTTCAGCGCCATCTTCCCGAAGCGGAGCCTCTTGCCGCACGGCACACACGTCTCTGGCCGGATCACCTGGGAAGAGCCAATTCAGTATTTAAGTCCGACGTCATTTTGTAGTGCTACGTCACGTCCGGGTCCCAAGTGGCACCAGCTCCCGTCCGCATCTCATTGTAAATAGAATATCTAAACGTGTGAATCTTTTTACAATGACGTTCTTTTTCAGAAAGGAAGCCATTGAGGGTTATAATGGGTCTTAATGCTTCCAACTCGAGTATAATTATTAATGTTTTGTAATAGTGTCCATGACAAAGAAAATATATGATGTGGAGACAATAAAGACTATTATTATCATTATTATTGAAGGTGGTAACAGTCCATTTGCTCAGTACAATATTTCGGGGGCATATTTAGAATGTGTGCAGGCTTGAGTATGTTGAATCTAGTCTGCAATTAATGAGGATTTAGTTGACACAATGAAATAAAATGGCGATAGTATTCCGTGTGGGGCAGACGGCCTGTCACAGCCAGATTTGGGAGAGCAGCATGGCTTTGTTGTTGCGAGGAAAGCGGTAAAATGAGACTTTCGTGGTTGTTTTCGTCTCAGATTTAGTCTGACGGAGCGTCACAGTATAACTATGGGGACACAAAAGTGGGACCCGGAAGTATCTCAGGAGGGGGCGCTCACGTCATGGCTAAAATACTGAATATAGCGTGGAACAAACTCCCACTATTTACCTTCGACAGGCAGCCTCTGTAGACATTTTTAAAGCACAGCTCTTACTTTTAGTTTATCTTTAAAATTCTTTGTTGTTATTAATGTCCTCACTGTATTGCATTACCGCTATTATTTTAATGCTTATGCCTTGCTTCCCTTATTTTTTTTCTCCATTGTTCTGTAAAGCACTTTGAGCTGCATTTCATGTCATGAAAGGTGCTATACACAAATAAAGTTGTACCAAGTAGTGGTATAAATGTGAGCCTTATGGATCAGCTATTGTGGGCAAATGGGTTAAAATATTTCCCCACCACATCTTTTTTTCTAATTGAATACTATACTATACTACGAAATAATAATACAGATATGTAAACAGTACGTGGTACAGTGAGACATTAAAGCTAAAAAGGATAACACAAAAAGTCCAGGGGACTTGTTTCCATTGTGGTCCTGTGTATTCATCAGCATAGCATAGAAAATGAACATCAATACATGAAATACAAGCCCCATGTACAAAAGAGATGTGATAGAGGTTTTCTCAGGCCAATTTTGAAATAAACTGTTCTAGGTACGACTCGAGGGTATTGTCCCTTTTACAATCCCAGTGATATTTGCTTAACCCCATCTTCTACCCTGAGCCATCCCAAACTGACATGGGGTTTAAGGCCAAAAATAGTTTGCTTAAGGCAGAATATCAGTTTGTTTTGGGAGGCTTGAAGCTTTTGTTTTTAGTGACATTGAGATGTTTGAAAACCAAGACATCCAATCATAATCAAAGTGGCATTGAATCAGGGCTCTGGCTAGAGTCTTGACTCTTGAGAGCACTTTCGTTGACAAAAGAGGAAATCCTGCCCAAAGATCGACTGGCATTTCTTCCCCACCAGTCAGGTTTGTTGTCAAAAAGTTCATACCGTTTTGGTCTGGAAGTTGTGCTTCACAGGTTCATCCATGACGGCTTCTTCCATCTCTGCCTCCGTCTCCATGGTAGTCTCCTCCATTTCTGCTACCGTCTCCCATGGCGCAGTGTCCCCTAGGACAGAGGGGGCCGGGACCCCTGGACTCTCAAGATTACGGGGGTCCTCATCTGTTCATTTACGGAAAAACACAAAAAGTTGAACTATAGCTCTAGGAGGTTTCTTTCAGAGAGCAACGATATACATTTTTAAACATTTTCCCATTCCCATAGTGGTCTGTGGTGGACCAAACATCGTCTTGCACAACGAGAAAACAAACATCCTCGGAGAGAAACCGAATGGTGTGTGTAATGATCACCTCTGAAGGAAACCAGTTCTTCTGTTATCATGATGCCGGGTACCCTCTCCCTCTCGTGGGTCTCCTGGGTGAAATTGATCACCATGTGAACTGGGCCTTTATTATCAGGGGTCGTGACAGTGGCTATCACAGTGGTCTCCACTTCCTGACCACAGAGGGTATAGAAAGAAGGGTTCTTAGATAAGAGGGTATGTACAGCCCATATTCTTATTTTTTCCCCCCCATAAGTACAAATGAACATATAAACAGGCATTCCAAATTAATGTGTAATGCAAATACAGGACTGCAACACCCATCTGAAAATGTTTTGTGCCAGGGACCCCCAGAAGAGAAGAGAAAAACATGGCAGATGTACAAGCACTCAATGGGGAAACAAAACAAAATGAATCCATTTTATATTTTAAATTATTACTATTTTGGAACTAAGTTTACCAAACTGAAAAACATTGAAACATAACCTAACCTAACTGAAACATTAAGCATGAACTTTCAGAGCCCAAAGACTAATTATGTTGGGAGTTCTTCCCATCTCCCACATAAGTGGCAAGTTGCGAATCTTTAAACAGAGAGGTATAACCCGATTAAAATGACCTAAATAGTCGGAGTTAAAAGCCACTACACGTTTTTCAGAGGCCAGTCTAGTTTCACTTAAGTGGGTAGAACACAACCTTTCCCGAACTCATCCGCTCTTCCTTAATGTGGCCAAATATTATTAAATCAGCAAAAGATGGAAGATGAAAGAATGTGGTGTTCCACGGAACGCGCTCTCTGGTGGTGGTTGACCCACGATTCTTCAGTTTAATGGCATGAAAAGGCTTGATGTAATGCAAAAATGAACTATTTATCCGACAATGAAGGTGAACAATAAATTGGCTACGTTTACATGGACAGTTAAATCCCCTTTTCATTCAGAATAAAAGTTAAATCCTATTAAAAGTTCTCATGTAAACACCTACAAAAACTTAAATCGGAATGAAAATGGTCAATCTGATTTAAACTTAGATCTGATGTAACTGACCGGTTTATTCCATTTTTAAATCCTATTGAAACAATTGTGGACTCATGTAAACACTCATTCGGATTGAAGTTCATTCTGGTCTTTCTGTGCATGCTTGTTTCCATGTAATTGGTATGGCTATATTATGCTCTTGTTTTGCGATTAATTATATTAAGAAATTATATTAGAAACCTCTCATAGGCTACAGGATACATCAAATATAAAGTAATACGGCATAAAAGTGTTTTTCTATTATTATTATTTTGTTTTACTGAAATGTAGTGTAGTAAAAGTAAAACAATTGGAAAGTAAAGTAGAAATACCTCAAAATTGTACTTTAGTACTAAAGTAAATGTACTTTCCACCACTGGACGTAAACATATCCGCCCGCCCCCTATCCAACCAGAAGCCTTCCCAGCCCCAAACCTGATGTGGAATGAAATAATGGGATTTTAAAGTATTGTCCATGTAAACACTCATTCGGAATGACCTTTCCCATGTAAACACGCAGCAAAAAACATTACTTCTGAATGAATTCATTCTGAAGTTTTCATTCTGAATGAAAAAGCCCTCATGTAACCGCAGCCATTGACAGTCAAATAACCATTCCATATTCACCATGTCTGGACCAGGTCTGTCCGGGAACTCTCCAAATGTGTTGGACATCCTCGTCCGCCGCAAGGGTGCCGTACATACAGAGGGCACCATGGATGACCTCTGTCAAACATAAGGAACGTGGATTAGTGGGTCTATGGGGTTGATAGTGGGTCTATGGGGTTGATAGTGGGTCTATGGGGTTGATAGTGGGTCTATGGGGTTGTGACATGATATACTTCCAAATAAAATTTCATGCTTCCATTCATGCTTTGTGAGAAGATAGTCACTCACCCTCCTCTCTCTGGCCCTGGACCTCAGGGGTCTAATGATAGTCGTGTCCAGGTCCTGAATTGATTCACAAGAAAGGTCAGAGGTCATGCGGTGCCTTCCACAGCTCGCTGCGTCACATCTGCTCTACTGCATGTACAGTACATAGAGGCAGTCACCATTACAACAATTTAAGTTGACAATATTCATTGGCTTACAAATAATTGTGATTGTGTTTTGGGCACACTGAACATCCAATAATTCTGTTTGCTTTTAAGCCTTTGTAATGAAAACATATGACAAATATCTTGAAGAAATTACTGAAATATTTAATCATTTCACACTTTAAATAAATAATACGAGGAAATAGCTGGCAACGTGCCACGAAGTGACACATAAGTAAGCTTGTAGATCTGAAATTTCTGTTATTTTTTGGAAAATGTATATCAACATTTTTCAACATGGAAACAGAATTGTGATTATTTCAAATAATTGCGATGATCTAATAATTGTGACAGGCCTTTAAAGTATGTACAGTATGTGTGTGAGTACACAGTAGGCCATCATCACTGTCGGGATGTCAAAAACGTACTTTTCAGAAAATGGGGGGGAAAGAAATAACCTGTGTTGCAAGCAATGGAGCCAATGTGATTATTTAGTCATGAAAGATCTACAAGCTCACAGAATAGTATGATCGGCGACAATAAGCTCACAACGTGTGCGTTGCAGCCCTGTGAGCTTGTAGATCCGCCTTCACTGTCGTATAGCGAAGGATGTCAGATGTTTTGGAGATGAAGCCATGGATGGTTTAGACATGTTATGACAGAGGAGGGATAGGGAGTATGTCGGTACAGAAGGATGTTGAGGTTGGGACTGCCAGGAAGGAGGCCTGGCCCTAGAGGAAAAGATTTATGGATGTAGTGAAAGAGGACATGATGTTAGTTGGTGTGAGAGAAGAGGAGGCAGAGGACAGGGTGAGATGGAGACAGAGGACAGGGTGAGATGGAGACAGAGGACAGGGTGAGATGGAGACAGAGGACAGGGTGAGATGGAGACAGAGGACAGGGTGAGATGGAGACAGAGGACAGGGTGAGATGGAGACAGAGAACAGGGTGAGATGGAGACAGAGAACAGGGTGAGATGGAGACAGAGGACAGGGTGAGATGGAGACAGAGGACAGGGTGAGATGGAGGCAGAAGACAGGGTGAGATGGAGACAGAGTACAGGGTGAGATGGAGACAGAGGACAGGGTGAGATGGAGACAGAGAACAGGGTGAGATGGAGGCAGAGGGCAGGGTGAGATGGAGACAGAGGACAGGGTGAGATGGAGACAGAGGACAGGGTGAGATGGAGGCAGAGGACAGGGTGAGATGGAGACAGAGAACAGGGTGAGATGGAGACAGAGGACAGGGTGAGATGGAGACAGAGGACAGGGTGAGATGGAGACAGAGGACAGGGTGAGATGGAGACAGAGGACAGGGTGAGATAGAGGCAGAGGACAGGGTGAGATGGAGGCAGAGGACAGGGTGAGATGGAGACAGAGGACAGGGTGAGATGGAGACAGAGGACAGGGTGAGATGGAGACAGAGGACAGGGTGAGATGGAGACAGAGGACAGGGTGAGATGGAGACAGAGGACAGGGTGAGATGGAGGCAGAGGACAGGGTGAGATGGAGGCAGAGGACAGGGTGAGATGGAGGCAGAGGACAGGGTGAGATGGAGGCAGAGGACAGGGTGAGATGGAGGCAGAGGACAGGGTGAGATGGAGACAGAGGACAGGGTGAGATGGAGGCAGAGGACAGGGTGAGATGGAGACAGAGGACAGGGTGAGATGGAGGCAGAGGACAGGGTGAGATGGAGACAGAGGACAGGGTGAGATGGAGGCAGAGGACAGGGTGAGGTGGAGTCAGAGGACAGGGTGAGGTGGAGGCAGAGGACAGGGTGAGATGGAGGCAGAGGACAGGGTGAGATGGAGACAGAGGACAGGGTGAGATGGAGGCAGAGGACAGGGTGAGATGGAGGCAGAGGACAGGGTGAGATGGAGGCAGAGGACAGGGTGAGATGGAGGCAGAGGACAGGGTGAGATGGAGACAGAGGACAGGGTGAGATGGAGACAGAGGACAGGGTGAGATGGAGGCAGAGGACAGGGTGAGATGGAGGCAGAGGACAGGGTGAGATGGAGACAGAGGACAGGGTGAGATGGAGACAGAGGACAGGGTGAGATGGAGGCAGAGGACAGGGTGAGATGGAGACAGAGGACAGGGTGAGATGGAGACAGAGGACAGGGTGAGATGGAGACAGAGGACAGGGTGAGATGGAGACAGAGGACAGGGTGAGATGGAGACAGAGGACAGGGTGAGATGGAGGCAGAGGACAGGGTGAGATGGAGGCAGAGGACAGGGTGAGATGGAGGCAGAGGACAGGGTGAGATGGAGACAGAGGACAGGGTGAGATGGAGGCAGAGGACAGGGTGAGATGGAGGCAGAGGACAGGGTGAGATGGAGACAGAGGACAGGGTGAGATGGAGGCAGAGGACAGGGTGAGATGGAGACAGAGGACTGGGTGAGATGGAGGCAGAGGACAGGGTGAGATGGAGGCAGAGGACAGGGTGAGATGGAGGCAGAGGATTCGCTGTGGCGACCCCTGTAGGGAAAAGCCGAAGAGAAGACTGTTGTATAGCGAAGCGAAGTAAAACAAAAAGACAATAGAGTCAACTGTCAGACAGCAACGATTACATTACATAATATAAGATTACATAATAAAATATATTATATCTCGCTTGAAATGGTTATACTGTTTTGTACTGTTGAATGTATTGAATGTAGGTGGTTTATTATTTGGTTTTTTTAAAAGCACAGGGAGGTTACAATGTAATGATATAAACACATGTATGTGTATACTGTAAACTGATGTGCTCAAATAAACATACAAAGAAAATGGTTATACTGTACCAGCAGGTCATCGTCCGTTTTATCATAACTGATATCCGAGTGAGACAGGAAGGAGGACTCATCGATGACATTGAGCCTGTGGGAACATAACAGTCCATGCATGTATTAGTAGAGGTGTGACAAAATCAAATGTAATGAGGTACAGTATTTAGCCAAAAGTACAACAATATGATGTGACAAACTAATGTATCATTATATATATGCATTTAAGACCAGAAGATTCCAATATGTCACAATATTACACAACTGAAGTCACAGACTATGTACAGTATAATAGGGGTATAATATGGGGTGACAAATTAAAAGAAAACAACCTGAATAACCTAAAAGAAAAAAGAAAAAAGAAAAAGAAAAGTCTGGGGTGCATGCCACACATAGGCTTTGGCCTGACAGCGCGTTGCATGTTCGATTCCCGTTCATGACGACCTTTGCTGCATGTCTCTCCCCTTCTCTCTCTCCCCCTTTCCCATCAGTCTTCACTTGATACCATCAATAAAGGCAGAAAACAAATCTTAAAAAACATTAACATCCTATCATGTTGTGTGGCATGTATGAAAATGCTAAGTTGGCGCAGTTGACCTTGATTTTGGATCAAGATGGCAAGAGACAAAGATGTGACAAAAAAGGGGTTCATTATTGGGGCACGGATGGTTCAGTCACGAAGACTCAACTGGCATATCGTTGCAGAAACCGCCCATCTACATATTTTAACTTTTCTTTTGCTTAACCTGCGACCTTGGCCCAGGCCGTAGCATAACGGTCTGGGCACCGGACTGGTGATCCAGTCGCGGTGTGCCGCGGGTTCGACTCCCGGACCCGACACGGCCTTTACCGCATGTCATCCCCCCATCTCTCTCCCGTTTCCTGTCAGCCTACTTTCTGTCCCTTAAAAAATCAATAAAGGCGTAAGCCGCAAAAAAATATCTTAAAAAAAAAAAAGAAACTGCGACCTTTTCCATTTTTTATTTGAATCCTGAAAAGTAACAGTTTTGGACATACTGTATGAGGTTTCCACCCGACAGACGATATGACATACAGTACACCAATAGAACAGTACTGTGAATGCTCGACTCCTACAGTGATGGGGTTGGTGGGCTCTTATGCACTCTCTTGGTTTGGGTCTACTTGGTCCAGCTTAAGACAGAAGGGGCACATGGCCACTACAAATACATAGTTATGAGTGACCGACCACCTGTCTGTACGTCGGCCATCTCTAGAAGCAACATTCACTGGGGTTTTCTTTAAACGGCTAAAAATGAAATACATTACCGCTTCCCGTAAAGCTGGTTGACATTGGTCACCCTGTTGTCAAAACGGGCGAGGAGGGATTTCTGCTCATCATTGAGGCACGACACGGCTTTGGTGTCATGGATCAGGATGTCACAGACCAACTGCATCCGTCTCTCCTGCAAACACAATTAAGGCAGCATCGATTCCAAACCTGTGGGCTCACCGATGGGCTGAGAGCGTTGTAGACCCCCAAATAAATGGCAAAAAGACTAAGACTTCCATGATAAAACATTAAGAAATAGTGTCAACAAAGAAATATTGATAAGATAGGACATTTTAGGTTTACCATGTTGGTCTCATTGAACAAAGCCAGGACACAATCGATCAAAATTATGTACTGAAAAGACATGAAACCAAGGCTTCTTCGACTGCTGTATTAAGTGGTGAGATATGTGGGCTTTATTTTCAAGTGAGCCCTTATCTAGAAAAGGAACCCCTGGCCTGAATTAACTAATTGTGGGGAAAGCTTTCGCTGAAAATAGCCGATTGTCAAGCTCACAACGAGTTGCAGCTTGATCTGCTATTTTCAATTAAAGCTTCCCCACAATTCGGACGTTGGGGGAAGTAATCCCCAGGTTGAGGTTACATTGGTGAGTGAATGTCACTGATGTTCAGTCAGGACAACTCAAGAATGGATGGAATAGATACTTATTGAATATAAATGAGCGATATGCTTATTATGGTTTGGCGAGAAATGGGATCTGCTTTTTAGGTACTCAGATCAAGCGCATCAGTCCCGGCCAAGGCGGCCATAGGGACTCCCAATCCCCCGTACCTAAACATTAGATCCAGAACAACAGGTGGTAGCTGGGGTGGAGGAGGGTGAGCAGCAGGTTTGTATACAGCAGCACGCAGATACAGCAGCAGCAAGCAAGCAAGCAGGAGGAAGAATGCAAACCTTCCAGCTAATGTAGCCGGTATGAGGATGGAGTGAGTGTGTGATTGGCTGAGTGAATCATGTGGATGAGAGCGTGATGCTGAGGCGGCTCAATTAACGGCCAGCAGCGACTGCAACAAGGTTTCCCCGACTGAACTTGCTCTGCGTATGTCTGTGACAGGCACAATGCTCATTTCTCTAGGCACTCACCAGATTCTGGTAGTCCACCTCCATTTTATGGCGCTTCTTAATTTCCACGTCCACCTGGTTTCGGGCATGTTTCAGCTGGACCTCGAGCGCCGCCTTGGCCACGTCAGAATTCACCAGACATTCCTTGTAGGCTTTCAGCTCATGCTCTGCATGGTGGCATTTCTTCCTTAGAGCCTCAAAGTTCTTCACCATGTCCTTGAATGCTGCAATTAACAAGAGGGGATAACTCATGTACCGTTTGTGGTTATGTTAAATATCAACATCCTAATACATCCGAATACTGGGGGGTCAAATTATGACAAAAAACACTTTGTTTGAAATAGACACTCATGCTTTCCAAGGTGTGATTTGGGGTCTGGGATGAATACAAGATGAATATAAACATCTTAAAACCAAAATGTTGAATTGTGGGTTTGAGCCATAGACTGTAAAAAATATGGACAAAGCGTTCCCCGGGTCTAACATGAACGCAAAATGAAGCCTGTCAGTCCTTGAATTGTACATCGCCATCTTTCTAGTTCCGTTTGGGCCCAGCTGGCCCATTGGCTGGCTCCGTTTGGGCCCAGCTGGCCCATTGGCTGGCCCAGACAACAAGGCGGGACTTCCCCCCTTCTTCTTAGTTGGTTTTTATTTTGACTCGAGTAGGTGAGGAATCCCGATCATAGACTGTAACGGTAGCCACACCCCTCAGAACATACGCGACTTTATGGTAAAAACAATTATAAGTGGGGCCATAATTTTCCAAAAACAATATTATGACATTAGAAATTAGACTTTAAACTAGTGACTGGAAGCAGAAAGTATTCATGACCATGTTTATGATCTGTCTGACTGCCCCCCTGGTTTGAGCTCACATGCCCAAACTACCCGTCAGTGGGGAGTGTTGGAGCTGGGAGGAGGAGTAGGACTAAGGCCCTATACGGCCTCTCTGGGGGGGGGGGGGGGGGGGGGATTACCTGTCAGTGGGGAGTGTTGGCTGGGAGGAGGAGTACTAAGGCCCTATACAGCCTCTCTGGGGGGGGGGGGGGGATTACCTGTCAGTGGGGAGTGTTGGCTGGGAGGAGGAGTAGGACTAAGGCCCTATACGGCCTCTCTGGGGGGGGGGGGGGGGGGGGATTACCTGTTCAGTGGTGGCTGATGAATGAATATAAACATCCCAATACATCCGAATACTGGGGGGTCAAATTATGACAGGCTGTCAAAATATGACCCCCCAGTGAAAAAACACTCAAAACACACAGTGAAATAGACACTCATGCTTTCCAAGGTGTGATTTGGGGTCCTAAGGATGAATACAAAATGAATATCAACATCTTAAAACCTAAATGTTGAATTGTGGGTTTGAGCTCACATGCCCTTTGGGGGGGGGGGGTACTACCTGTGAGTGGGGAGTGGTGGCTGTTGAATGAATATAAACATCCTAATACATCCGAATACTGGGGTGGGTGCACTTCCTGAAATTCTAACCTGAGGTTAGCTCTGGTCCATATAGCTATAATTCCATTGCATTGCAAAGTGAGGCATTAGAGCTATGGACCAGAGCTAACCTAGGTTAAAGAAAGGCATTAGAGCTATGGACCAGAGCTAACCTAGGTTAAAGAAAGGCATTAGAGCTATGGACCAGAGCTAACCTAGGTTAAAGAAAGGCATTAGAGCTATGGACCAGAGCTAACCTAGGTTAAAGAAAGGCATTAGAGCTATGGACCAGAGCTAACCTATAGGTTAAAGAAAGGCATTAGAGCTATGGACCAGAGCTAACCTAGGTTAAAGGTTGAATTAGAATGAGGTAACCTCATATAGCAGGTGCAATACAAAAACAGTAAACGCATTCTCAACACATACACACCAACACATGCTTCATGTTGACTGAAGAATCTTTTAAAAACACATTTGTTCCATTACACTATATAAGCACTTGTTGTATGTTATATTGTGCTTGCCTTTAATGTTATTGCTCTTAGCCGTTTTAACTTAATTAGGCCTATATAGTATGTCTTTTAGTTTTAATATGTGCGTTCCTACCCTGTCCTGTCCTCTGCATGTGGTGTTTTTATTTATTTTTTGTCTATGCTTTTATACTCTAATTTTGTTATTTGCCATTGTTCTATCATTTTAACTACTTGTTTTATTGTACTCTGTTTTTGTGTCCTGCCCTGTGAAGCACTTTGAGCTGCATTTATGTATGAAAGGTGCTATAGCCTACAAATAAAGTTTATTATTATTATTATGTTGTGTGTACAGCGGCCCTTAATAAGGGCCGCTGTACACACAACATAATAATAATAATAATAAACATAATCATAAGGGCCCCTTATGATTATGTTTTGAAAGGGGTTTGAACTTCATAATCGGAATAAGTAGACCCGTTTTATTGATTCATATTGTATTCATAAAATAGTAAGTAGAATAAGTTTAGTATTTACTATTAAGTTTCTCACCGAGGTCCGAGGCCTGCAGATCAGAATTCTGGCGGACCATGGCCAGAAGTTCTCGGAGAATCTCCTGATAAAACGCCATCGCAAACAAACCATCCCAGGACAACTTAACTCCCAGGCAAGCTGAATGAAAGCAAAATGACGACAAATCCAACGAGACACACCTGGCTGCAATTAACAATAGAAAGGGAGCCAGGGGAGGGTGCATTAATCAAATGATAATACCATAGAGGATAATACCCCTACCCCCTGGATAAAGTTGATTAACTGATAATATAAATTACTCTCTCCGCCATCTTGGATCTTTCCTCAATTGCAACTGCGCAACAGCGCCCCATGGCGGTCAGGGTTGCGCAGCCAGTTGCACTCATTTGGGGAGACGAGGACAGATCCAAGATGGCGGAAAGATTCCGAGACAGAGTGGATTAAAACAGTTTTTTTATTGAAAACTACGGACCTACGGGTTTTAAACGCTAGGCGCAGATAAACCGGACAGGTGTGGGTGGCAGCAGCGTAAAGCACCTTAGATTTTGCATTTGTACTACGGAAGGTTCTACGGAGGCACCGGGTGCCGCGCTCACAACCATCTGGCGAGAGACCTTTTAATAGACTCTCGTAGGTTGAAATGTCAAAATACATCTACAGTCTTAGCCATGATTTATGACTCTCGTATTCATACGAGAGTCATGACGAAACTTCACCCTGGTTTTTGCGAACGCTGCATTTACAAGATTTCCGTATATATAAACATTCAGATTTCAAATATAAAGTACTCACAATTTGTCCCACGGGTGTTAGTTAGTAGCAGCTCCAGCGATTAGAATTTCTGCATCCCGCGTTGTTTAATAAAAAGCATTTTTATCCGAGGTGTTATTTTGCCATTGGCTTTCAACTACGCGCCCCTATCGGTCCGGAGGAGGGTGGCACTCGGTGTGTTCGATATATGTCCGCTGACCGCCCTGCCAATACAGACTAATAGGCGAGTGCGCTCCCGGTGTGCAACTGTGGATTTCCCAAACGAACCCCGTTTGAAAAAAGTAGCCGGGGAGCTCGGACAAAAATGCTTTTTATTAAACAACGCGGGACGCAGCAATTCTAATCGCTGGCGCTGCTACTAACTAACACCCGTGGGACACTTTGTGAGTACTTTATATTTGAAATCTGAATGTTTATATATACGGAAATCTTGTAAATGCAGCGAGCGCAAAAAACAGGGCAAAGTTTCTGCATGACTGTCATGATAATCATCATGGCAGTCATGTTCCAGGGCTACTACAGTCTAGACTCGAGCTAACATAATCCCAGTCACCACAACGTCCCTATGATGGGAATGTGACATGTGTGTCTGATGATGATCTACCATACCGAATGTTCATCCTGAGATGTTCATCCAGATGAAAAGAGTTCAAATTGCAGATTGATGAAACTTTCTTTTTAGGCATTCTGTAGTTACTAGTTTGCATAGCCCAGAGCCTTAGAAATTATACGGCTCTGCTCTGGCATAGCCTACCAAAGACAAAGACCACAGCCAATGGAATAGTGGTGATATGTGAATCTTACAAAAATAAAGAAAGAAAGTGTATACATAACATCGATATTCACATCTTTTGGACCTATTATGAATGATCAATAAAGTATGTTCATAATGATTGATTTTGTTTCTTGATTAAGAACTTGAACTTGTCACCTCTGCTCAGTGAATTGTCTCTTTAACCAAATATTATTAATTTTAAAGTAAAACAAAATGTCTATTGTCCAATTGTAGCTATATTATTGTCAGCCTAGCCCACCACCAAAACAATATCATTGTCAATATATTTTCATTGTATTCATTATATTTTCATCATAATGTTTCATAATTTTCAAAAGCACTTTTCACAATTCATATGTTTTATGTCTGTTAGTCTTCAGCACATTGGTGACACATTTATCATTAAATCCTTATCACACACGCACACACAGGGGCTCCCCTTACCCCTTATCCCTAAATTTGCCATGTTTTACGATTTTAAATAGTTCAACTTCAACTTCAACTAGCCAATCTGCATCGACACATTGTGAGCTTAATTGTAGATCGGCTATTTGTACTATGACTTGACCCATAATGTACTTTTTGACAGATCTTGCCCCCTTTATTTGGGGTCATTAATTGCCATATGCGGGGGACTCGAAGGAGGAGGGTGAACATGAATGAACTGAACATGAATTTAAACCTGCATGCTTTTGCTTGTTATCCATATGCAGTTCAAGTATTTGCCCACCTGATGGCGATAGGTTTTCACTACAAAGTGGGTATGCGGACCATTCCTTTCACTGTTGACTATTGGTGCTTTGTGATGATGTGCAATAGGCCTACTTCCAGTTTAGATCTCACTTTGAATACTTTAACTCCTTGTACACATAGAATATATACTAGTACAAATGGGAAGATTCTGTAGCAACAAGTATTATTTAAAAGAAAAACATGCCAGCAGTCTACTATACCTATAGGCCTATAGCTCTTAGCCTGCCCCTTCTCTGCAGCTGGCTGACTGACATGTGCTTCTTGTACAGCTATACATATTATTATTAATATAATATCTTTGTAATTTTACCAAGTCTACTCAAGCCATTACCCTATAAAGTTGTATAGGCACCTACTGTATGGCACTAGCCTTGCGTTGTGGTGCTAATATACCGCTGCCTGGGGGCAGATGAAGTCTATAGCTGCACCAGGCCAGTATGGCACAGCTGCAGAGAATTGTACTGTATATTTCATTATTGCGGCTGCAGGTCGCATTTACTATTGAAAATGTGCATTTCCCGTCAGTCTGTCCGTCCGTTAGTCAGCTCACGCCTCCATATATGGTCACGCATCGTGACATCATGTCTAGTCACCCACGCCTCCATATATGGTCATGCCTCGTGACATCAAATGACATCATCAGGGATCTCCATATATGGGCATATCATGCTCCGATCAGGTTTTTTGGGACCGATACTGATCACCGATTGTTTTTCTCATGATCGGCACATGTTGATACTTGTGAAGTGCAAATTTTAATATTTCCAAAATGATTATATGTCAAAACCTATAGGCTACGTCAAAACTGTTCCTGTGTGTGTGGGGAGGAAGGGGAGAATGTTTAGGCCTGTCTCAAAAATGCAAAATGATATATACTCTGACATTTATACCACTTAAATGGTGTAAAAGATCAGTTTCTCCTGATAGGGTAAATTGCCGATCACAGATAGGGTAAATGCCGATTACCGGTCAGAGTGAATATCGGTCGATATGGCCGATCACCGATCGCTGGCCGATTATCGGAGCATCTCTAGCATATATGTAGTCGACATAGACGACATCGCCAGGGGCCCTTCCCCATATATGTGTGTGTGTGTGTGTGTGTGTGTGTGTGCACGTGCGTGCATGCGTGTGGTCCTTTTACACTATAACCGTAACCATCTATGTTATTGTTGTCACGGGAGGGCTTGCCCTTGATTGTTGCCGTGGTAACAGGCAGCCAATAACAAGGTCTGAACAGTAGGGTGTGGGGTCAGGCCACCTCGAGCCACAGGAAGAACAATAACACTGACTCCACCCCCTAACAGCTTTACATGCGCGTGTGCACGCGCATGTAAAGCGTGTGTGCGTGTGTGTGCGTGTGTGTGTGCGTGTGTGTGTGTGTGTGTGCGCGGGTGTGTGTACAGTATGTGTGTAGTGTGCGCATGTGAGTGAATAAAAGGGTCAGGCAGCTTTGTAGGTCAGATTTGTAGTACTTACTGGAACGCTGTTGAGTTTTGTTTTGATGTTTTCGTCAGTCTCCTCCACCCAGCACCTCTCCAACCCTCCACCCCCACCCTCCATCCACCCAGCACCTCTCCAACCCTCCACCCCCACCCTCCATCCACCCAGCACCTCTCCAACCCTCCACCCCCACCCTCCATCCACCCAGCACCTCTCCAACCCTCCACCCCCACCCTCCATCCACCCAGCACCTCTCCAACCCTCCACCCCCACCCTCCATCCACCCAGCACCTCTCCAACCCTCCAACCCCACCCTCCATCCATCCAGCCACCCCCACCCTCCATCCATCCAGACCAAGAGATTACAAATGAAACGCAAATTATTCCATTCGTGGACATCCATTTGTCTACTATTTTATTTGTTCAAAATAATTATGTTCAAGCGACTGGGGTGTTTTTGCCATAACATTGACACCATGTACCTGTAGGATTAACTCCATTTAAGAGCACGTCAATGTTATCATCCGTGTCCTGGGTTATCTCGGTCGGTGGAGGGTTCAGCCCTTGAACCACACGGTCTGGGTTCAATCCCGGTCACCGCCAAGGCGCCAACTCAGTGTATCAAAAGGCACAGCTTTGGTAACTAAGACGTGTGGTATGTAGGCCTACTGTTCTGTACTGGGAGCTGACGGAAGGTGTGGCGGTCCATCCCCCAGAGGTCCAGCACATTGTAGAGGGGATGGACACCCTTGTTGCTCGGCTGAAATGGACAATATTAAGCCACTCTGACCTACTTAAAGGTGTTCTAAAACATTCTTTTGTTAGAAAGTTAAAGCTGGCACAAACTCAGGACTCTTTCATGGCTGCCCTAACATCTGGGTCTTGATCTCTGCAGTGTGTATTGATTACTATGGAAATATTGTTATGATTAGACTGACCTTTATCTGCTTATCTGCTGAAGTGAGAGCTATGGGTCTGTAATCTTATGTTATTTTTGACATTGGAGTTTTGGTAATAGTTTTATGTGTCTACTTGCATGTGTTGAATCACTCTCATCTGGGAGAACTTTTAGCCTTAACTGATTTCAGTTGTCAGTCACACACACACACACACACACACACACACACACACACACACACACACACACACACACACACACACACACACACACACACACACTTTTGCAAGTTATGTGGGGTTACAGCCCCTACAAGTACAAGCTTGAAACCAAGTATGAATGGGGGATCCACAATAGGGAAGTATTCCCTTGCCTTGACTCATGATGTGTGTGCGTGTGTGTGTGTGTGTGTGTGTGTGTGTGTGTGTGTGTGTGTGTGTGTGTGTGTGTGTGTGTGTGTGTGTGTGTGTGTGTGTGTGTGTGTGTGTGTGTGTGTGTGTGTGTGTGTGTGTTGCCTCAGGTGTTTGTTTTAGGACTTGGGACGCAAAGTCCCTCAAAGAAAGGCACTAAGGCAGCCAGGAGAGGCACATTACCACCTCCACACACGGGATAGGAGTGGAAAGGAGAGAGAAAACATGACTAATGATTAAAATATCTGCAAGATTTGTGAGCTGTTGTGACAGGAGCAGGATGTCTATAGTGGAATACAGCCACCTTACTACTATAATCATTGTGTGGAGTCCTGCCCAGAGTGATCTCTACATAGAAAAACTGTACGTACGTACAGTACACACCATAAATACATATGATACATCTACCGGTACTGTTATTTGTCCCCACGTGAATGCGAAACATTGAAATATTGTTTTTAGTATCTAGTTATGTAATTATTTCTGATGCTACATACTAATTCCTACACGGGTTGTGCTTATAACCACGCCCCCTGGCAAGTTAACTTTACTGAGGTGAGGTTAAGGTTAGGGTTAGGTTTACGTATAGTTTTACTGAGGTTAAGGTTAGGTTTAGGCTGTCAATCACAGCGACTGGCCAATCACAGTGCGTCAACTGCACAATCCGTGTAGGCTTTGGTATGTCGCATTTCTGACCGCAAATGCCCAATTCTTATGGTTTTGTAAAATAAAAAAAATAAAAAATCGTCTAAGTTACAAAGTAACACAGCTCTGTGTACTTTATTTCTTTATTCCACTTTTGATTCGGCAATATGTTTTCTCGTCTGTCTGTCTGTCTGTGTGCGAGAGATATCAGACTGCAGTGTGAATGAGGTGAGCAGATGGTTATCATTCATACTACAGCCTCACCATAATGGTGGTATCACACACTGGATATGTCTGTTCATTGATACTGAGCTCTGACACACCCAAACACACTTTCCTTCCTTCCTTCCTTCCTTCGTGCCTTTGATGCATGGGTTAATATAGACCAGTGGTTCCCAAACTGGGGACCCCCAGGGGTCCTCGAGGGAGTTTCAGGGGGTCCCCAGCTAAATGATAGTTAGGAACCAAATGGACCAATTATGGGTCTGTAACTCTGAGAGTGTACAAATGGGTCAAATGGGTCACGGGTCCATTTGGTTCCATTTGTGCACTCTCAGAGTTAAATTAACATTGATTTTACAATATAATTTGGGGGTCCCAGAGATTGAAATGACATGAAACGGGAGTCAGTCGACTAACGGGTTGAGAATCACTGCTAACTGCTAGGGCCTTGGTCCCTTATTGTTTTTGTCTGTTTTCTTCTTCTCATTCAGCCAAACATAGCAGTTCTGGCTAGTCGTTTTTTGCGAAACTCGGTAATATGGGGTAAGAGGGCCATGCCAAACGATGAGGATGCGAAGCCCAGGACCATTGGCCACAACACAAAACAGACTGCTCTATAGCACTTTAGTTTGTACCTTCCCCCACTCAATCAAGAGGATCACCAGTACTGCAGGAGAGCCAGGTGCCAAACAATTATACTTAAAACACAATTGACAATAAACATAATATGCTGTGAAAGTCTTTGCAAAGTACTTGTGTTCTCTGGAACAAAGGGAGTCTACCAACGCGCCTCAAGCCTGGAATGGCAGGGTTTGTTGATATGATATGACCTCATATGACATCAGATGCACGCACGCACGCACACACGCACGCACGCACGCACGCACGCACGCACACACAAACACACACACACACACACACACACACACACACACACACACACACACACACCTTTTTCCCCACTCAATTTGCCAAAAGCCAAGCTCACAACTCATCGCAACAATCAAAGATCTGCTATTTTCACAGAATGTTCACTTAGTCTTGTTCGTCTGTTATGATGAACATTGGTATAATGCTCGGGGTTCATGTGGTTAATTCCTACCTCTTCAGACATTTCATGGTCATGCTGTTAATATCAAACTTATGGGTTTTAATCTTTTCCCTAACACTCCCACATTCCATCAAAAGTAATCCCCCCAAATCCACTTCCTACGAGGCTAAAGGCACACAGGAAGTGGAATCAGGAGATAACTCTTCTGAGCTTGTGATTGGCTGCCTAGCAACATGATATGCAATTTCCTCCAATCACAGCCCACCATGCTATTCTTTGGTTCTGTGCCAAAGTAGCAGCATGGCCCTGCAGTTGGGGCAGTGTGTGTGTGTGTGTGTGTGTGTGTGTGTGTGTGTGTGTGTGTGTGTGTGTGTGTGTGTGTGTGTGTGTGTGTGTGTGTGTGTGTGTGTGTGTGTGTGTGTGTGTGTGTGTGTGTGTGTGTGTGTGTTAGTGACAACCCGATACAGGCCAGAGTTGGCACCGGCTGCCTGCCAGCGAATTCCACAGAAAACCACCTACTAATGATATGGAATCACATAATTACAAACACGCACGTGTGCAGACACACACACACACACACACACACACACACACACACACACACACACACACACACACACACACACACACACACACACACACACATCCCGTCTAAACACAATTTTCTTTTGCTTCAATTGTTGTATAGGTTTTTGTGTGCCACATGTGTGCGTGAGTGTGAGTATGTGTGTGTGTGTGTGTGCGTGCGCGTGTGTGTGATCTTTTAACAACCTGTTGACCTTTGACAGTGTAAAACAAACAAAGGCTCTGGTTCCGGAAAAAGAGAAGCCTCGACCTCTATACCTCCCTGCTAGCTTTCAACCACTTCCTGGACACCTCTGGACTGCATGATGCACACGTGCGTGCACACACATGTATGTGTGTGTGTGTGTGTGTGTGTGTGTGTGTGTGTGTGTGTGTGTGTGTGTGTGTGTATGTGTGTGTGTGTGTGTGTGTGTGTTCATGCTAAGATCAAACAGAAGTGTAATGGGATGAGGCCATGAACTATATAATTGAATTTATAATTACTTTGTGTCATGCACTCTCTGGCTCTGTCTCTCTCTCTCTTTCTTTCTTTTTCTTTCTCTCACGCACAAGGGTGAAGGGTGAAAGACTATCTCTCTCTTTCTGACACACACACACACACACACACACACACACACACACACACACACACACACACACACACACACACACACACACACACACACACACACACACACAACCCAACAGCCCACTTAGAGCAATCTCCTGGACCTAGAGAGCTGCAACTTTACATTGCAGAGTTATATAATGAGCCTGCAGGGTTCTGGATTTCTTCTCACACATATATACTCTATATTATACAGTAGCTTACCATCATGAACTAAAAGCCACTGTTGTGTCGGGTGGGTCCATCATAGACCCAGCTGACACAATAGTGGTGGGGGTTCATACACCATTCCATGGGTTAAGATTAGGGATGTTTCCTTACTTCTTACTCGCTTACACTCTATGACATCACAGCGGTCAGTCGATCCTATAGGCCTACACTATGACATCAAAGCGGTCAGTCGATCTTGTAGGTTTACACTCTATGACATCACAGCGGTCAGTCGATCCTATAGGCCTACACTCTATGACATCACAGCGGTCAGTCGATCCTGTAGGTTTACACTCTATGACATCACAGCGGTCAGTCGATCCTATAGGCCTACACTCTATGACATCACAGCGGTCAGTCGATCCTATATGCCTACACTATGACAGGGGTACTCAACTGGCGGACCATAAATAACATCAGATGGTACATTTCTCATGTGAAAGTGCTGCAAAGGCCCCCAAAATGTCCCCCAAGGGCCCCCAAAATTCTGGCGCGCGCGCGCACAGTGTGGCCTGCCAGGACCTGATTTGGAGTTCCACTCCGGGCCTGCACTCTGCACCCCATTATTGGTTGGGTGGAAGGCGATCTGATTTGTATAAGCTTGGCTTGACCATACTAAACGGGCATAGAGCCCCGCTCTCCGATGGACGCCGCGCATGGGACCGGACCTCGGTCTTATTAAAAAAATTATTTGTGGACCTTCATCATTTCTAGTTGAGGACCCCTGCTCTATGACATCACAGCGGTCAGTCGATCCTATAGGCCTACACTCTATGACATCACAGCGGTCAGTCGATCCTATAGGCCTACACTCTATGACATCACAGCGGTCAGTCGATCCTATAGGCCTACACTCTATGACATCACGGCGGTCAGTCGATCCTATAGGCCTACACTCTATGCATATACTATACAGCCAAGTAGTATACAGCAGTGGTTCCCAAACCTTTTCATGCAAGGAACTCCAAATTGACACCAATTAGCCCGCGGACCCCCATTTGAAAACATATGCCAAGGACCCCCATGAGAGAAGATATTTATGGCTATAGCAGTGATTTTCAAGCATTTTTATTTCAAGGGCCCCCGGTTTGACCTGAATTACGCCACCGGCAATGGCATTTCTATCTCTGGGACCCCAATGTATATTGTAAAATCAAAGGAACCTTTTGATTTTTTTTTATTGATCCATTTGTACAATCTCTGAGTTACAGACCCATAAGGGTCCATTTGGTTCCTAAATATAATTTAGCTGGGGACCCCCTGGAACTCCCTCAAGTACCACTGGGGGTCCCCGGACCCCACTTTGGGAACCACTAGTATACAGTACAGTCTATTATATCCCGTCACAACATACAAAGCCTAGTACACGTAGGTGTAATGTTAGTTTTATATCGGATAAATGACACATTTAAGGAAGGAAGGAAGCTGTGGGGAATTTGGACATGCCAGGACTAGACTAACCTGACGCTGCCAGATGAGGGCGGTATTGGGTAACCATGTTCCCCAACACAGCACTCATCTGGGATCTCTCAGGCAGTTGAGCTGACAAAAATCCGTTCCGTACCGGACCAATCAGCGTGAGCTAAGGGCGGGATATGTGCGAAACCGGATGTGAAGCTATATAGACACGTCAATATGATTGGTTGTGTTTGCACGCCCACACGGTGATAGACAGACGGTCCCATCCAATCATCTACCAAGTATCTTGAAAAAAAGGAACAGCCCCGTCATCGAATTTGCTTCCGCGATCCCAGATCCCAATAAGCTGTGAAACAAATTTGTGTAGCAAGCTTCTTGGATCTGGCAGCGTCAGGTTAGGACTAGACCTCCTAGGACTAGACTAGGGTATACCTTGAAATAAATTGAGAGACAGAAATATAGATGTGCAGTTCAGGTTGTGTAACACTTGGTTCAATATATCACTTTCAGGTAAACAGTTAAGAATGAGGTTTCATACAAGGATTCAGTGCTGTGATATACCACAAAACTAAATATTGTGCCTGTATATTTGCATGCACACAGCACTTCAAGTTTGCTCATTTCACTCTTCTTCCCTAGCTCACACACACACACACACACACACACACACACACACACACACACACGCACACACACACGCGCGCACACGCACGCGCGCCGATTAATGCTTAGAATAGGTAGCTATAACTGACCTGCAGAATAAAAACAAAATGACCAAGCCGTTTGTTATGAAGATTAATTAACTTCTCTTTCAAACTGTCACACACTAGTTGTCTGAGTGGTTTTACACTTCCTAACAACGCAGACTACTCCACTCAACTTCCATGAGGTGTAAAGTTACATTATAAGTTGTTTATTTCACTCGTTTT
Source organism: Protomyctophum parallelum (assembly GCF_964188405.1). NCBI lineage: Eukaryota > Metazoa > Chordata > Actinopteri > Myctophiformes > Myctophidae > Protomyctophum > Protomyctophum parallelum. Next base: position 8,957,782 of record NC_139702.1, read on the forward strand.
ACTACCAATTACCAAACATGTATGTGTCTGTCTGTTTGCAGCAGGTGTGTGTGGAGGGGGAGGGGGCGTGTTTTCATGTCACGGCCCATTATTTATTCTGCATTGATTTAAGCCACAGACCATTTGATGACATTTAGGGGCATATTTTGCACATCTTAAGTACCAGGTGTTATGACTTAAATTAAGACATGTATGCGTGACTGATGCGATTTGGCCACTCAAAATAGCCAAACAGCATTGGCCACTATGGTGGTACCATAGGAGAGAAGTTTAACTGGGGACCATCTGGAACCCCCTCAAGAACCACTGGTGGTCCCCGGACCTCTGGTTGAGAACCACTAGTGGTCCCCGGACCTCTTGAGAACCACTGGTGGTCCCCGGACCTCTTGAGAACCACTGTCATAAGAGGACCTCTTGAGAACCACTGTCATAAGAGGACCTCTTGAGAACCACTGTCATAAGAGGACCTCTTGAGAACCACTGTCATAAGAGGACCTCTTGAGAACCACTGTCATAAGAGGACCTCTTGAGAACCACTGTCATAAGTGGACCTCTTGAGAACCACTGTCATAAGAGGACCTCTTGAGAACCACTGTCATAAGAGGACCTCTTGAGAACCACTGGTGGTCCCCGGACCTCTTGAGAACCACTGTCATAAGAGGACCTCTTGAGAACCATTGTCATAAGAGGACCTCTTGAGAACCACTGTCATAAGAGGACCTCTTGAGAACCACTGTCATAAGAGATAGGCCACATTGCTCAGGGCACGAAACGCGACGGTGACGAAATGGAGAGGTGTAGGACTAAACACGTTAAGCCGCCGCTACGGTCCTTTTAAAAAAACCTTTTTAAAAAAGGTGGAAAAAGTACTCACATTTTGTATTTTTGTAAGTATCAATACTGCAATATAGAAATACTCTGTTACAAGTAAAAGTCCAGAATTCAAGTACAAAAGTATTGGTTACAAAATGTACTTAAAGTACCAAAAGTAGAAAGTACTATTGTATTTATGCAGATAGTCTCATTTTAAGTTTTCAAATGGCCACTACAAAGTAACTAGCAACTAAAGTTTTCAAATAATTGTAGTGGAGTAAAAGTACAATATTTGGATCTGAGATGTAATATTGTAATATTGGAAATACTCACGTAAAGTACAAATACCTCAAAACTGTACTTAAGTACAGTACCAGCACTGATAGGGCTTCAGTGGTTAAAACCAATGTACCTGCCATGACTTGCCTGTAACTGAAATGCCAATGGTTTGAATATTGTATGGTTAAAATCTTCAGGCATTATGTACCTGATCCCCAGTAAGGATGGGAAATGGGTGGGCGGAGACCAGAAACTAGACTTAAATCACTAGACTTAAACAGTCGCTTCATTTCCTTCCGTCACACCCTTGACCTCCGACCCCTAACTACTTCCTTCCCATCTGACAGGGTGGCCCCCTGAGTGCGTCCTTGTTTTGGGGAGGAGGCGGGGCGGGGGTGCGGTGGTAAACCAATATGCTGAGGAACCCCACCCCCGACCCACCCACCCTCCGGTGCCATCAAAGACAGAGCGAGAGGGGACTTCGGGGAAAGGGGGGAGAGAGGGGTGCTGAATGGAGAGGTCGACAGGGACCCTCACAGATGTCTCACTTTGTACATGTTATTGTTGCTTAGTTAGTATACATACGGGGGCTCCTCCTCCTCCTCTAATTCTAAAGTGTATGCCTATTAAAGTTGAATACATAAAATGATGTTCACCGTTTTATTATTTATATTTTTTAAGGTAAATATTTTACGTTTTGTTTTTAAAAGGTAATGGTAATGGTTGATTTAGAGCAGTGGTTTTCAACCAGTGGTCCGGGGACCACCAGTGGTCCTTGAGGAGGCTCCAGGTGGTCCCCAGCTAAATGATGGAGAGTTGGTATACTCAAATGGACCCTATACTGTAGAAGTGTAGATCATTAATTAACTCAGGGTTGAGAGAGTCTAAAATGTCATTCTACGCCCTCAAGAGTTAAATTGTTGATAAACATTGCATTACTATAAGAGAATGTATATAAAAAAAAATTGGGTTTGCCTGTTATCTCTCCGTGGTACCACATCAATACAGCATGGAATTGTGGACAAAATCTTATCCAACGATAAGAAACTATTCCGTTTTGGTTCTGAGAGGCTAAATCTCCTCAAATGGTGGTCCGTGGCTCAAATGGGAAATAAGTAATTGGGCCGTGTGTTGTGATGGGATAAAGTATACATATTAAGCAATAAGCAGTTACCATTATGTATAAGAGTGCTCCCTAGCTGTGCTCAAGCAAGGTCACAGAGAGAGAGACAGAAAGTTATCTATATAGGTGTCTGAAAGAGTGGGACACGTCAGAGCTCTCTGGCCTGCGCTTCAACTGATATGATCGAACAATCTGATTCGTGATGTAACAGGTCGTATTTGCTTTCATCTATGTCTTTGCTGTTCATATGCACATGGACCATTTTGGGATAAGTATCCCGGGCAATCATTAAAATATGCCAGTTCTTATGATTCCATGACTTATGTTTACAGCCTGTTTATTGGACTATCAGATAACTCTCGATTGTCTCGAACAATAACGACACATCAGTTGTCACAGAAACGGTTGACAGCGTGACGCCAGGCCATAACGTCAGTCTATAAAGTATAGGCACATACTTACTTATTTCATACTATAAGTAAGTATCTCATACTGTAAGTAAGTATTTGGAATCATATAAGAAGGCGGTACCTAGTTAAAACTGGGTTCAAGCTAACTGACTAGTTCACAACTCCCTCCCCCAAGCACCTGTAGGCCTTAAACTAGATCCTTGGCCCAGGCCGTAGCGTAACGGTCTGGGCACCGGTCTGGTAATCCAGTCGCAGTGTGCCGCGGGTTCGACTCCCGGACCCGACACGGCCTTTACTGCATGTCATCCCCCCATCTCTCTCCCGTTTCCTGTCAGCCTACTGTCTGTCCCTTCAAAAATCAATAAAAAGGCGTAAGCCGCAAAAAAATATCTTAAAAAAAAAAGAAACTAGATCCTTAAACTATAAGGCCTCCCCAAATAGGAGCCCTCATAGTATAGACTTCACTGACAGCTTCCTGCAAATCCAGGAGATCTCAGTTAACTTGTCCAGAATCTTAAAAGCATGCATGTCTAATATCTGTCCGTCTGTGGGTTCTGATGCACTTAATGTCTATCAGGGATGTAGGCATCGGCTATCCCTGATTGGACAACCTGAGAGATATTCTGACTGGTAAAAGGAGGCTGGCTGTTGTACAGTTTGTGCACTCCTACACCTGCATGCCTATAAGAGCATGTGAGGTCCACAGATCAGGCAGTTTGATAGTCAAGAGGTTTATTCAGTGACATTGGTGGAATGAGGATGAATGATGGTTTAAGATTTTAACTGACAAGACAAGGAAATGAGTAACAATCAGTAATGGGGATAAGTCAGGCGTAATCAGACACAAAATAATATTCGGAGGGGCATTCTGGTAATTAGGGAAGGGCAGACTTACAGTAATGCATCGGTATACAGGCACGAAGGAGTTGTGGTGCTGCAAGCACCTCTCAGTGAGGGACAAAATGTTTGTCTGCTGCTTAGTTAGGCCTATATATAGTCCCCAGGTGTGCTGATTGTTGGCCCCGTCCACACCACCAACAAGGCAACCTGCCACTACTCCACCCCACTCTCAGCTAGAGTGGTGGGGTTTTCTACACAACCCAAACCATCGGCTACATGGATTGGCCTGCAGGCAATGCATGAAATTAATGTCTGTCTGTCTGTCTGTCTTTCTTCAAATCCATATTCTGTCTCCCATTTATGCCTTCAGCAGTTCTTTTAAGGCATCAAGGATGGGTTTGTATTTGTATGTATGTTAGTGGTCACTGGTTACTGCACTGTATTCAGATAATGGGTACAACGGGTACTCTGACAACAACAAACAAAGAACAATCAGGAAAATGAGGCAGGTAGCTTGTGGGCCAGCAAAGTTTGGATCCAGTCCCAGATGGAAATGGGCTTGGTTTATTTGGGGGAGTTGCGTAATAATCCCTTGGATTCCTTGGAGGCCGATTAGAAAAAATGTAGGGTTGCATTTCTTCCTTGGCCTAGTGGGAATGTGGGTGCAAAGAGCAATCGGACGCTGTGTTCATGATTTGGGGAATTCTGTTAGAATGGGCCATTCCTGTCAAACTGTGAAAGCCAATCTATCTATCTTTTCATTCCGAATTACATTCCCCCCTGGAACCCCCCCCCCCCCCCGACTTGAAAAGCACCGTTGTGGTGGTGGGCCCCTATAGCTGGACATTGTTGGATGCCTCTCTGGCCTCCTGTATATCTCCAGCTAGTGAGTGTGTGTTTGGTGAGTGTGACAGGGGGTGCCTTGCAGGGGGCGATCCGGAAGAGTGTGTGTCTGTGTGCATGTGCGCATGTGAGCGATGGGGGTAGTGTGTGTACGGGATGGGGCAGGGGGGTCAGTTGAGGAACAACAGGTCATAGGTGCCGGAGGTTAAGAGCAACCGACAGGAAAGAATAAAACTCACATGTGCGCTCGGAGCAGGCTGCGCGGGGATTACAAAGACAGATGGGTTCTGGTCGTGGAACTCAACCCTCTCTGCTCTGTCGGCCCTCGTAAGACAGACAGCACACACCCACACACACACACACACACACACACACACACACGCGCGCGTGCACACACACACTGCTCTTCCCCTCCTAAGTGAGAGGCTGGATGTTAGCCATAGTGGATAAGGTTCCCGCTCCCCAGCATCCTATAAGGGAACACATAGGAACCATTCCCTACGCAGCTGGCCCCTGTCACTGAAAAAGTAATTAGAGACTCGGGCAGGAAGCTGGAAGACATACATACCCCTAAATTTGGATGCCATGTGCAATTGTGTGCTGAGAGTGTGTGTGCTTTATGTAGGTGTGTGTGTGTGTGTGTGTGTGTGTGTGTGTGTGTGTGTGTGTGTGTGTGTGTGTGTGTGTGTGTGTGTGTGTGTGTGTGTGTGTGTGTGTGTGTGTGTGTGTGTGTGTGTGTGTGTGTGTGTGTGTGTGTGTGTGCGTGCGTGCGTGCGTGTGTTTGAGTGAGTACGTGTTTAAGGAGTGGACGTGTTCAATTGTGTGTGTGTGTGTGTGTGCGTCCGTTCAAACTCATCCGTGTGAGAGAGTGAGAAATGGAGAAGCTTTCATCTGTGCACGTGTGTGCAGTGTCTCAATCTGGGTACACGTGAGGGCGGGAGGGCGGGGGTGTCTTATATATATATACGCTAAACACACATAATGGAACATTAATGGCATTTTCAGACCACCGCCCTACAGAGACCGACGGAGGCGCGCTCAACTTTGTTTAGAGGCGCCCGCTGTAACTCTTGGCTCAGTGACACAAGAACGCGTCACGCTGGAGGAATCCCAAGATAAGGGCTCTAAATTATTTAGGCCTCTTTGAGGGCACCAGTGAAACACTCTGGCCCCTTGCTGTCGTCTTGCATGTCTTATTTCTCGCCGGTGTCATTATATGTACATGCAGTATAAACGGCTGGGAGCTGGCTGGCATTGTGTCTTTTTAGGGCAGTGGTTCTCAAAGTGGGGTCCGGGAACCCCCAGGGGTCCTTGAGGGAGGTCCCAGGGGGTCCCCAGCTAAATGATAGATAGTTATGGACCCCAAATGGACCCTCATGGGTCTGTAACTCGGAGAGTGTAAACATTTTAACCAAACGGTCCATGTGTACACTCTCAGAGTTAAATTTACAATATAAATTTACAATATAAATCGGGGTTCCAGAGATAGAAATGTCGTGAAATGGGGGTTCGTAGTCTAATGCATGTCAAACTGGGTGTCCTTGAAATTAAAACGCTTCCGAATCACTGCTAGAGCCGTAAAACAAAAGAAGGGTCCCACGGCCAAAAGTATCAATTTGGGGGTCCTTGACATGACATGTTTTGAGAACCACTGTTTTAGGGGCAGTGTGCCAAGAGTCAACATGGATATCACGTGCAGTTATAATATCTCTCTGTCTCTATCTATCTCTCACTCACTCGCACTCAACTCTCCTTCAACCTACATCTGAAGTTCCATTTCCAGACTGAATACGTTGACAACGTATTCAGTCTGGAAATGGAACTGTTCTACAATTAGGACTTCTTCCTTACACGTCTTCTCAGTCTCTAAAGGCTCTCAGTATCATACTACTTTGTTGACCCCTTCGCAGTTCGCTCAGAGGCACAAGGGCTTGTAGATTCAGAAATAGTTTTTTCTCCCCCTCAGCCATATTATTCTGTTGAACTCTAAATCCAAGTTATAGGATTTATCACCAATCCCCCCGACACAATGAGTTCCTTGTACATATATTAACTTTTATTTTTTAGTATTTAGTACCTCTCTGCTATGCTGCTACCTTCATCTATGCATTCTCTCGCTCTTTCTGCATTGGATTGATGCCATTAAGAAAATGTTGTTGTACACGTTGGGACAGAAAGTCCTCCATCCATTCGTCACATCTATAGCAATCTGAATCTGGGAAGTAATCTTGAGAGATTACATCTATAGTAAACCTGCAGACAACCATAACGTTCTGTGTTTATGAGATGTGTAGAAACTGAAGTGTAGAAACTGTATAAATAGGAGACATTTATTTGTGCAGCATAAATACAGTGGCGTTCGCTCAAACGGTATGCATTGTTAGTGGTGTTGTGTGCATCATATCGAAGAGAGTGTAATTCCATACCCAAAAGAAATATATTGTCACGTTTCAAAATATACAGAAATTGTCCCCAACAAGACTTTGCAGAGAATACATGGGAGAAGGTCTAAAATTTACATCAAAACATAATTGTGAAGCTATTATTTCCAGCATCCAAAACATTTTGCACAAAATGGGAAACATACACTATGTGAAATATACATTCTTTGGTTTGGGAACGGACAGTAGTACATCTAACTTCACAGCAGTGGTGGGCAAAGTACTCAACCACAGAAGTTCAGTCAGTCAAAGTACAAATACCAGTCAAATATTACTCAATTACAAGTGAAAGTTGCTCAGTCAAATTTGTACTTGAGTTAAAGTAAGGGAATACTTTGCCTTTTAAAATATTTAAGAAATCAAAAGTACATGCTTTTACAAATACTCAAGTATTCAAAAGTACAAATTACAAAGCACATTTTCTTTTCTTTTTTACTAGTAGGCCTATCAATGCATTGCTCTGTTGAAATGAAGAAATGTTCAAAAATGAATTTAAAACCCCCCAGAAATCTTCAAAAAATCTTCCAAATAATGAGCTCACGTGTTGCATCGATTTGTAGATTGCCTATTTTCACTTTTTTTTTTAAAGTGGTTTGAGTCGCGGGGGAGTCAAAAGTACAACTATGTCTGTGAAACGTAGTGACGCGAAATTCATATGCTTCCAAAAAAGAAAATACTCAAGTAAAGTACAGTACTCATGTAAATGCACTTTGCTGCTGTCCATTTCTCCACGGTGTACAAGAATCAATGTCTTCAGTTCGACAGGCAAGGCTGAGGCAATAGTCTGAATAATGGAGGTGGGACCTTCCGCTCAGAAAATCAAGGTGTTTAACTTAATCCACTTGGGGAGGTAGAGTTCTGTATTCGGTCAGCATTCAGAACCACTTTGCACCATGGAAAAGAAAAACGTGCAAAGGCTGGCCCACGAGCTGTTGCAGTACTCTTCTGCCAGCTTCTGCTGGTCCACACGCTCTGTGCAGGACTTCTCCGGGGTCGGCGTGCCCTGGGTTTGGAGTCTCTTGGTGGTGGTGGTGGTGGTGGTGGTGGTGGCGGGGGTGATGGTGGTGGTAGGGCGGTCGGGTGATGGAGTCTGAGGTCGAGGTGTCTCCGACTGCCTCACGTTGTCGCCTGGTTGCTGCTCAGACACCACTGCGGTGTGGAGATCCAGCTTGAAATGTGCGTCACGGGAGGCGCGCCTGCACACCCCCGCCTTGACCAGCGCGCGGTCGTCCGTGCAGAGTTTCCTCTGCAGCTTTTTCAGCGAGCGGGCCACCTGCTTCCAGAAGCTGGCCTGGTTTGAGGCGTACTCCGCGCAGCTCGAGGGTTTGGCAGAGTATTCACAGCTGACCGTGACCCCGCCTGTGACGCGAGCCTCTGGGTTCTGGCAGTGCACGCGCAGCTTGACCAGCATGTCCTGGTCCTCTCTCGCGGCCCACGTGCACTGCATTTTGTCCTTAGTGGAGAACTTGCCCTTGTTGGCAGCCGCGGCCCTCGCACCGGCTCGCTGGCTTGCCGGCTGGCTGGCTGGCTCCGCTCCTCTGCCGCCGTGACCTTTGGGGTGACCCCTGTCTCGCGCAGCAGCGGACATGGAGAAGTGCTGCACGACGCAGGCACACAGCAGCAACACACACGGTGCCAGACTCCCAAGCAGCATCATTTCCTTCTCGACCTGGAGTGGAACATAGAAACGGAGGTTTTTTTTCAATGACTGGTGGGTTGAAGATCAACAGCACATGAAAACATCATAAGCACTGAAGCCAAATATATACTTCATCGCACAATACTATTTAATCTAGCCTACTTGTAGATCTTGTACTGTAGATCAGATATTTTGGAAAATGTTTGCATGTAATAACTAATAACATGCCCGCAAATAGGGACGCAAGGTTGAAAGAGGTTAATATAGGAAATTATTTTTATTGCAGGTCTCACACATAAAAGTCACTCCAAAGAAAGAACCTCATATGCAACGAACAGGGTGCCAGCCAATCATAAACACTCTTAACAGCCATGGTTTGGTTTCACAATCAAATGCGTACACATGGAATAAAAGCATTAAACAACAACATCAACCACAATAAACACGCAAAACCATTGTCTAACTAAAACAAAGTGATTTCGTAGCCTGACCGACATCACATACTGGCACTGTCTGTATGCCAAATAACTTCTTAGTATGTCTGAAGTACAGTAGTCTGAAAATAGCATGCTCTGTAGTGTGTAGTGTTTAACGTTAGCATGTGGTTTGGGACACAACCTAAGTGTCTGTGACATGTGCCCTGAGGCATGCTGGGAGCTGGGAGGTCCATCTCAGTCACAATGGCACGCGTCTAGGATGCTACAGTATTAACCCATTTAGACCTGACGTCGAAATTTAAAAAAAAAGGTTTTCTGAAAGAAAGAATATATATTCAAAGATTTGTGCCGCATTTTCACGATTTTTCAAAAATAGCAGACCTACAAGATTGTAGCGCGCCAGTGGCACGCTATGAGCTTGTAGATATGCTATTTTTCAATAGCTAAAGTATAACATAATACTTAGTTAAAACACCAAACGGGTTCCCGTCCAAAATGGGTTTTTAATAAATATCGACACACATTGCCACTGGCACTGGCAATAAAAATGTGTCAAATATTGCTTCTTGAATGGACCCCAATATACTACCTTATTGTTTACATAGGCATGAAACATTATACATTATAATAATGGTTTCTGAAGTTATAAAGAAAAACTGCTAAATGAAATGTTTTACAATGAGAAATGTGCTTTACGAATTGAACGACATGCACTAAATATGTTTGTGATGTGTATACATAGTAGTAGTATAAATATGGGGCCCACATGAGTGGGTTTGCTCCACTGAAAAGTACAGGACAAAGTGATTCTGTGTGTCTATTGTGTTCCAACTCATTCACATGCATGCAAGCAAATTATATCTGTGCCACATTGCTATAAAAATCATAGAGCTTCATCTATTTTCTATGTAACATCACACACACACGCGCGCGCGCGCGCACACACACACACACACACACACACACACACACACACACACACACACACACACACACACACACACACACACACAGCCTATAAATAGCCTATACTGTATTAGGCCTACTACTATTATGCTTCCCAAAAAAACTAATTAACTTAACACAATGGTTTTTACTTACCGAAAGTCGTGGTGTAGCCTTTAATATACTAGCCTATATAGTCGCCTATGCTGCGGACAGAGAGATGTTGTGGCTCGTGTAGGCTACAACAAATGAAAGGGGGGGCTCGCACATGGCATTTATACATCTAGAGGCACGCCCACACGAGGCGCGCGCGCCACGCACGCACGCACGCACACACACACACACACACACACACACACACACACACACACACACTGACACACACGCACACACAGTCACACACACACAATGAGTGAACAACATGTTAAATGCC